>NC_090937.1:1502071029-1502374059 GCF_040938575.1 Ambystoma mexicanum | reverse complement strand
TCACTTCTCCAAGCAACAAGTTGGTGATAGATCTCTTTTTTCAGCTGGAGCCTCACTCTGGAACAGCTCCCTTCCCCTCTGAAAACTTAGGAGAACCATCTCTGGTTCCGGAAGCACCTCAAGATCTTCCTCTTTGCTTCTGCTTTCTCTCCTCATCTCCCCTGCTGAACTCCCGGCTGAAACTTAAACTGCACTTGTCACCTGGCTACCCTCTGTTATCGGGCCCAGGTGCCCTCCCCACCAGTTGCACACCTGCCCTGCCCCTGTGGCAACCCTTGCACTGTGGGGCTGTTTTCGCATCCCCACAGCCCCCTACCAGCACTGACACCTGATGTCTACACTTACCCTTGCACCTGCCACCACCTGGCCACATTTCTGATTTATTATTCTTATTTATTATTCAGATTTATTGTTTTTATTTCTTTACTGTTTATCCTATGTACTGCACTTCCCTTCCCCCTTCCCCATTGCACTTTTCCCTTACCCCCCTCCACTGCACTTGCGCAATCTCAATGTCACCTGGCCTAGTAAGATCATTGCCTCTGTCTTCCCTCTGTTCCCCTCCCTTGCCTCGTCGCGCCTTCTCAGTCATTCGATCCATGAAGCGTGTGTCAGCTGTGCCTTTCACCGCAACGTTCTCTCCCCCTCCTGCACCACTGGCTGACTCCCAGCCTGACACAGCCATTTCCATGCTCCACTCTACTATCTCTGATACTCTCAATATACTTGCCCCTGTTATGAAGATCCGCATGAAGCCTAAAATCAAGTACAACTCCTTGTAGGATTCAGATCTCATCACAAGTGTAGGGTGGCTGAGAGAAATGGTTGGCATCCTGTACACCCTCTGACAAACTGGCCTGCTCAAATGTAATACTCACTCTCTTTTCTCACTAAGAAGAGAACTCACATCCAAGCCAGGGTTTCTGCTGCATAAAACAACTCAGCCCAACTCTTTAAAATCTGCAAGGAGCTGGCCAAACCTGCTGCAGTCTCTCTAACTCTTCTGCGCCTTCCCAAGCCCTCTGTACAGCCCTGGCCTCTCACTTGATCTTAGTACATCCTTTCCACCTTCTTGTCTTCTTCTTCTCCCCTCACGCTCTCATCTCCCTCTGGCTCCGCTGTGTAAACCCCCTTCCTTTCTCTGCTTTACCTCTCTTCTCCCCCAATGACGTTTCTAGTCTAATTTATGAAAACCTCATCTAAACATGTTCTTCCCTGTTCTTTTTCGAAACCATCAAGGCCCACATTGGCAACCTCACCCCAGCCTTGGCTGAATTTTGCAACCACTCCTTTGCCTTCGGTACCTTCTCCTCCCCTGAAGCATTCTCTTGTACACCCTCTTCTCAAGAAGGTCTCTGCTGGCCCCTCACTTCTGGCTCATTATTAACCGATCTCCATCACCCCTTTCCTTAGCAAACTCCTGGAAAAGCTGGCCATCTCCCAGCTCAATCTTCACACTGATCTGTTGGCTTTTCATGACTATCAGTCTGGTTTCAGAGGAGCCAGAAGCACAGAAACTGCTCTCCTGTACATCTGTGAAGACCTGCTATCTAACCTAGGTTCTCATATCCACTATGTCGTCATCCTACTTTTTCTCTCCTCTGCCTTTGACATGGTTAACCACACCATCCTGCTTATGACTGGGTATCACTGATCAGGCCCTGGCCTGGTTAAACTCTTTCCGCTTTAATCGACCCTCCAAGGTCCAATTTGTGTCCTTCCTCTTCTCTATTTGTCGCTCCACCTGCGGTGTTTCCCAGGGGTCTAACCTCTCTGCCGGGTTGTTCAACCAATACCTGGTACCTCTCGCCCACTGCATTGCTGCTTTCTGTTCAAACTTCAAGTACTATGCAGATGAAACCCAGCTTGCTTTCAGGCTTCCCACTCTGCCTCTTCTCCTTCTCTCATCCCTGACTGTCTTTCTGCAATAAAAGCGTGGTGTGCCGCCAATGATCTCTGCCTGAATGCCAGCAAGACGGAGATCCTCCTCATTGCCACACCTGCACCCATCTTTCCCCTCACTCTCTGGTCGGCCTCCCCTGGCCCTCCCCCTGTTCCCAACTGTGAATCTAAGAACCTCTGGGTTATGTTTGATTCTACACTCTCCCGTCCTCACATTTTCAACATCTCTAAGAAGTCAATCTACCAACTGCACCTCCTCAGAGCTATTCTCCCGTTGCGCTCCTTCCCCCAGAAGCTCACTGTTTCTGGAGCTCTGGTTCTCTCTGGGCTTGACTACTGTAACATCCACTTTATAAATCTGCCTGTCTCTTCTCTCCGCCCTCTGCAACTCATCCAGAACGGGACTGCGAGACTGGTCCTTGGCCTCAAGCCCAGGGATCATATCTATCCATATCTATGCAACACTGAAGTCTCTCCATTGGCTCCCAGTGACTGAAAGGATCAAATTCAAGAACATGTGCATTGTCCACAAGGCCTTCTTGGGCCTGGGACCAAAATATCTCCAGCTTTCTCTTCTGAAGTATCTTCCTACTCGAGCCATTCACACTTCCACCTCCAACTCCCTGAGGGTCTGGCACTTTTCCAAGCAAAGATCTGGGTGCAGATTGCTCTCTACGGCGGGAACTTGAGCAGAACCATATCCTGTTCCAGAAGCAGCCCAAGATCTTCCTCTTTTCTTCTGCCTTCTCTTTTCCTCTGCCCTGCTGTCCTCATGTCTGTTACAAAACTGGTTACCTGGCTATCCCCTGAACCACAGACCCAGGTTCATGCCCTCCCAGCTGCGCACCTGCACTGCCACCTGGCAACCCTGCACTTGGGGCTGTATCTGTAAACCTACAGCCCCCCTACTTGCACTTTCTAGCACTAGCACTTAACATTGCATTGCCATGTGCGGGCCACACTTCTATTCTTGTTGTTTAGCTCCTATGCCCTGCACTTGCTCCTCCTCCACTTCCTGCCCCACTTCTCCCTTTTTCCTGTCCCCTGCACTTGCACATTCTCAGTTTCACTGGGCCTAGTAAGATCGCTGTCTTGTTCCCCGTTCCCCTCTCCTGCCTCGTCGTGCTTTGAAGCACTTGTGTATGGGCGCCCTATACATCAAATATCATATAATTTCTTCAATATCATGTCGAGTCTTATAGGTAATTATTGTAATGCAGACCTGCCACGTTTTGTAAATATTTACAAGATTATTAAAAAGCATGTGCATTAAGGGTAGGTTTACAAAAAAAATGTATTTAGTTATTTCAGTAGTATGTTCATGTTATATGTCTTAGTATATAGTAATTCATTAAATGTACAAATTGAATATTTAAACATAAAGGACCTGATTCACTGACGTTTTTGTGCGGCGCAAAGGGACAAAGTAAACTTTGCACTGTGAGAAACTTGTGTTGCAGATTATGAGTCAGACTTTGCACTGGACTTTACATACTTTGTGCTATGCTGAGTGCTTTGCGACATGGACATGGGGAGCCACATTGGCGCGAGCACCCTGCAGAATACATTTGACAGATACAGGAGATGTGGATGCTAGAGACCCGACAATCGTGGAATGAATGCATGCCCTTATTTGATCATATTTTGGTTAGAGGCCCACACCAGGGCCTATATCATGTCTGGCCTGTCCGCCCATGTGCAGTGTGCCAGCCACAGCCCTTTCATTTAGACAGCCGACTCCATTTGCTTTCTGCAATGCTCCCTCTCACTGTTCAAGTAAGAAAGTATTTGTTCAGGCAAGTTTTGCCCCAAAAAAGTGATTTATTCATTGGCCCTATTTCATTCCACATTGCAGCCCCTTGCACCATGAGGTGTGCCCTGCCAATACTGGGGTTACCTGCTGCTGCTGCAGAGTGCAGGAAATTGATGCTCTGCCCACATGCCCACACCTTAGTTTGCACCATAGGGTGAAGATTCCAAACTTGTGCATCCACTCAAATTTTGTTTCTTAGTCTTATTCCTTGTCTGCATGCCTGAAGTAGCCCCTCAGCTCATGAGGCATGGCTTTTCCAGTCTGCACTCACTCTTACTGATTGTCTAATTGCTTGTCTGCATGCCTGATGTAGCCCGTCAGTCTATGAGCGAAGGGATTTCCAGTCTGCAGTCACTCTACCTGATTGTCTTAATGCATGTCTGTTTTTTATTTATTACATTTTACTTACGTGTTCCTGCACTTTGTACTTGTATTGCATGTATTGTACCTCTCACCTTCTCCCCCATTCCCCCCTGCACTTACCTTCCTACCCCTCTCCCCTTGTTTATATTTCAGCGCTTACACCTTCTAAATTGTCTCATGAAATAGTCAGAGCGTTGTGTTGGATTTCCTCCCTTCTTCCCCCCTTCCCGCACTTCCCTCCTCTCCCTCTCCCCTGCTCTCATGCTTTAGGAACGTTTCTTGTTTTTGTTTTATACCTTCTTCCTCATCCCTATTCCCCCCTTGTCTTGATGAGCCTTGAAACACAATTTTTGCTGTATAGTGCAAATAAATATATAGAGGGTTTCCCCGGATGTGCAGACTTCTCCAGATAAGATAGAAGGTATAGAAGCCAAGGGGTTGCCAGGGATACAATCAACTATTGTGCACTTTTGCAAACTGAAGCAAGAATGGGAGAGCAATTTGGCAGATAATTCTGCAAATGTACAAATAACTTTGGTGCAGAATAAGCTTGAAAAGTTCTCAATGGGAGGTGTAGTGCACACCCCGGGCTCCAGTAGGGTTTCCAGTGGGGGAGGGTCACAGCAAGGGGGGGTACCCGCAGACACAATGCACCCAGAAAAGGGAGGTTCGCACAGCCCAGCGTCTATACTCAAGCAAGAATAACCCATCAATGTGATACTACCTGCAGGGTAGAGAGTATGCACAGGGAGGCTGGGAATTCGGGGATGGGAATCAGGACACAGGTTTTCAGGACCATGCTTCCTTTGTGGGCAACAGGGCCATTTCACACTGATATGCCCCTATGGGCAATAGCTAACTACCACAATCCCGGGGGACGATAAGCAGGGGTCTAGATGACACAACATCAGGTGTAGCCTACAGACATGCAGCCCCCACCATAGCAACCACAGACGGCCAACCAAGCAGGACCCGTATTCACAAGCACCCACACAGACACACCCACAAGGAGACAGTGCACTGCTTTTCTAGAACCTAGTACCCCAATACACCAGAGTAACAGTTCTGAGAGGGAACCCCTTCCCATTTCCACAGGGCATGGCACCCCAAAAGGAATACCCACATAAAGTGCATATGTGTCCAGTCCTTGCAGTAACTGAAGACCCCAAAGAGGACCCTGAGGTAGCAGTGAAAATAGGACAGACAGATGTCTGCTCTTTTTTTTTAACAACTTTATATATTTCGGTTACATCATCAAACGTATATTAACCACACTAGAAAGACTCCCAATACAATTGATACATGTGAAGCATGATCAGTCCCCTCTCTCAGCGGCTCCGCCCCATGTCCACCCCAAGTCTGTTGTGCTCTGATGGGGTGGGAATCCATCGGAGCTTCACGGTCCTAGAAAGCTCAACACAAGGCGAGGTTGGAAAGTTAACGCTGAAAATCGGCTATGGTAGTCCAGCACTGTTGCCCAGAAGTCAGTGCAGCGGTGGAGGGCCCCCTCCCTAGCTGCGCGATTTTCTCCACCACCAGAATCTCCCAAACCTTTATCCACCAGAGGGCCAATAGAGGGCCCTCCTGCGATTTCCACATACGTGCCACTGTGATCTTGGCTGCTAGCAGCAGATGTGTCAGCAGTTTAGCAGAGCGTCCTGTTTAGTATAGCAGTCTTGCTTGCCACCCCAAGGAGGATCACCTCTGGGTCATTTGGCAGCTTGCGCTGGGTAATGTCCTCAATGATCCATATGATCTCCCTCCAGAAGGACTGGACTGTTGGGCATCCCCACCACATGTGGAAAAAGGACCCCCGATCGCTGCAACGCCTCCAGCAGCTCGAGTCTATAGATGTGTTGCAATGGTGCAGGCGAGCAGGGGAGTAGCACCAGCGATGTGGGAGCTTTAGGGCAGGCTCCTTGTTTGTGACACATCTGGAGGTCGAGTTGATCCTAGTCCATATCTCCACCCATGTCTGATCCTCGATGGGGTGCCCCAGGTCTGCTTCCAATCCGGACATATATGGGGGTCTGACTTTTAACATATCCTACTGGAGGAGGCAATACAGTTTGGTGATCCGTCCCCGGCATGTGCATTCACCCAGCGCATGTTCAAGGGGGTGGAGGTCCCGAGTGGCCCCTACCTGTAATTTTGCTCCTTCGCCATACAGAGTTCTGCCCTGTGGGTCCTGCAGTGCAATAATCGGGTTCCGTCAGCGGGTTCTGGCTAATTTGCTCACCAGGTATCTATTAGCTTTATTGCCATTCAGGTAATTGCTCTGCTTGGTCCAAAGCAGGGACTGGGCTTTATCCTCGGCGTAGTGAGCCTCCAGTTTCGTACGGGCTATCTGCACCATTTTGGCCTCTTTGGGCAACCATTTCTTCTTCAGAGTCGCATCTGCCTCCACCATCTCCCCCTCTAGCTGGTTTCTTCTTATGGTTCGCCTCCTCTTATATGCGGCGACCTGGCCTATCAATTCCCCTCTAATTATGGCCTTCACGGCTTCCCATCTTGTTGCCGTAGAGGTGAGATCGGGGAGGTTTTCCTCGAAATAATCATTGGTCGCCGTGGATACCGTGTCGCGCACCATGTCATGTAACATTGGTTCATATAGGGACCAGCAGCATTTTTCCAAAGGGTCCGGGTCAAAGATCATTGCAGTGAGAAGTATTGGGGCATGGTCCGACAAAACCCTTGTGCCGATTTCAACTTCATTTTTGAACTGCAGGAGCTGCGGGCTAGCTAGGATCAGGTCTAATCGAGATGAGGAGCGGTGGACATGGGAGAACAATTAATAGCCTGCTGTGTCCTGGCTAATTTTTGGAATGTAGGGCCAAACCAGAATGCCTCCAATGTGAGGCGCATAAAGTTCCAGTCCACCCTATCGAAGGCTTTAGTGGCTTCCAGGGTTAAGACTGCCAGGCCCTTTCATTCTTGGGTCTCAACTTTGATGAGATTGAGCACTCGGCGGATGTTGTCCACAGTGCTTCTCCTTCTGATGAAGCCCGCCTGGTCTTGATGTATGATAGACGGTAGGACTTGCGCTAACCGGTTCGCCAGTACTTTTGAGTATGCATTTGCGTCCACATTAAGAAGTGATATTGGTCTATATGATGAGCATTCTTTTGGGTCTTTGCCAAGTTTCAGTAGCATGATTGTGGTGGACTCTTGCATGGAGGGAGCTATGGTACCTGTGTCCCAAAAGGAGTTAAAGAGCTCTGTCACTGGGCACAGAAGCAGGGGACGAAATAGTTTGTAAAACTTTGGTGAGAAGCCGTCTGGTTCCAGGGCCCTGGGCTTCAGAGATTTGAGTGTTTCTTCCACCTCTTTGGACGTAAGTGGGTCTTCCATGGTGGATCTGTGAGTTTCTGACAGGTATGCTAGCCGGGTTCCTGAGATAAATTGTTCCTAGAGGGCCTGAGGGTGGGGCTGAGGTCAAATTGCCAGCCAGATGGGCCGCTGCAACCTGTTGTTTTGCTCCTTCCCCATACAGAGTTCTACCCTGCGGGTCCTTCAGTGCAATAATGTGGTTCCGTCAGCGGGTTCTGGCTAATTTGCTCACCATGTATCTATAAGCTTTATTGCCATTCACATAATAGCTCTGCTTGTTCCGAAGCAGGGGCTGAGCTGTGTCCTCCGCGAAGTGAGCCTTCAGTTTCGTGCGGGCTAACCTCACCATTTTGGCCGCTTTTGGTGGCCATTTCTTCTTCAGAGTCGCATCTGTCTCCGCCATCTCCCCCTCTAGCTGGTTTCTTCTTATGGTTCACCTCCTCTTATATGCGGCGGCCTGGGCTATCAATTCCCCCCTAATTACGGCCTTCATGGCTTCCCATCTTGGTGCCATAGAGTTGAGATCGGGAGGGTTTTCCTTAAAATAATTATTGATCGCCGTGGATATCGCATTGCGCACTGCCATTTCATGTAGCATTGGATCATATAGGGACCAGCAGTGTTTTTCCGGGGGGTCCGGGTCAGAGATCATAGTAGTGAGAAGTATTGGGGCATGGTCAGACAAAACCCTTGTGAGGATTTCAACTTCATCTGTGAACTGCAGGAGCTGCGGGCTAGCTAGGATCAGGTCTATTCGAGATGAGGAGCGGTGGACATGGGAGAAGAATGAATAGTCTGCTGTGTCCGGGTGGAGCCTCCAGGTGTCCACAGTGTTAGGGAGAATTCTCTAAAATGGCTAGTTTCCCTTACCTACTGATTCCCTCAGCAGCTTTGCTCGATTTCTAGGGTTTCTTTTTTTATGTAGTCTCTTTAAACTACAGACCCAGTACACCCCATCTTACATGGAGTATTGGAAAGAGTTAATCATTATCCCTTTTGGTCTGTTTCTCTTGGAGCACTGTTTCCCTCCCTTTTCATCAAGACTGGCTGGTGGCAGTAGTAACTACCCTATATTCTCTACCGCGGTTATCGTAAATAATCATGGTATTGTTTTAGGCTATTTTATTAGCCTCAATCATAAACCCACTTGACCAAATATATTTTATTTCAGCTCCGGTTGGGTTTAGTCGCCATTTCTTTTCCTTAAAGTCCTTCTGAGATTGTATCTCTCCAACTCTGAAATCTCTCCACTGGCTCCCAATGGATGCAAGAATTATTATTTTTTCTTTTTATTGGTTTGTTACAAACCTTTAAAAAATAAACACAAGAAAAAAGAAAAGGAAAAACAGAATAAACATTTCTTCTCAAACCTTCTAGAAATACTACTGCTAAGGGAAGATCTAAACCTTTAAGTACATAGGTGTAAAGAGACTTAAACCACATGTTGGTGATTCACTTTCATACAGGAGAGTTTGTGACAGCTTTGAGTTCTTTTTCTGATTTTTCTAACTTATTGACCATTTTTTGGAGGAAGAAAGTAAGTTCAATAGTTAATTTTACGATCAGCGTCTTGATGCGTCACTCTCCATCAATCCTCAACCGACATTGTTGATTTCGCCATAAAGAACCTTCCGAAATGAGTAGTCCGTTCTTGCTTCATATTCACACAGAGAAGTGTCAGATGTTTTAATGTTTCATTATTTTCTCCACACAGACGGCAGTTCAATGACAAAGCACCACCTTTTTCTCGTATCGATAAGGTTTCTCTCGTTTTAAATTTATTCAATCGATACATCATAAAAAGAGATCTGCGGATATGGTCTGGAAATTTAAGTAGCTATGCCTGTGGATTGTTTACTTTGTTAGCCTCCGGCAGAAAAGATTTCATATAAGACCCTCGTGTATCACATGTATCAATCCAATCTTGGAGCCATAACAGCGTTTTGACCTTATTAGGGTTGGAATGAAGTAAGGTTCTGCTCGCACTTATATTGCTCAGAATGTTTTCACAGCGAGAGCCCCATTGCAACAAAACACTGTTTGTATTACCAGATTGTACCTCACTCAGAATATGGTATTGTGGTATTGTTGGTTTGATGGTCATCTTCCTATATTCATTTAGGGTGGTCCACGTTATTATTGCATTAATAGACAATAGACTTAGCTCATATCTTATACATGCAGTCGGGACACCAATTGGCAGCCGCAATACTTTGGACCAAAAGGAAATTTCCAATGATGCCCAAATTTTCTCCGGCCCTCCCAAGGCACAGTTCGCTCCTTGTGTTATCGCTGGGATGAATTTCATTTTATAGAAATCCAACACTGGTTTTAAGGAACATTTTCCATATTTTCTGTTTAGAATGCATGCCTGAGCTGTTAATTGTTTGCATTTATCCTTTGCTTTCAATACCCACGGAGAATCGTTAATACTGGAACTGATGCACATACCGAGGTAGATTGAATCCTTTACGATCTCTATCGGCTCTTTTCCAACTGTCCATACAAATTCTTTCTTCCCAACATTCACTCTGTTTTTTTGAAGATTTTGCAAGGTTAGAATTTTTGGTTTTCTTGGATTCACAGTCAGACCATTCTGTTGAATGTATTGATCCAGTATGGTTAATTTGCATTGTAGTCCGATATGTGTTAAATCTACAAGGACTAAATCATCCGCATATAAGAGCCAGTTTACTTCCTTCCCGTTGATATTTGGAGGGAATGTGTTCACCTTCATGTATGCTTCATCCAGGTCCGAGATGAACAGGTTAAATATTATCTAAGCGAGCGGGCAGCCCTGCTTAACTCCTCGACACGTTTTTATCGGGTCGGATAATACTCCCTGTTGATTTAGCCTGAGTCTTATTACTGTATCTGTATGCAGGGCTTTAATGGCCAGTAGAAGACTGATTGGACACTTCCAGTTCGCAATTTTTTTCCATAGCAATTCTCTATCGATGCTATCAAACGCTTGGGATAGATCCACAAACACGAGATAGATTGTTCTGTTCGATCTTATTGCATCCATTTTCATTATGTTCAATATCAACAGGTTTAGGCCACACCCTACGCTTCTGACAAAACCCGTTTGTCGAACATCCAAATGATTAGATGATTCAATCCACTTCATCAGATGTTTTTGTAGCTGGATAGCAATATTTTGCCGAGGACGTCTAGGAGCGCAATGGGCCTACAGTTCTTAGGGTCCGCTCTGTTGCCTTTTTTAAAAATTGGAATTACTATCGCCGATTTCCAGCTGGAAGGAATCGTGGCTTCTTTTGCTATCCCTGCAAACAGAATCATAAGGAATATACAGACCAAGCTTCGGGATTTTGCTTGATTGTGAAGTTGGTTAAGCCGTCAGGTCCTGGGGCTCTTGAAGATGAACACTGTTGAATGCTCTGTATTATGCTTTCCTTATCAAACTGTAGATCCCATTTGGTAGGTCGAGGTAATATAGATTGAATATTTGTACTTCTCTTTTTATATACAGATTCAAAGTGTGAGATCCTATCTTTTTCGCTCACCATGTTTGTTTGAATCGCCCTTTGTTGACAGTTCATATTATTGATCCATTTCCAAAAATCAGATGAATTCTTGTTGTTGAGAGTCACAAGCATTGATTCACTATCCTGTTGGTGCTGAATGGCTTTGTGAGAAATTAACCAGTTTCTGTATTTTTGTTTTGACAAAAACCCTCTGCATTGTCCACAAGGCTTTCTGGGGCCTGGGTCCAACATACCTTCAGCTATCACTCCGCAAATACCTTCCCTCTCGAGCTCTTGGCTCCTCTACCTACAACTCACTCAGGGTCAGTCATTTTTCTAAGAAACAAGCTGGGGGTAGATCTCTGTCTTCAGCTGGGGCCTCCCTCTGGAACAGCCTCCCTGTCACTCTTAAACTTGAGGAGAACCATCTCTGGTTCCGGAAGCACCTCAAGACCTTCCTCTTTTCTTCTGCCTTCACTACCCCTCTCCCCTGCTGATCTGTTCTCTCTTGGCACCGTGCACCTGGCTACCATCTGTCTTTTGGGCCCAGGTACCTTCTCATCCTGCCAGCCTCCCGCACTGCCTTCGGGCAACCCCTTGCACTGGGGTCTATATCTGTACCCATACAGCCCGCCCTTTTTCTTCCTGCACTTATCAGACCTACCGTGTCTGCTGCCTTAAATCTAGCACTTGCAAATTGCTGGCTGCATTACCACTGTTTGTTGCCTTTATTATTTATTTATTGTTATTAATCTGTTTCTCCTCTGCTTCGCACTTTCCACCTCTCCCCCCTTCCGTGCACTTTTACCCTTCCCCCTCTCCCATGCACTTGCACATTCTCAATGTCACTGGGCCTAGTAAGATCGCTGTTTTGTTCTCCCCTGTTCCCCTCCCTTGCCTTGTCATGCTCTGAAACACTTGTGTACGAGCGCGATAGAAATAAAATATCAATCAATCAATCTTGTGTTTTACTCTACGCGCCAAACTAGGTTTTGTTCCTTTGTTCACCGTCTTTTCGCAGGCTTCTGCACAGAAGCCCTCATTAAGGCACCTGAAAGTCTGGGTAGGCAGGATGTGAGGGAGGGGTATTAGTACCCCTGCCATAGTTTCCCTTGGTAACCCAAGTCACACTCCTGTTTGATTGGCTGGTTGATTGTCCTTGCCAGGACAGCCACCCTGCTGCGTGATTGACAGCCAGGCTGTGTGAATGGGGAAAACTGCATAAAAAGCAGGTCTCTAGGAATGGAAAGGCAGAGTCACCACTGGAACGAAAGAAACGACAAGGAGCTGTCGGCAGAGGACCCCTACGACGACTGAACCGCCCAGTTAAGCCCTGCTGCAGGTCTGAATCCTCAAACTCCAACGACAGAGAAGATTCTCCAGGAATCTTCTTCCCTTGAGTTGGTGGGACCAACCAGTTCGGCCAAACTTCAAGCCACGACCCCTCCTCTGGTCGGATTCGCTGTACAGAGCTACAGTGGGGCAGATAGCCAGGAAGGTCGGACCCTGCTTGGGTTTTAAGCAGCACACCTTTTATTTGTTGCTTTGCTCTGCTGCTGGTTTCTTCCCTGGATGGTACAGGACCCTAAAGTCTTCCTGCTTCGTGTCAGTCTGACAGTCGCTTCAGGAACCTTGAGCCTGCAGGAACTACCAGGAAAGTTTGCCTCAGCCACAGCTTCCTGTCCGTTTTTTTTTAGGTACTCTGGAAATCCGGTTGTTCGTTTCGTTCAGCCACGGTGAAAGTGTTTGAAATCTTTCTCCAATCCTATGAACTAACTTTTCTGCCAACCAACCTCGTCCGGAACTTGAACCTGAATCATCAGACCCATAAGTACTAGCAGACCTCTATGCAGTTAACACAGAGGCCCCACTTCTCCCAAGAAAGGCTATACTGACAGGCCACTCTAACCCCTGTTTCACCCCAGATCTCCAATACCTATGGGCTATAAAGTGACAGGTGGAAGCCATCTTAAAGAAAGACCCCACTGAATGCCTTGAAATGGCCATCAACAAGATTGAGAAAGAATACAATCAGGCCATTATGGCAGCCACAGCAGAAGCCTACAACTCAAGAATATCCAAAGCCAATTCCAACTGGCAAGAAATATTTAATATTTTAAGAGAACAGGAGACCCTGACAGCCCCCTTTACTGCTATCATCAAAGACGAGCTATGGAGATCCGGTATTCAAAATTTCATGTGTGCTAAAATACATTTACTACAACAAAAAATGGAAAAGAAACAAGCTGCTGCTTCCATACTTAACCTCCCTTCCATCACTAAAGTCCACACAGCACCCTCCCTTCCACTTTAGAGAAGTCTCATAATTACAAAGGGCCAACAATCTCAGAAATCTCAAACCTTCAAGATATAAATAGGATTTCTGCCCAGCAACTATCATTAAAGATTGCTTTGAAGACTTAGTTCCTTTCATTATGAAATTCATCAGCACCTCTTTTTCCCCCAGCTCAGTGCCGGCAAGCCTAAAAGAATCATAGGTCCTCCCCCTATTGAAGAAACCCTTGCTAGACCCATCGGCACCATTTAATTACCGTCCCATCACAACAGTACATTTTTGCTGAAGATTCTGGATAGAGCAGCCTACAACCAGATTCAATACTAGCTCGAAACAAATCACATCCCACGGAGACGCCAATCACGAATCGGGCCAGGCCTTGACACAGAATCTGCTCTATTACACTTGAAAATCCAACTCGACTGCTCCAGAGATGAAGGCAAACCAGCACTTTTCCTCTTACTTGACCTATTGGCCCTCTTTGACCTTGTTGATGAAAAAATCTTGTGCCACCACTTGACCATGTAAGCAAACTTATCCCAAGAAGTGTCCTTTTGGATAGTCTCCCTCCTTGAAGGTAGGTCCATGACAGTTTTCTCAGATATGGCGAGCATCTCGTTCCTGTGCGGCGTCCCACAAGGTTCATGCATTTCTCCCTCCCATTACAACATTTTCACCAAATCCTTATTTGAACTCCTGTACCAACTATGCCGATGACACCCAAATCTTCATACCCCTATCAGGCTCACACGATGAACACTTCCACACTGTCAATAAAATATACTCTATAATCCAGTCCTGGATGGCCACCAACCACCTCTGCTTGAATGACAACACGATGGAGATCCTGCTGGTCGAATCAACTGGTACACTAAAAAAACAGCACCCAATTCACCTCCTTCTTGATAGATGGAATCTTGATCCCAGTCTCAGCTTCAGTAAAAACACTAGGTGTCCACTTGGATGCCTCCCTCTCTCTCGCTAAACAAGTGGGCGCAATACCCTCATGGGCAGCTTACACCGCCATGCTCATCAATGCAGCTAGATAATTCCTGACCCCAGAGAGCTACCTAACTATTTCCAGGATCATTACTGGCGCACGGCTGGATTACTGCAATGTACTATTTGTTGGGACTTCCAAACAGAACATCAAAAAATTGCAGATAATCAAGAACAATGCCCTCCGTGCAGCATTGAACATTCCTGAAATAGACCAAATTTCAGCGGCTCAGAAGATGTTTCACTGACTGCCAATCAGGGAAAGGATTGTTTTCAAAATGTTGTCTATCACCCACAAATGCTTGAGCAACAAGCCCATACCTGGCTCAGAAAATCGAAAGAGCCAATGCAATCAGACCGGTAAGACCCTTACATGCTCATCGTCTGGTCCTACAAAAAGTGAAAAAGAGGGGGAGTGAGCTGGAATGCCATCCCCCCGGAGTTAAGAGCAGAAGAATCATATTGGGGCTCAGAGCGAACCAGACAGCCAGTCTCGACGCGCTGAACTACAGCAGTGTTCTGGAGAAATGTTGCAAGTTGGCACTTCCCACAAGAACATAGCCAGGGGATTGGGGCCAGCAGATACTTTCTATGCCAGTGAGCTTGGCACACAGGGAATTTGTAGGGAATTCAAAATTAAATGCAGTCAAACAAAATCCAACCACAGTGGTGTACACAGCTTCAAATCGCCCATTGACAGATGTCATGGGAAGAGGGTTGGGGGGAAAGGGAATAAGCAATGGGGGTTTTTGGTGTTCCTACGGTGCAACAGTGTTTTGTGTCCTTGCAGATGTCCAGAGGGAACCTCATTGGTTGGATGCTGTGTGAATGTCTCCCCTGTGTCATGCTCATGTTGTTTTGTGTATTCAATGGAGGCTGACCAATGGCAGATGAATTAAGTTCCAGTGGTCAGCACAATTACATTATGCTTTGAAACATAATTGTGGGCGGCATGGGAAGGTTTGTGACATCACAAGAGGCAGTGTCGAACAATGTGGGCCAGGAGGGTACAAACAAATTACAATCATTCGATGTATGCCTGGTTAGGGATTTTTTCAAATGTGTGCAGATGATATGTTATTATCTGATGTGGCATTTATAACGCACCTGTACAAAAGTGTTTCTATGCGTGACAAGACACGGTGGCAGAAACAAAGTGAGGACACGATAACGATCTTGATAGGCATTGTGTCATTTGGATCAGTGCTAGGGGAAGGGGTAGGAGAAAGTGCAGTTAACTCACAAGTGCAACCAGCGGGTGGCTCATAAGTGCAAATAGAAGGGACTGTAGGGTTGCAGATACAGATGCTTAAGAGTTGGGGTGGCCAAATGCCTCGATCAATGACATTCACTAATGCTGAGAAAACCAATGTGCTGTCCTCATTAGTGATGCCACGACATAGCCACGTTAGTCACAAAGTACACTTGCAGTGATGCACTGAGTTACACAAACTTACACTCATATACACAAAGCACATACTTAGGCAGTTCTGTAGATAGAGGAGAGATACATATACATACTGTCAATGCTTTTATTATTGTTCTCATTAGGGAAGTGCAGAAACGCTGAATGCAATGCAATGACGAGATGCAGAGCAAGCTTGCATATGCTTATGGCAACTAACATTATGGTACTACAGGATCACATAAGGAGCCTGGAAGGACCACATACGACTAACCTATGGGAAACATATCACTGTAGAGATATGTAAAGATCACAGTATGAGTATAATGAGGATCACAGGAGGCCACAAGCCACAGGAAGAGAAATGAGGGTAAGCAAAACCAGGATGCACAGATCAGCAGGCCAGGGCTGCAGCCAAGGTCAGAGAGAAGGAACACATTCAAGACCTAAAACGACAAGGGACCAGTTATAGAAAAATTGCATAAATCCTAATAAATTGTAGACCAGAAGAGCTCAATTTTGTGGTCCTGAACCATGTGAAGTGGCTGAAAGAGACAATGGTCATTCAACCTTGGGGGGGAGGGGGCAAATGGTTCTCAGCAGCACAGAAATGAAGTGACACATGTGGCCTCATTCTAATTGTGCCGGTCCAAAACAACATTGCCGGTAAGCTTACCGGCACTGTTGTTTCTGGACCGGCACACTACAACACTGCTGGGTGAGTTTTCACATGACCACTGTCACAGTTAGCACCGGTGCTGGCGCTCCTGTGGCCCCATTCCCATAGAGTCCTCATTAGGGGTCCGGTGATAACCCTGTAAAATTACCGGTGCCTGATTTCCCCAACGCCGGACTTGGAATAGCCCGGTGGCACCGGGAAGTCAAGCACGGGTAATTTTACAGGGTTTCCGCCAGAACGGTAATGAGGCGCATGGACTTGTTAAAAGCATTGCAACATTGAGGGCACTCTCAAAGGCAAAAGTGGTGCTGCTAACAGATACATTGGGAACACATAGTAATTCTCATCACCTTGAAGAGGTGCACAGAGTACTGAGACCAGAGTTGGGTCCCAGGTCTGGGAGACCAGTTCCAGCCAATCAGGGGACAGCTATCCACGGTTGGGTGGTAGAGGGCATGGGCCAATGGTAATCCTGCAATCCTGCATCAATGTAATAAATTGTTTCTTGGCGAACAAGCAAACCAGCCCCTGACATACCATACCAAGCCAACAATACATGCACTTAGACATTATTGAGGGTGTAATTCCGACCAGTAGATTGATTGAGGTCTGTGCATCATCAGTGAGCCCCTACTCTAACCCAAGCGTGTCTTCTTGAAACATGTGGAAGGCTTACCTGTCCATCTACTGAACTGAACTGCATGCAGGCAAATGTGTTGCCATGATCTTCTTAACCCCCATCACCACGTTGCCCTCAGCCAGATACATGATTATTCATAATCATATGCTTCTGAACCATGTGTGAGGAGCGTGTGACATGGAACTGATCAGTGCACGCTTGCATGGCCACTGCTGCATTGACACTCCAAATGTAGAATGTACTGTACTGAAACATTGATTGAACATCCACATATGCTCCTGTCTGGAAGACAACGTTTTTGTACCATCACTTCGCTCAACCATGTCCACTGGCAGCCAGGAAATGGATAACTGTGTCATAATTAACACATTGCTGGTATTTCCTGTGAGTCATGATTTACATTAGCAATGAACTATCTGCATGCATGAAACTGAATGTGTACAATAAGATGTGTCTTGCATGCTATTGCCTCACATCAGTGTATTTGCACAGCAGTGAAAACACGTATACATTGATGTGCACTGTACGATCATTGTGAATCACACACAGACACACATAATCACCTTGCGGAATGTGGATCATGCGCTGGAAGTGTACTCTTCGCACTATGGTGACAGGGCAACATCAGAATCCCCATGTAACACGGCCAACTACCCTGTCAAGAAATTGAAAGGTGGGGCAGGGAGATCCATTCCAGATCTCCGCTCCTTGAACCAGCCACAATATTATGCAATACAACTAAAGAAGCAACATGCTTCAAAGTCATTGATTTAAAGAATGCATGTTTCTCCATTGCATCCAGATTCACAGTATATAATCATGTTCATGTATCACGGATCAAGGTTCCAACATGCTTGTTTACCACAAGGGTATTGCGAGTCGCCTAGTGTGTTCAATAGGGTGATCCAGATGGACCTGCGCAACTTCCAAATGCACAGCACATTCATCCAGTACGTGCACAACCTCCTGGTGTGCAGCACAATGGATTACCAGTGCAGGAAAGGATCAGTTCCACTTCTGACATTGCTAGCAGAGAAGGGGTTCAAGGCAGACAAGGCGAAACTGCAGTACTGCCAAAAAGAAGTAGTGTACCTTGGACAGATAATGTCAGCATATGGCAGGAAGATAACTCCAGAGAAAGCAGACGAGATACACAGCACACCACAGCCATGCAAGGTCAAGCAAATGCAGCAGTTCTTAGGCCTGTGCAAATATTGCAGGGCTTTGGTCTTTGATGATTCAACATTTGCATAGCCATTCCTTCAGGGATTAAAAGAAGCGCAGAAGGCAAAGGGCCCCTGAAGGCATGCCCCTAAATGCTCACACCAGAGAGATTACAATGCACTAGCGAAGATAGGCCAAAGTCGATCTTGTACGGGTAACAAGTTTTAATTTCACACGCAGATGAGAGCAACAACAAAGAACTCATAATGACTCAACAACATACAGTAAAAACCTGCACATCTGATTGGATGGACCCCACACATATTCCACCTTAACCCATAAGGGGCGCCGGTCTATTGGTCCCAGCCCAGTCCGTCCGTCTCCATCACGTTGGTGCTGAGGGGCTCATCTTCTTCTCACGAAGGTCAAAAAACAAATTAATTATACTTCTACTACACAACTTGTTTTATCACTCATAATGTGCACTTGGCAGACCTTAAGAGGGACACAACAGAGGTTCCGGGGCACATCACACACATTTCACTCACTCCCTCCACCCTCATGTTGAACTATCATTTATCCCTACCAGCACCTTCCAATACAAATCACATGATTGTCGCTCAACGATGTGCCCTGTCTGAACATTTCACAATGTGTTACTTTGGGGTTGGTGGTCAAGGGGCACCTGGCACCATGGAATTCAGCGATCTTAAGGTTTAGTCAGTTACATGGGCTATAACTCATGGACACCCGGGAATAGTCCATGTTGTGTGTTGGGCAGTGTGAGATAACATGTACAACAGGCGCCATTCTCTGGTCGCGCCCTTGCAGGGCAAAATCCTCTTCGGTAGAAAACACATCTTTGCAACACTGTTAGAACAATGAATAGGCCTTGTGGTGTTTGGGTGTGTGGGCTGCCCTTATGGGATCTGTGGCACGGCTGGGGAGTTCTGTGGTCTCGTGAATATGGGCCTGGTGCATATAATGTTGCATAACCATGCATTCATTCCCTTCTACCTATGATTAATATCTACACAAAATAGCAATGTTACCATGCTTTTTAGACTGTATTATGTAGTTATATATTTGGTTAGATAAAAATGGTTCCATGTGTTAATTGTGCCGCAAAAATATTGCAATACAAAAGTATTGGCATATTTTTGCAGCAAAATTCACACATGGACCCTGCGGGGGACACACCCGCAATGCCAAACGGCCATATCTACGGCGATATTTTTGTTGGGAATATTATGTAGTGATACCATAAAAATGGGGTCTTGTTAAACAGGAAGGCATCAAGGCATCCCTCTCACTGTCCCTCCTCACCCCTGTCCCATCATAGTGCCTCAAATTCATCTCGCTTCACTCTGAAGTGCCTCGGGGGGTGGGATAGGGCTGTCCCGGCCATATCTACGGCGATATTTTTGTTGGGAATATTATGTAGTGATACCATAAAAATGGGGTCTTGTTAAACAGGAAGGCATCAAGGCATCCCTCTCACTGTCCCTCCTCACCCCTGTCCCATCATAGTGCCTCAAATTCATCTCGCTTCACTCTGAAGTGCCTTGGGGGGTGGGATAGGGCTGTCCCCTTCCCAACACTCCATAATATGGACAGCTGAAATAAATGAATGAGTCGTTTGCTGAGTAAAGAAAAGCATTGTCTCACACACACACCAGTTTTAGCAAAAACTAACTACGAAGAGAAAATATTTTTGGTTTCACATTCTGATGGCACTGGCTGTCCTCACTCAAAGGAAGCCACAGGGACACAAACCCCTGGTGTACTACAGTGGTCTTCTAGATTCAGTAATGCAAGGACACTCACTGCAGTGTTTTTTTCATTGAGAAATGAACAACAAAAACAATGAGCTGCTCAGTCATGCTCTATGTGGAGCGTTCGTTTTTTGCAATATTAGAAAAGTCAAAGTATGAGGCGATGTTGTCCAGTCCAGCAATTGAGCTCATGAGGTGCCACATTGGCAACCCAGTGACATTCATAACACAGCCAGCGGAGGCAGTGGAGTATGTGCACAACTGTGCCTCATACATGGACAAAATGGGCGGTGACCCCCAGGTACACAGAGAGCTCATTATCTGAGGAGAAATGCTCTTCGTTGATACGCCAGCAATAGATTCCAGCACAGGTTGTCGACACACGAGTGTGGCAGTGGTTTGTCATAAAGAAGGAGCATTTCTGGTATTGGCTTAGATGAGGTTGCTACTACATTGTTCAACACAGGCATCTGAACTGACAGTGCTAATAACAGCTGTGAATATGTCAGAGGGGCTCTCCCTAAGCATATTTTCAGATTCAGCCTTTGTCACATCCATGGTACATTCGGGATTGGCCGTTGGGAAAGGAGGGTGCACAGGAGGTGCAATGGCTCCCAAGTACAACATGCAGAGTTATTGTCCTGATTAACACAGGTACTGCCACTACCAGCAGAATTGGCAGTGATAAAATGAACTGCCCACACTAGCAGCACCAATTTCACAAGGCAACAATGGGGCAGAATCCACAGCCAATGAATCAGCATATTTACCATTACCCATACTCCAACAAGAGCAGGTGTTATGGAAAAAGAGGGGCTGCTCCTTGACCTGGTGTGGAGACAGAACAATACAGGGAAACCGGTAATGCCCCAGAAGCTGTTTCAAACAGCACTGCGTCACCCAGCACCTGTCAAAAATGCATGACGCTGCAGAGATTACCGAACAGTGGTCCATGCCCAACCTTCAAGAACTGGTAACTGAGTTTGTTGGCAACTGCCATGTGCCATAAGGGGCACACACTTAACACTGCTAATGCTACATTACCACACCTAGATGGGACCTTCTGGCATTTGCATATGAACTATGTCGATATGCAGGATCGATGTAGATCTTACAGGTACATGATCGTCCTTGCATGCCCTTTTTCACATTGGCTTGATGCTGGCCCCATATGCTCACAATGATGCAAAATATGCCACCACATTTATGGTCCATGAAGTAATCCCAAGGTGAGGGGTATGTGATGTGTTGAGGTCCGATAACAGACAGCACTTTGCCAATGATCTATTTAAGGAGGTAACATCCCTACTGGATATGATATTATATGATATGGCATTTAAAAGTTGCCTGCACACAAGTGTTTTTAGGTTCCACAACACCAAGGAATAAAGACAAAGGGAGGACAAGACAAACAATCCTACTTGGCCTTGTGTCATTCTCATCGTACAAGTGCGACAACAGAAGTGCAAAGGTTGGCAGAGGGGGAAGTTCAAGGGAGAAGAGGGTGGACATGTAATCAGGGCAGCATGGCTCTGAAAAGTGTAACCAGGCAGCGCGGCTTCGGTAAATGCAAGGAGGCAGGGGGCTGTTGGTGTTACATTCATATCCCCTAAGAGAGAGGTAGGCCAGGAGGCCAGGAAGCAGTGCAAAGACTGGTCTTGGAGGAGCATGGTACCCGGGGAGACTCTGAAGGAACCAGGCAACCAGTCGACACAACAGACAGGTAAGTTAGCAAGGGAATGAGAGAGAGAAGGCAGAGGAGAAAAAGAGGGCATTGAGCTGCTTTGGGATCTTCAGGTAGGCAGGCTCAAATCTGAGAGGCATCAATCACAAGCTGTGTTCAGCGTACCATCTTCAAACCAACAGACTTGTTGAGTGCCTCAATTGCCTGCTTAAAGAGCGCATTACCAAGCTGTCAGTGACACATTGGCTCTATTGTCTTCTGCTTGCTTTCTTTGCTCTACGCAATTCCCTTGTCATGGATCATCATTTAACTTCACATGAAATTGTCACTGACAGGATAATGCATGTACCTCTCACTCCTGCCCATGAAATTTTGGATGCTAACATTTCTGCCCAACTCCTTGGTGATGAGTTTAAAGTATATTTGAGTGAGCTTACCAAGACTATCACCTATATATCACGTCAGGTGTGACCACGTCAAGGCAGGCCTTCCGATGCAGCGTCAAACACAGACAGTCCATTAGCTCAAGAAGAAGAGACATTTGCAGAACAACCACCCCTCTATTCGGGAGATTAAGTCATCATTAGGAATTTTACAACATCTTGGAAAGAGCATCATTTCACTGCCTCTTCACGGTCATGTACTGCACGCCGACAGCAACATATAGGATGACAAATTGAGACAGGTGGGGTGAGAGAGGGCCAATGACACATGTTATGTGTGCACTCCCATTCTACACGTTACAGGTGCACCCAAACTCTTTCTCCCTCAACAAGGGTCAGCAGGTGAAGGGGGGTGTCTAGGTTATCTGCCATTGTGTAAGACAAGGGGCTTGTTTCAGGGGAAATCAGTTACTCTCCAATGGATAGTTGAGGAGGAGAAGGTATATGCTGACAATTATATGCAACTTACGAGAATGGTGAATAAAGATGCCACCAAACACATTACATTAGAATATGTTGCAGAAGGGGCAAGAAGGGGTGAGATACTGTTCACAACCCAAAGCACATTAACGTGTCACAATGAGACAGAGCACAGTAGTCCATGGTGCCACACATGACTGTTGATGCAAATTTAGGGGTCTGTCTTCCTTGAGGGGGCATGGGAGGTGGAATGTTACAATGTAGGGCACAAGGGCTGGTGGGATTTGAAGATGTAGTAAGCAAATTGAATACTAGTTGTCATACAGTTTGGAACAAACATGTTCACGCTTTAACCTGGATAGATGAGAAAAAAACAAACTTTGCACATCAAGGAACTCATCTGCTTTTCTTTGTTTTTCAGATCCACAGGGTTGAAATATTTGGGGACAATAATAGATGTATTTAGGAGATGGGTATCCTGAAGCTGAAAAGCGGGTCAGCATTTATCATGAACCAATGGTGGGCCTGTGGAACCTGGGCATGCGCCCAGCTCCCTCCAGAGTGGGTAAGCATGTGTTCCCTCGGCACCCTTCACAGCCCTTCCCTGGATGTTAGCCGCTCAGAATTACTTCCATTCAAAAAACATCCTGCACTATTGAATAAAGATTTACACATTAATAAAGTATGAAGCAGGGGGGTGCACAAATGACCAGCCCGATCCTTGAATTTGAAGAGCAATTGCAGGAACAGTTATTGCTGGTCAGATACATAATAGGACAGGCCACTGTAGTTCCACCAGAGTTTAGATTGTTTAAAAAGCATCAGTGATCTTTGCACCCCTATTGCTTCCAGGTGTCCAAATTGCAGCCAACACAAAATTGCTACAGATCAAAAGGTATGAGCTACTGCAACCGGCAAACTCAACCGAGAAATGGCTCAACGTTGTAAGGGAAGAACTGAGGGTGGTCAGTTTAGTTGCCCTCCCAAATACGTTTATATTGGTCCAATTAACACCAATGGAGTGGGGCATCTGTAGGAAGATTGGAAGCAGCTGCTGTATGTTTGGAGTGGCAAATGATGCAGAAAATGAAAATGTAACATAAGCTATTGTGCAACAACACTGTGACGAGGGAAACAAGCACAGTAACATCAAACAACTGGCTTGGCAATATATGTGCCTGGATTCCCACGTGGTTGGTGAATATTTTCAAAGTAGCTGTCCCAATACCTGTCTTGATGTTCATCACCTTTTGTGCAAGTAAGTTAGGATTAAGACTTTGGAAGGGAAACAGGGGGAATGGGAAACATATGATGCCCCTGAAGGTTGACGGGCTGTAAAAAGTATACACTGTGTTCTCAACAGACAAAGACAAACAGAAAGGCCTGAACATGGTCCACCAGAAATTCCTACAATGCCACCCCTGGCTATAGACATCTCTGAAGCCTTTTGGGTAGACTGTTCAGCTGATGGGGAAGTGTGTGTAATAATGGGTTGCTCAAGGGAGGAGTGCTAGGAATGAAGGGGAAAGTTTGCAGAGGGTAACACTTGTGCGGATACCGAAGGCAAAGAACTGCTAGCTCAAAATGTGTCAATCGATAGATCAATCGAAGGGGGGAATGTTGTAAAGTTCCAGATCCAACGCTGCCAAGCAGGTTTTACCCACCAATTGTGCAAGTAACATGGTGATGTCACAAATAATGTGGTGGGTGACATCGGAGGTGAGGATGTTATTGCCACGCTGCTTGCATAAAATTACATTTTGCAGTGCAAGAAATTCCATGGGTGGAACTCAAGGAGGGGTGGGCGATTTGGTGGCAGTGTGGGGTAGTTGCATAGAGCAAGCATGCGGTGGGGTGCAAGATGTTGAAGTGGGGCTTATAGTATGGGGTCTTCGTTGAGCACTATGTGAACAGTAGATAAGTCATTTTTGGCTGTAGGCTCATGGTAAGAAAGCATTTCTCGCAGACAGCTCAAAACGCAAGAATTGCAGGCCCTCTGTGACAAGCAGAATGTATTTTCTGAACATTCAGCGGAAATAATGTGCTGAAATGTTGCATGACCAATGGTTCCCAGGAGAACACAGCCACAGCACTTATTCTAAAATATATTCTTGAGGCCAATGAGTTAGGCACCTGGGCGCACAAGGGAAATTGCCAGAAAAATAGAAATTGAATACTGTTAATTAAACTCCAGCCATGGTGTGACTACACTTGGCAGAAAGGCTTCAGAAGGTAGCAGGGGGGGCCAGAGCAATGGGGTGGGGATCTGGGTCGCAGGACAGGGAGCCAATCAGTGGGTCAAGCCATGGAACACCTAACATAGCACTGCTCAAATGCCCTGCACTTAGTAGGGCAGGATGTAACGCTCACCTGACTCCCACAGAGGCGCCGGCCTGGTTTGAGCTGCTGTGACCTCTTCTAAAGTGATGCGCAGGACTCGGAAGACAGACTGGACCGGACCCCCAAATCTTGCTTGTCTGGCTCGTAGAAGTATCCTTCTGTAGGTGGAAATAGGGGATTAGCTGTCTGCGGGGTAATGCGTCCGCCTCCCACTTACCCCTCTCACCCTCCTCAAAACCCTTCTGTGCTTCCCCGTGGCGTCTCACCTTAGGGTCTGGAAGGACGAGCTCTCCCTCCTGCTTCTGATGCAGGGGCGCGTTGATATCCAGTTACTTCACTGGATTTTCAGATTGGTGGTTTCTGATGCGGGGGCGCGTTGGTATCCAGTTACTTCACTGGATTTTTCGGATTGGTGAGAACCAAACTTGCTTGGCTTCCAGGTAAGTTTTTGATAAGTGGTTCCCCTTGTGTCCATGCATTAATGTTCTAATGCTAGTGTCTTTTTCCCCATAGGGGCCGGGGTACGGAATGCCGGGGAACAGGCACCGACCCGAGATGAGAGGTGAAATCCTTGTGGAAATCAGGTAAGTCTTTAATGAGCGTCTTGGTAATGTCTTTTCATTCGCTCATTAACGCTGATGTCTTTTTCTCCTGAGGGGCCGGAGTCCGAAAATGCCTGGATGCGCGGCGGACCCGAAATGAAAAGGGAATGACCCAGCAGGTAAGTCTTAACATGGAGATTTAGCTTCCCTTTTCCCTTCTTTCTCTCACCTTCGTTATTGTCTTTTTCTCCTAGGCGCTGGGGCGCGACTGCGGATCCGGATGGTCGCTGCAGAACATGGAAGCGCCCTGTAAGGTGAGTAGAATGAGGCACTGCAGCGATCGATGCGATGTGCTTTTAAAAATAAATGTCTTCCTTTTCAGGATCGTCAGAGAAATGTCTCTGGGATGCAGATTTAGCAGGTAAGGCCTTTTCCTTCTTCTGTTCTCTTGTTCCCTTCCTTTGCAGGTGATTCAGGATGCTGGCAGGCGTGGCAGAAGTCAGGATGCAGGAGCAGACACAGTGAGCCTCCAGCTGCTAGATGCAGAACAACGCAAAGCACGTGTGGCAGTCCGGGCGTGGTTTAAATAGCCTTGGAAGAAGTCCCAGGTAAGTATTCTTCCACGGTCCCCACCCAAGTAAAATAGTTCCATTAATAAAGTAGTCCCTCCTAAGCCTTATTTGGCTTGAGGCTTTATGGAGCATGGTCTGCGTCAGGTAAGTGCACCAAACACCTTCTTTTATGAGCCTGGCGCCTTTGGCACCAGGACTGATGTCCAATGTGAGCCTGGCGCCAAAGGCGCCAGGACAAAGTCCAAAGAGCCCCTATTAGGGGCCGCTGGTTTTTTTCCCGAGGGCATGATGCCTGCTTCCAGGGGTGCTGGGCCTGTCCCGGTGCTCTGGGGGCAGGCATCATGACACAGGAGCAGCACATTATGTGTATTTAACACATTGCTTCACGCTCGAACAAGACCCACAACACATTTTATGACATATTTCTCACTCTCATTTGCAGGACAAGATTGCAGAAAAGACCTGGAACATACATACCTGCATGTATCACACTTCAGAAGGAGCACACAGAACACTGAGTGTCACACGTGCCCACAGTCCAGAGCATGGCACCAGACTAAAATCTACAGAGTGCTACAAGTACCTTCTCATTATCTTTTTGCTTAACACTACAGCTCGCTATATTTTTATCTTTTACTCATGATGTGCATGTGCATGTTTGATAGGTTTAGAACACATAGTGTGAAGCATATGAAATTAAGCTAGAAAGTCTTGTGTTTGTAAGGATGCTAGTTGTGTTATGAACAAAAGTTCCACCATTTTTTTAATAGGCCTTAAGTAGAAGCAATAAGATGCCATTGTAGTGCATTAGGCCGCAGTTGTCAGAAGGAATCACAGGACTGCATTTTTTCTCACCCTGCAAACAGACTAAGGGCCTCATTACGAGTAGCGTGGTAAAAGCGGGGTCATTACTGGCATGGCGGAACGAGCGGGTCCGTAATGGGCATACCGGCATGCCGCAAAAGGCCCTCCAACCCCCCAATAGCGCCATCACGGAACCCGCCGATAACGGCACCGCCTAAGAGTAACCCCTAAATACCGACCCAGTAATACCAACATGCTAATACCAGGCTCGTAAAACCAGACCCGGAAATAACGTCATTGCATCAGTACGGGAAATGGGCCGGCGGCCATCTTCAAAAACACAATCCATTGCTATCCTCCCAAACCACCATTTGATTCCTGTTGAGCTCTGCGGCAAAACTTTGATGATGTCCAAGGCTACCCGGAAGACCAACCCTCGGCTGCGGAAACAGCGTTTCTCCGACGCTGAATTGATTCTGTTAGAAGACACTCTTGCCAAACAAAAGATTCAATTATCTGTGGATAAATTGCACAACCTCCTATAATTGATTCATATAAATGTATGTGTAAAAACGCTGCATAATCCCCTCCAAGACAAACAACCCTATTTAAAGAGTGTATATTTTAGACATAAGACAGAATGTCAGAACTCATTTGTTTTAGATTTATTTAATCATTTTTAGTTGTGGAAACTTTTACAAAAGAGCATATTAAATATATTAATAACACATCTGTAAAAATCAATTGTCAAGAACACCCATTTTGTCACATATACAGCAAAAAAGTTCACATCTCACATATCATTCCGTACATACTCATTCATCCCCATGCATACAAAAAAACACTCATACTTGTGCAAAAAAACGCAATTCTGGTAGTTTTGTTCTGTAACTCAGAACATCCCATCCATATGGGTTTGATATTTTAATAGTTCCAAAAGTGCCTATTTAACAATATTTTTTCCATCCAAAGGATATAGAGACACTGGGTAGGCATTCCAAAACAATTGTTCATGGACCCATATTAATCCCCATATATTTATCTATGAAAACTCAAATTAAAGCCAACTCTGGGAGGAGTAGGCTCTATGGTATTGTCGACTCAAGTTTCGGGCTACCAGAGCGGTATGTACAGCTTCCGTCTGGTGCACCTCATCAGGACGTATACATTACAAACAAACACAGTTGTTAAAAACAAAATTCAAATTGATGTGAATTGACACATTTTATTCATTTACCAAGAGCTAGTTTATTTTGCTTCACAAGGTGTTCAATAGTGATGATCCAAATATGTTTTTCGAAAGCCGCTTCCAGAGTGTAAAATCCTCAGGTTTGGTATCCTCAGGTGTTGTTCACAGGACCCAGCCACGGTTACATCCCTTCTTAGTTGCAATGTTGTTGTATCTTCATTCGCAAAGGTGTTATTTCCTCCCTGCTGCATATATTGCAGACCAAGTGGTTCAAATGCATTGAACCCAATGACACGGGATCCCTGTGTTCTTTGCCAAAAGAGAGCACTCGATGCGGACAGTGTCTCACACTCAAGGTATCAGCAACCACGTTAGCGCATCAACCAGTCTGTTTTCTGTGATACAGACATTCTTGCTGCACATGCAGACCTCATTAAATCCCATGACATGAAGCGTGAGGTCCAGCAGAAGAAAAAGGACATCTGGCAGGAGGTAGCCTGCAAGGTGTCGGCTGTGAGGACCACTCCACGTACTGTCAGGGACTGCCGGAAGAGGTGGGAATACCTCCGCTTGAGGGTCCGCAACATAATGGCAAGCAACAGGAGGGCGGCCATGGCCACAGGTGGGGGTCCCCATTCTCCTGCAAAAATGATGCCCTGAGAGGAGACCGCAAGCAGCTTCATAGATCCAGGGTCCATCGAAGGATTCAGGGAGGTGGAGATGGGTGCGGCATCATCCCCAGAAGGAGGTGAGTGACCCTGCAGATCCCTGTAGGGGAAACCATGACGTAGCACAAGTGATGTGGAAGAGAGTCTAGGCAATGCATGTCCCAACACCCACATTAACATATCCAAGTCCAGATTACGGGGCAAACCCTGCCAGACAGAAATGCATGCTGAGTGCCAATCCCATAACCAACACACGGCCAACACACCTGGACCGTGCCCATGTAACACATCACACAAACCCCAAATCAACGGCATGCCACCTGCCATGCAGTGGATGCCAAAATGCCCCCTCAGAACATCCTGTGTGACACACCTGTAAGACATGAATGCATGATTGAATGAATATTATACAGCACAATTGTATGCTTCTGGAATGTAACACCATCACTGATGCCCTGCATCTCTTCTACCCCCCAGGCACCAATGAGGAAGATGCCAGGGAAGACAGCACTGCGAGGGCATCCATGTCCCACCCAAAGAAAAGGGCTATCACCACCACCACCTCTGTGGCAGCCAAGCAGGCCACACCCACAGCCAGTGTGCCTGACCGAGCCGACACACAGCCAACAACACCTGCTGCCAAAGTTCCGGACACACCTCAGACCC
This sequence comes from Ambystoma mexicanum, assembly GCF_040938575.1. NCBI lineage: Eukaryota > Metazoa > Chordata > Amphibia > Caudata > Ambystomatidae > Ambystoma > Ambystoma mexicanum. Next base: position 1,502,344,877 of record NC_090937.1, on the reverse strand, counting down.
AGCAGCCCACACCAACACCAGTTGAAGGGGAGTCCCTACATGCACCGGCCACCACTGAGGATGACTTTTATGGCAATGTGGACCAGGAGGGACTCACAGAAGTGACATGTCCACCCAGCCCAAACCCTGTGCTGCCCCCGCCCCATATCGAGCCCTCACCCACCTACAGCAGTGCTGATCCCTGCCTCCATGACTTGGACCTGAACACCATCGAGGAGGACAACACCCAAAATGCAGGCCCTGTGAATGCACCACCACCACTCCAGCTCCCACCAACACCCTCGAGTCACATAAATGTGGTGTTTGTAATATGTGCAACTTTACATTTGAAACATCCGCAGTCTCTTTTGGGATACCAGGTAATCGTGAAATCAAGTCTTTCCTCAATTGCAATTCTAAGTTTGTAGTGTATTGCATTATATGCACCTGTGGCCTGAAATATATAGGGAGCACTATTCGCCCACTTAAAATTAGAATTCGTGAACATCTGGCTTCCATTGTGAGCTAAGATGCCAAATACCCCCTTGCCTATCATTAGCAAAAATCTCATCAAATGGACTGCAAAAATGACATTCGTTTTGTGGGGCTGTGAAAAGTTTCTGAAGGACTTAATTCGGATCATGAGTTTGCTATATTTTTATATTTCATATTTCCTCTGTTGGGGTTGACAAGTGCCTTTAATTATCCTCTTGGGGGGATCCCCTCCTGTAATTATATTCTTGTTCCACGTGTATTATTACTGTGCAATGTGCCTTTATTTGTAATGTTGTTCAATAGCAGCGCACTCAGGCCCCACACTTTTTTTAGTGCATTGGAATTGTTGGTTTATTTAAATACCACTTCAATTATTAATGACTAGCTGAGGCTTGTTACTTTTAAATTAATTTTGTCTCTAAAAAAAAAAAAAAAAATTAAATAAATAAATAAATGTAAACAAAAAACAAAAAATAAATTTCCTCAGCAAAACATGAGTAATAATTGTTTGCTAAATTCTCCTTTTTATTTTTTGGCTAATTTGGGTTTATGGACCGGTTTCACTAAGTTAGGCTTTTCGAAAGGTGTGTTTAGTTCACCCAACATGGCGATCCTTTTTGCCGCTTTCTGTTTGTCTTACTTGAAAGGCCATGCATTGTGCTATACTGCATTCCAGTATATTTAGTCCTACCTTTCTTTTGTGCATTGTGCAATGGTAACACGAGTAGACTGAAACAAACGGTCATTGAGGTAGGTCTGTTTATTTTGCTCTCCCCATGTTGTAATTTTAACTTTTAATTGGCTTTTTTGGTTAACCAGTCAGGAATTGTCCACAGTCCTTTTGAATCACAAGTTAATTGGAGTTAATCTAATGGGTACTTTGGTGGTTTTTTGAATACTAATTTGAGATTTATTTTCTCTTTCTGGTTTCTTTGGCTAAATTAGCTTTCCGCAACTGCGAGGCATTTCGAGGTATGTTTTTATTGATTTTATTAACAGCATTACGGTTTGTTTTGGTAACTTTTCTGCAATTGGCTTTCCAGTAATTACTTAAACTATCTGCCTAAATAACTGTATCTGGCATTGTCCTACTCTAAATGTGGAGTTCTTATTGCTGCAACCCAAGGTACTTATTTTTGGAATACATTACAGTCTTTGATTTAAGACTTAGCTTACTAAGTGGAACTTGATTGCGCTGCTTTGGCCAACTTTTATTTCTAAAATTATGTTTCTTTTTCTTTTTTTGTTTGTCTGTCAACGGACTACTACGAATGAAATTGGTTAATTTGTGGTAACTTAATTTCTACTTTTTTTACTCTTCCTACATGTGATGTACATGTGTTATATTTTTTGTGGTTGCATCGCGCCCTGGACCTCTTGCTCACAACTTGTGCCTATGTTCTTTATGTAACAATTCTTTGCACAAAACAATCATGTGTATGTTTTATTTTTAACTTTACCCAATTTGTATGGAAATTATGTACTATGCAATTTAAGCCTCTGATGAAAAGCTGTACACAGCTTGAAACACGTGTCAGGCTTCTCTTCGCACAAACAATAAAGGCTTCTCTTTGCACAAACAACTAATTATAATTTCTTGGCACAGTGAGACTGGGAACATCTTTGTTTACCCTCGAGTCACGTCCTTTGAGGGTGGAGGCCCGACAGAAGGCCATGTTGGATCTCCTGCGGCAGTACATTGCCGATGGAGAGGACACCAGGCGGGGAATCGCCACTGCCACTGAGGGGACCACAGCGGCCATTGCATCAAACACAGCCACTGTGAATGCGTCAGCTGTGCTGATGAGGGACTGTCTGGGGGCAGTAGCACAAGTCCTTACTTCAATCCTGATCTACATGCAGTGGCCACGCCTTGGAGCAGGCGTGGAACCTGCCACCGACTCATCATCAGCCACCACACCTACTTCGTCAGTCCCCACCAGCCCTGTGCGCCAGACCCGAAGGAGTGCACGGCACTCCGAAATGCCATCCCCAGACAGCAAAAAGTCCCACAAGTAGTGTGGGCGGACAATGGGAGTGGGACACATGGTTGGGGTGAAGGGGAGCATTTTGTGGAGTATATTGGGGGAGTTTCGGAGTTTGTTGTGTAGGTATGGGAGTTCACTGGGGTTTTTTGGAGTTTGTTGGGTGGGTTTGGGAGTTCACTGGGGGACTTTGGAGTTTGTTGGGTGGGTATGGGAGTTCACTGGGGGTTGGGGGGGAGTGGTCACATTTTTGCTGTTCGAACTAATACACCTGTTGTGTGAAAAAAACATTCAATGGTTGGACATTGTTCATTTTGTGTGTATCCATTTAATGTGTGACGGTGTTCAGTGGTCAACTTCCAACAATCCCTGTTTGCATGCCCACATGGACCCAGTGTGTCACTGACACGTCTATCATAGTCCCTGTGGTTCAGAAGTATTTGTGAATCATTACTTGGCGTACTGCATTGCCATCCTGTGCATCACGTACTAGCAGGGGGGCTACTTCACCTCCGTCTCCATCCTAATCATCCTCACCCGGTGCATGCATGTCAATGTCAGGTGGCAGTGGTACATTTCTCCAGACACACATGTTGTGCAGCATGACACAGGCCATGGTGATCGTTGCCACCTTATCAGGCCTATAAAGGAGCTCCCCTCCAGACCTGCTTAGGCAGTGGAAACACGCCTTCAACAGGCCAAAGGTCTGCTCAATCACGACACGGGTATGGATGTGAACATGATTGTACTCCTCTTAATGGCTGTTCTGCGGGTTCCACACAGGGGTAAGTAGACACAGCCTCAAGGGATATCCTCCTTCACCTGCAAGCGAGTACAAATAGGTGTGTGTCACTCTGAGCTGCCACCTTCAGGAGGCACAGTCATGGCCGCAGCTATTTAGTGTGGACATGCACATGTCCCCGTACGTATGCAAGAATGTTAACTAGATGCATACTATACTGCTATGAGGTGTGGTAGCCTGGATGTCATTCAATAGATGATGCAGGGTGAAATAATGCATGCTGACGCGGATGTACTGTGGTTGTACAACAATGTTTAGCCTCCCATTTATGCTGTGTATTATACACTGTGCATGGTCACACCAGCCACATTGCCGCAGTTGCAATCCTGTTTAGTCATGCATTGCTTGACATACCCATGGTGGTGTGGTTGTGCCTCTTACTTGTTGTCATCGATATGCATAATTGGTCAAATGTTTGTCAGTGATGTGTCATTTTGGGTTTTGGAGATTCAGGTCAGGAGTGTCTAGCTCTGCTTGCATTCTCCAATCACCGTCAATTGCCACCCAGGTGGAGTATGCACGCCCCCTTTCCCACCCAGGTGGAGTATACATCCCCCCTTTCCCACCCAGGTGGAGTATGCATCCCCCTTTCCCACCCAGCTGGAGTATGCACACACCCCTTTCCCACCCAGGTGGAGTATGCATCCCCCCTTTCCCGCCCAGGTGGAGTATGCATCCCTAGACATCAGTAGCCCATTGCACTGCCATGGCCCACTCAGGCAACTCACCAAGCAGCCAGGCACGTGGTCCAGCATGTTGCTCCATGTGACTGGGTAGCGTGGAGTTACGCAGCACCAATGCATCATGTGTTGATCTGGGAAATCAGGCACATCATTGTGTGATGATCTTGCCGGAGTCACATGCCATTTGCACATTGATGGAAAGGCAGTTGGAAACAGTAAAGTGCTCAACAGAGTCAAAAGAGGGAAAAGAGAAACAGATTTGAGTATTATATGCATGCAGATGAAAAGAAAGATTGAAATAAGAAATAAGTGCAGGAAGAGGAGCACTATGAATAGAGAAGAGAAGAGGATCTTAATTCTGCCCCTTGACTGACTTCAACTTGGGCGTTATGGCCTCTACTGTCCCCACTGCTGCAATGCTTAAGTAATTTATCCAAAGGCCAGATATCTTTGATTGGGACAGGATGCGTTGGGAAGGTGAAGAAGTTGGGCAAGTATGAGCAATAGAAGAGATGTGGAGTGAAAAAGAAAACAAAGGTCCCAAAATGATGCCTACGTTATGCACAAATGAGGAAAAAGGCAAATAAAAAGGGGGAACAGAAAGAGATGGAGGAGAGAGAACAGTATAAATACTTGAGGCTAAAAATAACAGAACCACAGTCTGAGAGTGGTTAAGGTGGAGAAAATGCGACAACATCCAATTCTGAACAGCAGAAAGGCAGTTGGAAACAGAAAAGTGCTAAACAGAGTTAAAAAAAGGAAAAAAGAAACAGATCTGAGTATTATATGCATACAGATGAAAAGAAGGTGTACGAGCACAATATAAATAAAATATCAATTTAATTTAATTTCAAAGATTGAATTAAGAAATATGTGCAGAAAGAGGAGCTCTATGAATAGAGAAGAGAAGAGGATCTTAATTCTGCTCCTGGACTGACTCCTGATCTGTGTTTAGGTTTGGTTCAACTTGGGTGTTATGGCCTCTACTGCCCCAACTGCTGCAATGCTTAAGGAATTTATCCAAAGGACAGATAGCGTTGATTGGGACAGGGTGTGTTGGGAAGGTGAAGGAGTTGGGTATAGTTTGGTAGGAAGAAGATTATTTCGAGGAAAGGATCAATGTTTAAAGTTAGTGGCACCATCAAACTTTAATTTGCATTTCACCATTCATACTCGAAATAAGCAATTTACTGTTGTTTGGACAGCTACAGAAAGAAGGAAGATTAAGGTATATGTTGAATTTTTGAAGGGGTGGCCAAAATTAGTGCCACAACGATTTCAAGATCTCAAAGGTGTACAAGAATCAGTATGACATCTGACAGATATGACAAAGAGCTTGAAGGTGTTGGTGACAGTGGATAGGAAGGAAAGAAAACAGGTGTTTGAAGTGGCTCGTCATACAGCAACAACTCGTATGGAGGGAGATATTGTATGCACTGTAAACAAAGAAGTATTTGAACAACATTATATTACCACCATAGTATGCCTCACAGAGTTATTTCTTCTATTTCCAGGGGTAATTTGGTCATGTATGCAGTGTTATCACCATTGGTCATACAGAACCATCCATCCTGATTACCTTCAATTTCATCTGCACCTAATTCCCAACACTCTTTTGTTCTGATAGAAACGCAAAGAATTATGATGCTGCAACATGGGATGGTGAAATTATTACAAAAACATGTTCATGACTGTATGCGTTGTAGACATGCAGTGGTAAAAGTAGATGGTTCACCTGCACAAACAAAAAGCAACATTGAGCCATACTAATGGTAGATTTAGAATAGAATTCCCTGTGCAAATGAAACATAGGTGCATTGGGGATATTATAGGGGTCTTAGCTCAGCTAGGTAAGTTGCATGATAAGCATGAAATGGTGCTGATGGCCCAGAGGGAGGAGGAAATTGATTTGTACTGTAAAGTTATGCCATGCAGGCTATTGGATGAGTATGATCATAATGGTTAAATAAACCATGATATGGGAGAAGTCCAGGTACAGAATTATATACCTGCATTATAATAATTATGTATGTGGGGGTGGACCTCCAATCTCTTTACCCAAAATTAGGCCCACCTTTTAAGAAGTGAGTGCACATTTGTCCATAAAGCAAGTTTATTGTACAAATGGCAGGTCAGAGCTAGACCTTTAGAGACCAAGCTAACTTAAACCACACAAATGTTTCACATTATATCAGTTTTGCAACATTTTGCACACTTCCACATATTTTGTTACAAAGTCATCCCACAAACATGATTGGTCAACCCAATATAAAGAAATGTAATTCCCCTCAGTTTACACACCCTCATTGGATACTTTCATTTAACCACCATCCCCTTTCGAAATACATTTGCATTATCTCATATTTACAGCACCCCCTTTTTGGGGTGTTTCCGTATTAAGTCATGACATAATCACATGGTTGAACACTCAGGGTCCTCTATCACCGGTCGTGATGCACATGGATTTACCAAGAATACTTGACCAATATGAGGAATGAGAGAAACTGACAATATGCATTTTATCCACCCAGACTTGCTGGCATCTCATTTCACATTAATCTCAAATGACTACCATTTCAGCACGCATTACCTCTCGTCATTCCTGAGAACCTGATTGAAATCCATAAACCATTTGTTTCCTTTGTCCTTAAGCGCTGATTTGATTACCTACCCTCAAACTGATCCTACCAAATGGCCGGACTTCCAGGGACACTGAATTACAACTCCCATGTACTTAGAAAGATTACATCTGCTCTCCACAATAGCATTACGTTGTAAAACCATTGCCTGGCCACAACTGACCATTTGATGTTATTGCAGCTGCCTGAATGCAGTTAGCTGACTTCCCCAGCCTTCAACCTTGGTCAACCAGCTTCCCAGGGCACACAGGGTTTATCTCACTACCCCAGATATCGGCAGCCTACACAAACAATGTAATGCTTGTTTCCCAACCATCCCAGACACATTTTCTTGAATACCATCATGCATGTATGTCTATGCATGTATGTTCAAGACTACCATGTCACCACACAGTGGCATCTCCATCCACAAATCTCCTTTCTCACTTGCTCATATGAAGCTAGCTCCTCACTTCTCATCTGTAAGCACTACTTGGCATGCCACACAACTATATTGTGTTCATATTTGTATTGGCAAACCTATGATGCTGTGTTCGTGCACATCTAAAATGCATCATCTATAAACAAAGTAACAAGTATAGTAACATGTATCCCATCCTCATTGACTTTACTGGATGCATGATAAATCACAATATCACACCAACATCATTGTCACCCAATTCATCAATTTGGTGCATGCAACACAAACCGTTCTTTTCTATTGAGACAATAACCTCCCAACATTCCCCATCTTTAGATAATACATTTATTAGTAAAGCAATTATTTTAAAGCATCTTCTAAGGGAAACAAGGCCCTACAATCATCTCTCATGCTAGTCCACTGTGAGCATACTCCTTTGCTCAATCCAGCTCATCACTACTGCCATATCTTCAGTGTCCTTTTTAGCCACGTACTTTGCGTGTGCCCTGTAAAGCACCCACACTCAGGGGAGAATAACTGCACCAATTCTCCAGGATTACAACCTCTCTTACCACATTCTGGGAAAATACTCATGACTTACTTGCCCTCTCATCATTTCCCCTACTCACTACTCACTCCCCATTTCAGGCTTTCAACAATAACAGTATAACAATAGCTTGAAAGGTACACAAACGATAGTGTCACTCAAATATATAAATCCTTATAGAACTATGTTAGGCAAAAAGTGTACAGTTGTGGCATTATTCCTCCCATCTTAACTGTGAGACTACGAATACCAGGATGCAATTCAGCAAAAGGCAAAACATGTCTATATCGCTCATAACCGGATCCAAGAATAACATATGCCCAGGTGTGAGAAGGTTAACTTGAAATCCACTCTAATGCCACCATCGCTCAAAATCGTTCATTATTCGCAGACTGATGTTGACCAGGTTAGACAGTGGTATTGTTATGTACAAAAGATGTCAGACTTTGAGAAGTCAAAATGTGTGTAGGTAGTGTGTAGTGAGATTACATTATTGCCAAGGATCATACTCTTTGGTTAAGCAGTGTGCTATAAGCCCCTTGTTTTATGGCTGGTCTTTTGGTGACTGTTGAGATACATCACCCCCCCCCAACTAACTGCATTTAAGCAGCACAGAAAAAACAAAAACAATGACCATCTAGAAGAATAACGTATGCCCAGATACTTTTGCCACCATATCGAAAATCAAAAGCTGGCACCCATGAATATACACACATTATGTGACCATATAGCTTAACTTGAAATAGACAAATGTAGTTCAATTGACAATTGACCTTACGCTTAGAAGAATTTTTTGAACACCAGAAAAATAACCTCAGAGAGGAAATCTTCCAATTAATATGCTGGCAAAGTATGGGAGACTGCAAATCCCAGAATGCAATTCAGCAAATGGCAAACACATTGTCTCTCAGAGAGCACTGAGAAAATAGAATATATTTAAACCATATTGGGACATAATAAAGGTTATTGCAGTTTGCCTTGTCCATGTATTAGCTGCTCCTTACCCAGAGATAGCTGCTATTTTTGTGTGGGCCTAATGGTAGCTTGCACTTTCGAGTACAATACTTTCGAGGACTGACAGTAGCACATTTTTTTAAAGAAATTATTCAGATACCATGATTTTTCTTAATGTGTTATGAGATATTTAAAATTAAGAAAGCACATGGCACCTGTAACTGAGTACTGTCCCTCCTCCGTGCAGTAACCGGGACCAACCCTACTTAGCTACAAAGCGAAGAAGGGGCTGGTCCCTTCAGGCCATCTTGCATTATGTTATTACAACAAAAGGATGTTTTTGGTGTGTGTCTAGTACTTGTAATATGTACATTAGGAATTCTTGTGGATCTTCCTGTGTGTTGATGGTGAATTCTACCATTCCTGCACTGTAGTCCAATTCTTGCCTTGTACCTGAGACACTGTATGTACTGTCAAAAATATTTTTGTGGCATTTGTATGAAGGACAATGATTTGAAAACACAACTGTTGTGAGCCCTTTAAGTACATTTTGTGGAAATTGGAAGAGAAGATTGATTGCTACAATTGCATATCAAGTTACTCCAGTTGTGTTGCTGAATTTAAATGGACCATAGAGTTGTGTCTATGTACCCTTTGATGTGCCTGCAGTGCTTTTTCAACAAGACAAATGTGTGTTTTTGTTTTTGATGGAGGTGCAGTTGTGTTTGGATTAGAGAATATTGGGCTTGTATTATTTGATGGAATAGCAGTTATTCTTCGTTCTTTGGGGGTATTGCAGGGAGATCTTTTCTTTTTAAAGGTTTTAGTTTTTGAGGTATAGGGTACATAACTAGATGGGGTGTACAGTGCACATAGCCTGTTGTATTCTAGGATGCAAGGAATGTCAGTGTTGACTTGGAATCAAAGTTAACTAGGGATAGGTAATCGAGTGAACAGAGATGTGAAAGTGCTACATAACTCATACTTCCTTGAAGGCTGTGCTGCCGATTTCGATCAGTGCATGAGTGAGAAATTTGTGAATAGTGACAGCATATGCAAGAGATAGAGAGAAAATTGTTCTCTGCTTACATACGTCTTTGAAAAGAAGAAAACATGCTATTGAGCGGCCTATTCTTTTAATGTCTATACGTTTGTCAAAGTGGATGTTGACAAACTGAATGTTGTTGTCATAGTCCAACAACTATACCAATACTCCATTGACTAAATCTTGCTCTATGTCAAGGTTATGTTTTAGAAATGTTCTGCAGTTTATACAAATAGTTAATTGTTCTAATCCAGCCATGTGAGATACATGTTTCTAAGCTCTTAAGTCGTGCTTGCTGACACAAAGGGAGTGGCATGCCTTGCACTTCTAGTTTGTCTGTGGAGCTGATATGCACTATGGGATGCATTTTCTTTTTTTAAACATTGTATTGTTAAATTGGCTGCAGCTTGCAAGTATTGGCATTAAGCACATGCATTTCATATTTTATTGAGTCAATTGTTCCATGATATTAGAGACAGATGTCTTTTGTTCATACAGATTCTTTTAAGATGGACTGTGCCTCTTTATTAAGCGGACAATAGTAATGCTTCATTAAAATGTTAGCATAGGTTAGATATGCTGGCTGACACATGTTTTGAGTTAGTTCTCTGTTCTGTAGCGATAACTGTTGCCAGAGATGAATATTTCCAATGCTGACAAGTGTATTACAGCATTATTTGCATCCACATTTTTGAAAATAGGTTGACCATTTACTAGTGTTCACTGTAGGCATTCTCCAAAAACATAACATGTATTCCTACGACCAATTCTTGCTAGTTGATTTTTAGGACTTCCTGCATTCTGAGATTAAATGAGGTTAGGAACCATGCTTACTTCATCAATCAGGAATACTTTAATTTGTTTCAGAATTCTACGTACTTAAGTAGCAGTAGCAGCTTTTGCTAATAATTTGTAATATTATTATTTGTTTTGGTGGTCTACTGGGAGGAGAAGTAGTTGGTGTAAGGTTACGCCTCCTATTTTGCAGGCAGCTAGACCTTTTGTGGCTACAATAGCTGAAAGATTATTGTGTGTTCAATTTTGTAGAAATTTGCTGATTAGCTAAATTAAGAAATTTTTGCCAGAACCAGCTTCACCAATTACACACTGGAGGAGAGTTGTATACATTTTACAGGTACATGTTTTAGATTAATGTTCCATTTTCAATTTCTTCAGTGACTTCTACATCCATGGTTAGTTGTTCATCATTTAGCTGTGATTGGAGTACTGACAAGTCTTCTTCAAATTGTTTAGATTGATACATGTTATTTTCTACCTCAGTCATTGCATTTTCTGCATAGTTTCGAATGAGTGGTCCTCCAAGTCGTTCTTGGCTTCCTGTACAAGAAGGTTGAATGTCTTCAGTAGTTTCTTTATATAGTAAAGCTTCAATAGGCCTCATTATGACTCCGGCGGAAGCTGTGCCATTAAAACCCTGGCAGACCCGGTTATTGCCATTTCCCAGGCACCGGAAAATATTACTCCCCATTCCCATTTGAGTCCCATTGGACTCAATGGGAATGGGGAGGTCAGATACACCGACACCATTCATGAATTGTGCTGGTGCATCCGACATGGTCTGCTCACAGGTGCTGGTCCGCCCTCTAGGTCAGATCTGGCGGGCGAAAAGCCACCCACTCGCAGACCTTGTAGTTTGCTGGTCCGGTAACAGCGATACTGGCAAGCTTACCGGTACTGTTGTTACTGGACCAGCAAACTTATAATGAGGCCCAATGTTTTCCGCTTGTTGGCGTTCATTGTCCAACATTTGTTTGCATTGGTAAAAATTGATATTTGTTATACTGCTTTCAATTGCCTTGAATGCAGCTTCAAATGAGTCATGGTGACTTATTAATTCTTGTTCTTTTCTCCAAGATTTGAATAGTTGTAGTAGGGCCATGTAATAAAGCTCTGTATGTTGTGAAGATGTAAACAATAATTTAGTATGATTAATTACGCTGGGCTTGGAAAGTTTTACTAGGCTTCCATCACAAGTTGAGACTGAATATTTTCCAGTTGTTTCATCTGGCATAACACGGTTTTGTAGAAGTTGTTTTGGGGCTATGTCGTACAGGCTCATGTTTTCTAAGTCTGTACTTCTATTTGGATAGTATATGTAAATTACATTGTTTTTCTAACACTCCTGGCTGCTGAGATCATTTGAGGATATTTTTTCTATTGCATTTGTGTGGGAGTGAGGGGCCAACAGGCTCCTCGCATCCTTTACTTCTCAGTACAAAATCGGACCAAGTGCCTCCAGTGGTGGGTTCGCCCCTTGCCCTTATGCGATGTCGACTTTGGTTAACATTCGCGTAGATGGGACCACTGAGCAGGACACAGGGCATCCATTTTTGTACCCCCTTTTGACTCCATCTTGGTGACTAGGCCTCACTGCGATAATACAAAAACGCTTCTCTCTCTCCCCTTTCTCGCAAATGAAAACCGCCAAATTGCCTCCATCTGAGTTGCTAAAAGGCATTCATGGCAAAGTAGTATATTTGTCATTAGATCTTAATGAACATGTAGAAACTCTAGGATGACAATGGAAGATCAATCTTTGATTGTACTAGTTAATGGTGTAACAAAAATAGACAAAACAAATTGGCAACAATTAGTCACCTTATTCAAAGTTAGACAAGCCCTACAATATCTCAAATGAAAACCATGAAAATTATAAAGATATAAACATAGATTAATACTTAACAGACACCATTCACATAATTCAAGATTCGCCTCAAACTGGCAAATTTGAATCTGTAGATCCTGTTACTGCAGCAAACATTTTAGACCAGTATTGAATTCACCCACTACACTCTAAAGACACCATAGAAGATGCATTAGAAACATTTCAAATGCGTCAAGTCAAAGGATCCTCAATGAGCTTATGGGAGAAAAGTGCAGAAGCACATTCTTTTCCTCCACTCTTTCCTACAGGAGAAGGAGGAAGATATGATGAAAGATCCACACAAATTACTGCATCAGAATATTGCTCTTTACAAATGTATTCTGAAGACCCCATAATCAGACACAATGTAGAATACTTTTTCCATATACTGTTCGAAAGTGTAATAGCAACTCTATGTTATCAAATTGCACACACATTAAAAACAGACTCTAATTTTTTAAACATGTCTGCTACCCAACTGCTTCAAAAGATGAAAATGAAGTTTTGCAGTCAAGTATCATGGATCTCCTGGCAAACATGCGTGGTACAAAAGAATACTGGCTCCAAAGTCACGCTTATGTATGCTGTTTGCTAAGGAACCTAAGCCCACCCAAGTTGTGCAGAATACACATTGGATGACGTCTTGCGCACTGCAAACCAAAAAGAAAAGAGGGAATAGATATAAAAACAGAAGAACACTGTTCTCTTGACCCTGTCAATGTATCAAGGAGCTTTCACCATTGCTTCATTGCCATGCTGCACTTTATCTGTAATAAAACTACCCCTCCACTTGGAGAAGTGAAACGATTCTTTTGGAAAAAAAACATATCAATCCAAAGGAGCACCACACATTCACATAATTATATGGATAAAAGATGCATCCAACTTTGGCCATGACAGTGATGCCACTGTTTTACAATTTATTGAAAAATATATGTATTGCCTGTGACATAATAATTGTTGCAAATATTGCAAACGTAGATATCAAAACAAAAGTAAACGCAATACCAAATATTGCTTTGTCACCTCTGAACCAGTTTGCACAAAAGGACATGCACATAGATTGATGTCTTCTGTTAGACTTGGTGTAATAGGCAAATCTGCATTAACATTAAAAGGCATGAAGCATTCACATACATCAATGATTACAATGCAATCATGCAATCATTGCCCTCTTGTGGAATGCAAATATAGACATACAACATATTGCAGACAACTCCAATGAAAAGATGAGAAAACAGAGCTAAACACTGTCACAAAACGTGTGCAGCTTTGGTATAAAAATGCTCTCTAATTGAGAATGTGGCTGCTACGTTTAACAGGTACAGTCTTATATAACACATCTGTAAACATTGTCTGGCTAGTCCTTGGTCCAGATTCATCCCAAAAAGGGGTACTAAAATCTACCAAGAGATAGAAACAATAGCCACAAATGATCCCAATGGCCAGGCCATTTAAAAAAAACAATGTACTTGAAATATACTACCCATACAGAAGTACTGCTTTGGAAAAAATGTGCCTGTACGGCATAGCCCAAAACATCTCCTACAAAAACAATGTCATGCCAAATGAGACACCTGGCAAATATTCAGTCTCAACTTGCAAAGGAAGCCTAGCAAAACTTACCAAACCCAGCCTAATTATATAATTTAAATCTATGCAACGTAGATAACTTTATTACATGGCCATACCACAACCTTTAAACCTTGGAGAAAAGAAGAAGAATTATTAGGTGACCATGACCCATTTGAAGCTGCATTCAATGCAAATTAAAACAGAATAACTAATCTCAATTTCAAACAATGCAAACAAATGTTGCAAAATGAACACACACAAGAAGAAGAAATTGAAGCTTGTCTAGATAAAGACACTCCTGAGGGCAGTCAACCTTCTCTTACAGGGAGCCAAGAACCACTTGCAGACCCACTCATTCTAAATGAAGCAGACATAGCCATGAAAGAGGTAGAAAATACCATGAATCAATCTAAACAATATGAAGACATTTTGTCACTGCTGAAATCACACCTAAATGGTGAACATGGTTTTAAACATTAAACTAAAAACACCAAAACAAATAGAATACTGCACTTTATCAGCAGAAGCTGCTGCTGAAGTATGCAGAATTCTGAAACAAATGAAAGTGCTCCTGATAGATGCTTTCCAACCTCCGACTACGAAGAACTGTTTGGAGGAAAAATGTTTATTCTTTTCTGAATCCTTCTACAGTTAACACCAGTAAAAAGTCAACCTATTTTCATAACATTAGGAAACAAACAATGACGTAACACACTAGGCAGCATTGGGAATGTAAATATCTGGCAGCATTTACGCTACAGAAAACTAACTCAAAACGTGTCAGTTGCAGGGCTCACCTATGCTAACATTTTAAAATGCATTAGAACTGGAATGCTTACTAAAGATGCAACATCCATGTTAAATATTAGACTAATCCATGAGATATATGAACAATTAACTCAACAAAATATAAAATGCATGTCCTTAAAGCCAACCCTTGCACGCGGTAAGGAAGAAAGTCAACACTGGCATTCCTTGCACCCTAAAATACTACAGGCTATGTGCACTGGACATCCCCCATCTAGATATGTAGCCTGTACCTCAGAAAAGAAAACCTTTACAATCAGAAGCCATAACAGATCTCCCAGAAATACTGCTAAACAAACAAAGAACAACAAGTACTCTATCAAACAATACAACCCCAAAACGCTCTAGTCCAAAAACAACTGCATGTCCATCAAAGGATACATAGGCACAACTCTCTGGTCCATTAAACTGGAGTAAATTGCTATGCAATCAATCTTCTCTTCCAATTCCCACCAATTGTTCACAGCATTAACGTAAACGGCTCAAAGCAGTTGTGTTTGAAAATGTTCACTCTTCATAGAAATGGCACAAATAATCCTGACAACACTTACAGTGTCTCAGGTATAAGGCACACATTGGACTATTGTACATGAATCGTCAAAATTAACCATAGCACACAGGACGATCCACAAGAATTCCTAATGTACTTGTTACAAGTACTAGAAACCAAAATCATCCCTTTAAATTAAATCTTCCAAATTTTATACACGTGTAAACATACATGCAATGTCTGCAACCATGTTTCACAAGAGCACCTCCCAAATAAACAATGTGTGTATGTATCCTTACCAAATTGTGAATCCATTCCATTTCACTAGCTTCTGCAGAATGCAAATCATGGCATATTATGCCCTTTCTGTAATTCAGACAATCATTCCAGCATACAAATAAACTCGCATGACCAATATGTGATGTTATGTTATGTTACTAGCATTTGTAAAGCACACTTTCACCCAGAGCATTTCTGGAGCGAAGAGCACAGCCCGGGACATATTGTCAAATTGTTCATGAAAGTAGTCAGCTCCTTGTCCACAGAAGGCTCTGTGTACCAAGCAGAGAGATTTAAAGTCAATCCTCTTGGTGACAGAGAGTCAATGTAGAGAGTGCAGTACTGGACTAATATGAGCACAGCAAAGGGTTGATGTGACAACCCTAGCAGCAAGGTTATTGAGAAACTGCAACCAGTGATTCAGCCCTACAGGTTGTGCCAGAAACAAGGCATTACAGTAGTCAATATGACGGACAGGGAGAAAAGGCAAAATCCCTGAAGTACTGTAGTAAGAAGTGGCCAGTTTTACATACAGCACTAACTTGAGCAGACATAGACAGTGAGACAGTAGACTCCACAATTCTTCACCCAAGAAGCTGGAGCAGGAACAGCACCCAAAGCAGTGGGCCATAGAGATGAGGACCAGAGTGCAGTATCAATTGAGGATCCTACCACCAAGACCTCTGTCTTTTCCCCTCTGAGTTTCAGCCAATTTCTGCCCATCCACTCCCCCACGGCCGCCAGGCAATCATGCAGCCTCCCCATGCCTCAGATTGGTCAAGATTTTAACGGACCAGAATCTGGGTGCCGTCAGCATGGGAAAAGCACCGGAAACCATGGGAGTGGCGGAGGCCTATCAGTGGCTGAACATAGATGCTAAATAGCATTGGGGACAAGGCGGATCCCTGAGGAACACCACAGAAGAGTGCATGAGAAAAAGAACAAGGGTGGAGTGGTCGACCGTATCAAAAGCTGCTTAAAGAGCTTACAGTATCAGAGCTCCCACTCCCCCCTGTCAACCAACATGGTGAGATCATCAACCACAGACACCACGACACTCTCGGTCCCTCTACCTGGTCAGAAACTGGACTGACAAGGATCAAAGAAGTCTCAAGGAATGAAGAAAGAAGAGGAGAGACCAGTGATTCTAGTAGTTTCATGATAAACAGAAGGAGGGAAATGGGATGATAGTTAGCCAAAGTGGTGGCATCCAGTGAAGGTTTTTATCAAAAGAAGGATGACAGTGGCCTGTTTAAGTTCTTTTGGAATAGAGCCCTGTTGACAGAAGAGGTTGACCACCGTTGTAAGCCAAGGAATAATGTCCAGCAGGATGTCCAAGGGGAATTGGATCTAAAGGAGAGGTCGATTTCAATTGGCTAACTGCCCTAGAAACTTCTTCCAGAGAAAAAACAAATCACATGTTTGGTGCAGTCATGCTAATAAGACTGCGAATATCGACAATCTTAGTCTTAAAAACTCTGAGAGAGAGTCGCAAAGGCTTTGGGTGAGTTTAACACCAGGAATGAAGGGAGTTGTTGAGGAAAATATTTAACAACCGAGAAAAGGTATTTAGACTGATTGAGTGCACCTAGATGAAGGGTGGGTGTATTATGATAAGCATCATTAATAAATGAGACCATATGTGCTAAGTTTCCATTCCAGAAGTTGTGTTTTTTGACATTGGGGGGATGACATTTAGGAGCTGGGCCGGGATATAAAATCTGGAAATGTACACGTTAATGATCGGGCCATAGTGCTGGTCTTACTTCCACAGCAGTGGAAGCGTCTGTCACAAAAATAAGATCTAAAATGCCACCAAGTCTATGGGTGGCTTCAAGCACAGTTTGCTGGAGACCAAGATCATGATAATGATGATAGTGCTTCTAAGGTACAATGCATATGGTACCAAAAAGAACTGTAAACTTACTAGCTTCACACACAACCATATATCATTTAGCAAAAACACCTGCACAACAGTGGGCGTAATCTATGAAACTGGTGCCACGCATATTCAAGCAACTAGACTGCATATTTTAGAAAAAGAAGTAGTTGGTTTCAATGTAACAACACATCAGTTACTCCCACACATAGGTTACCAGCAAATCTAACAAATGCCAATGTAATATTCCTTCATCCCACTTTTAGTCACTAAAGTATAGTACAATGAACAAAATTGAAAAACAGGTATATAACTACATTCATAATACTGCAATAGTACTTTTAAAACACTAGACAGTTATAATATGGCAACGGGTATCAAACTACTTTAAAAATACCCTTCATTGTAATACACTTCAAATATGCCATCGCAGTTCTTGTTACTGCAATATGTTGTGTAAAATCCATTATAATTACAATACACCAACATTACCACCAAATCTAACAAATGCTGTCTTAATTGTCATTTACCCCATTTTCACTCACTATAGTAAGTGCAATAAACAGTTAGATTATGCCAACAAGTATCTAACTACATCTAAAATACTATAATAGTACTTTCAGAATCCAAGAGAGTCAATGGGTATTTAACTCCATTGAAAACACCCTTCATTGTAAAACACTTGAAATATGACATCACAGCTATTGTGACTGCAAAAGGTCTTATAAAGTCCAATACAGTTAGAATACGCCAATCGGTAACTAACTACTCTAAACATTCCCTTAATTACAACACACTTCAAACAAACATTCTATCACATTTACACTCACAGAATATGTCCATGCTACTACACACAAGTATTCTGTGACAAGTGAATTCTTTAAAACTATGTAAATGCCCATGACGGTATGTAATGAGATTAGGTTGTTTTTTTTTTTTTTTAAATCCACTTTGGATTTTGTATCCCAATGGCCCAATGATTAATTCATGTCAATACACCAACAGTGTAGCAGGAACTAATGTTGTACCAGATATTGTATATTGAATGTACTATTTATGGGGGTAAAAAAAGTACATCTATATCTACAATTGTATGCAATTAAAGGTTTTAAATGATCCTGTTTAACAAATTATACTGACTTTTTTCACTAAAAAGAATCAGAGATTCAAGCCTTATAACCATATGCAACTAAGTAACTGTATGAATAGTATCCCATTTATTATCTTCACAAGTAAACAAATCCATATTTCATATGCACTATCCTCAATTGCACTACAATCATAAATACCATATACACTTCAATGATATCATTATGCCATATTACAAATACTGTATACTCCCCCTACAGTACCTATAATTAGTATACACATATTACTATAGTAGGTTTGGCCAGTGGCCAGATTCTTGGGGGCATGGCCTACGGTCATTCCAACCAAGAATCTGGTCACTGGCCACAACCACCAGAGTAGAATTAAAACATTTAACAATTACATACACTACACCTTCAAATAACAAGACCCGCCCAGAATCCCCAATCTACATAATGGCCGCGAGACAGAAACATTGACCGCGGACTGATCGGCACCTGCACACCTTTTCTTCGCCTATAAAACCAGCTGCATACCAACTTTGTTCCACTCCCCCACCCTTTCCAGGCCCTCTTTCAGCCACAAATAACCACCAATGGGCTTTCCAAACTTTTTCCTCACTGCGCTGTCTGCGGACAATGGTGGGTATGTGTGGATCCAATATGGCATTTAAATAAATATAACACAGTTTACATTTTTCAACATGCAATCAGCGTGCGTCTTTGGTTTCCGTGGACACCAATCCACCTTCTGATTGGTCCAGAGGCGTCCGCGGACTCTGACTCAGGAAATGAGTCCATGGAACGACGGACCCAGATATCACACATTTTTCTTTACCTACTTTTTGGGCACTTTTTTTAAAAACTACTGAACAGATTTACACCAAACTTTAAAAAGCACATGTTCGGGACCAACTAGCCCCTCCTCGAGCATGTTTGGTGTAAATCCGTCCATCGCTTTGCACTGTACGCGCAAGCAAAACTTTTTTCTATTGTGTCTATGATGATTTCAAAACTGTTGTGACGTTCCCATAGCTTTACCCAGCTGGACAAAACCACACCAAACTTCTTCCAGGGGGGGCAAAGTTATAAGCTGCCCAAAAAGTGCTCTTTACATGAGTTGCACAGCTTAACCATAACAACATGGCCACTACTGCCGGCCATGCAATATATATATTACACGGGCCACGGTAGTGGCTGTATAGTTATGGTTAAGTTGCTAATCCCATAGAAAGAGCACTTTTTGGGTGGCTTATAACTTCACTCCCTGTGGACGAATCTGCACCCAACTTTGCAGAATATGGCCCACTTTGAACTCATTTGCAAGTTTGGTCCAGAGGGGGCAAAGTTATAGGGGGTTCCACATTTTTTTATTTTTCCCATGGAGTGAATGGGAAAAAACTTTGCTCACACCTACAGCCCAAACCGCTGGACAGATTTTCACCAAATTTGCGACAGGAGCAAAAAATGACCAAAAAGTAGGTGTCAAAAAATTAGTGATATCTATGTCCGCTCCGAAAACACATTTCCCTGTTCACTCCGTGGACAGGACACCGATTGGCTAATCGGCTTGCATCATGTCCGCAGACAACGTGTTCTCTGATTGGCTGGTATGAAGCATGAGGTGCATCGTATTGTTTTGATGTGTCTGCCATCTTGGATCCGCGGACATCTGCTGACAGCACGGCGACGAACGGGAGAAAATACAACTTTGGGGAGTGTGTTAGGGTGTAAGAGTGCTTGGGGAGCATGGGGGAGTAAGAGATGGGTCAAATGCTGTATTTGTTTAGGTGGCAGGCGCCCCTGATGTGTTTGTCAGGTCCGCGGTCACCGCGGCTGTCTGCGGACATAAAAAATGCCCACATAACACAGTTAAAATGTTTGATTCTATGGGAGTGCTATGCTGCAGTGGTTTTGGCAGGGCCTAGAGTCGTGGGTGCATGGCCTACAGCCTTCGGCCATGCACCCAAGACTCTAGGCCCTAGCCACATGCACCGCAGCATAAAACACCCATAGAATCAATCATCCATTAAATATCCCTAAATCTACAGTTTGTGTACTGTTTGGTTTGTATAGTTTGTATGTTAAGTTTTGGCTACATCATGTAATTAAGATTGTAGAGTTTGGTAACAAGCACTGCAATATAACATATCCATGGAAGTAAACATTTTAAATTGTGGTGTATGGTTAGACGTTTGCTTCAATGGTTGTGTTATGGAGCAGTATTTGTGAGTTGAATTATACTATACTTACTCTTTGATTTTTTGTGATTGGATATATTTTTTCATGGCTTTGGTAACTGGACCACACATTCTTTTTCAATTTCTGAGATAAAAGAAAAGATCATGTTAGTGTAGGTAGTTTATAATGAGTTATTGCATTGCATAATAGGCATTTCTGCATTATTTCGATCCTCACATTTAGTCGTTTACAAATCAATCTACTGTGCAATTTTCTCAGTTTCTGTGTTTGTTTCTTAAATCATTGGGTCTGTGGGAAAACAATCCATTCTGGATTAAAATGTTTTATTACATTTCATTCTTTCTTTTCAGTGTTGGCTTGTTGCAGGTTGTTAGATACCTGTTGGCATATTCTAACTGGTTATAGTTTTTTATTTATATTTTCAAATTACTCCCTATCTGTTGGGTTGTTGAAGATTTTTGGGGCAGTTAGATATCTGTTGGCGTATTCTAACTGTTTATTTCTTCTTGATTTATCTGTTTGGTTGTTGCAGAATATTGGGGTAGTTAGATATCTGTTAGCGTATTGTAACTGGTTATAGTTTTTTTATTTATATTTTCAAGTTACTAATCTATCTGTTGGGTTGTTGCATGTTTTTGGGGCAGTTATATACCTGTTGGTGTATTCTAACTGTTTATTTCTTCTTATAATTTAGTGGTATTGATTTATCTGTTTGGTTGTTGCAGAATCTTAGGGCATTTTTCTAACCTGTTGGCGTATTCTAACTCGTTAGAGTTTTCTAATTGAAGTTTCATTATTGTTTATGTACATATTAGTTATGAAATGTTGGTTTTAATAATATTAAATAAACATTTATAAGATGTCTGCTTTAGAGTAATGGTATTATCATTACATTCAAACCATCCACAATTCTTTTTTATATATGCAGTGTAGTAACCTGCATTGGTTGCGGCTCCTGTGTGGTAGATTATAACTATTGTTGTGAAGGTTTTATTACCAAGTGATACTTGACTATGTGTGAATCCAGTCAGCTTGCAGTTGTTCTTGGTACCATCTGCATTGTAACGTAGAAGCATTAACATTCCATATTTACTATGTGTTTGTATTTGTAAGGTGGAGCGATTATCTGAATTGCAGGTAGTACATAATCTGCCATGGTTTGCATTTTGTACAAGTTGCTGAAATGGAATGGGTTCACAGTTGGGTATGGATACATACACAAAGCGTTCATTAGGGATTTTTTTCTTGTGCCATATTGTTGAAGAAAGTGCATGTATGTTTCCACATGTATGAAATCTGGAAGATTTCATTTATAGGTATGTTTTTGTTTTCCAGTACTTGTAGTAAGTGTATTAGACATTCTTGTGGATCTTCTTGTGAGTTTACAGTGAATTTCACCATTCCAACACAATAGTCCAATTCTTGTCTTATTCCATGAACACCGTATGTGTTGTCAGGATTGCTGCTTGCATTTCTATGAAAGACTAACATTTTCAAACACAATTGGTCTGTATTCTGTAAGTAAATGTTATCAACAATTGGTGGCAATTGGAATAGATTTACACCAGTTATATTTGAAAATGTGAACGGACCAGATAGTTCTGTGTCCAAGTCATTTCTTCGGAGTGTGTGTTGCTTCTTTGAATAAGTACCTGAGTTACTTTGAGTAGTAGATTCTTCTTTGGTTTTAGTATTTGATGAAGTATTAGCTTTTTTTACTCTCTTTGGAGGATTTGTAGTGAGATCCTGTTGCATTTCTGTTAGAAGTAGTTTTCTTTTGAAACGTTTTGCTTTTTGTGGAACAGGATAGGTTTGTAGAAGGGGAGTGTATAGTAAACATAGTCTTTTGTATTCTAAAATGCAAGGAATATCAGCGTTTACTTTACTTGTATCAAAGTTGATTAGAAATAGACCGTCAAGTGTACGTAAGTGTGGTAGTGCTATGTAGCTCATGCCTTCTTTAAAGAGTGTGTTCCCAATATCTATCAATGCTTTATCTAGGGTAAGACCTTGTGATTTGTGAATGGTGACTGCGTATGCTAGAGTTAGAGAAAATTGTTCTCTGCGTAAATACATGTCTTTGAAAAGAAGGAAATCGAGCTGTTGAGCGTCCTATTCTTTTTACTTCTGATAGTTTGTCAAAGAGAATATTGACAAACTGAATGTTGTTGTCATGTGGGTATGTTCGAAAGCCAACAACTGTACCAAATGCTCCATTAAATAGTCCTCGCTCCACATCAAGGTTACGTTTAAGCATTACTCTACAGTTTAAAGATAATTTTTATATTTTCTCCAAACCAGCTGTGTTGGAGATAGAGTTTTCTAAGGTATTTAGTCTTGTTGTGGCTTGTTGACACATGGGTAGTGTCATACTATGTGCGCCCAGTTTGTCTGTGGAGCACATTTCAATAATTGGTTGCATTTCTTTTTTCAACATTGTTTCATTGAATTTGGAACAGCTTGCAAGAGTTGGCATCAAGGACATATAATTGACATTTTTGTGTGCTAATTGTTCCACGACATCAGTAGCACATGAGTTATGGCCACAGAGTGCATGGATGTGCCGGGTTTTTAATATTGCTTCTGCTTCTTGAGATAGTACACTAACTCTAATACTTTTTAAAATGTTGGTGTATGTGAGTTCTGCAGACTGGCGCATGTTTTCTGTTAATTCTCTGTATTGGAAATGTTGCCAAAGGTTGACATTTCCTATGCAGCCAACAGTTTTACCGGAGAGTTTGTGACCTAAGGTTTTAAAAATAGGTTCACCTTTCACTGGTGTCAATTGAAGAAGATCTCCGAAAACAATAATGTGTTTTCCTCCAATGAGCTCTTCGTAATTTGTTTTGAGTACTTCTTGTAATCTGAAGTGAATCAAAGCCAACATTAGGTTGGAGACCATGTTCACTTCATCTATTAGAGCATTTTCATTTGTTTTAACACTCTGTGTAGTTCCATTGCAGCTTATGTAGAAAGTTTGTAATTTTCTAATTTGTTTTGTTGTTCTACTGGAAGGAGTAGTAATTGGTGTAAAGTAACACCACCTATGTTGTAGGCAGCTAAACCTCTGGGGGCAGTTAAAACAGCTCAAAGTTTGTTGTTTGTCAATTGTTGAAGGAACCTGCTGATGAATTGATTAAGAATGTTTTGCCTGAACCAGCTTCACCACTGACGTATAGTCGTATAGGTTTGCAATTTTGGCAGGTACATTCTTTATTTTCATGTTGTAAACCATGTGCAATTTCTTGTGTTACTTCTTGAAAAACGCTATGCTCCTCATTGTTCAGTTTTGATTGCAGTACAGTTAAATCGTCTGTATCTTCATCATAGTGACACATGGTGTTTTCTACTTCTGTCATAGCTAAGTGTGCCCCATTTGCTATTAGTGGCTGTCCCAGTGGTTCATGGCTTCCTGTTGCAGAAGGTTGACGACTGTTGGGCCTGGAGTTCTTCTTCGTGTTGGTGTTCATTGTGCAAAATTGTTTTGTACTGTATAAAGTTTACATCAGTTATAGTGCTTTCATGTGCTTTTAAAGCGTCTTCATAGGAGTCATAAATATCTAGTAACTATTTTTCTTGTCTCCATGGTTTAAAAAGTTGTAGCAGGAACATGTAATATAGTTCTTTATGTTGAGGAGTTTTTAATGACAATTTGATATGATTAATTAAGCTTCATTTGGCAAGTTTCACTAAGCTACCTTCACAATTTGTCACTCTGTATCTACCTTTGTTTTCATCTGGTTGTATAATATTTTTGTATGTGAAGTTTTGCTCTATGTGGTATAAAAACATGGATTCCAAAGTGGTACTCCTGTTTGGGTAGTATGTGTCTAGTAAATTGTTTCTCAAAATGTCTTGGCTGTTGGGATCATTTTTGGCTATTGTTTCTCTATCGTCATATGATTTGAGAACTCTTTTTCTAGATTTAGCAGGACCAAGACTTAGCCATACTATATTTTCAGATTTTCCATACAAAGCAGTACTCGTTAAATGGTCTGCAGCTTCATAGAAGCCACATTCTCTATGAGAGAGCATTTGTATGCCTAAACTGAACAATTTCTGAGATAGTGTTTTGTCTGATGATTGGTCATCCCAGAGGTCTTGAAGCTCTATTTTTTCTGCTTTGGTTAAGTATGCTGTAACATATCGTGCAACTGCGGTGGAATTGTCTGCAATGCACTGCACATCTATGTTTGCATTCCATAATAAGGCAATGATTGCATTGTAATTATTGATCTATGTAGCTTCTTCTGTTCTTTTTATGTATTATGTGTTCTTAGGTGATTTACCTTTAACACTATGTGTAACTGAAGACATGAAGTTGTTTGGTTGACCTGTTGCTGTAACTGGTCTAGGGAAACCAAAGCGACATTTGGTGTAGTATTTCCCTTTGTTTTTGTATTTGCAACAACAATATTTCCCACATTTGTGTCTTTGAAATTGTAAAATGTGTGCATGAAGATCACTATTTGTTGCTTCTGAAGGAATTTCACAAGTTTTTTGATAAACTGTAATACGGTGGCATCACTGTCTTGACCAGATTTAGGAGCATCTTTAATCCATAAAAGCATGCAGATATGTAGTGTTCCTCTGGCTTGGTATTCTTTTCTCCAAAGGAAGTGTTGGACTTTTCCGAGGGGAGGAAACGTTTTATTACAAATAAAGTGTGCATAACAATGGAGCAATGATAGGAATATCTTGAACCATTAACAGGAGTTAGAGAGCAGTTCTCCAGGTGTTAGTATATCTATGTTTGTTTTGTTTTTGTTTTATATGCGTAGGAAATAATGCAAACCTTCCCATGCATATTCTGCACAACTTAATGTAACAAACCAAGTGGGTGGGCCAAGGTTTCTAATCATACAACGTACTTCTCTGTGATGTCGGAACCAGTACTCTTTAGTACCACAAATGTTTGCTAACAGATTTGTAATGCTTGATTGTAAAAGCTCATCTTTTTCTTGCACTTTTTGTAGTAATTGCGTAGCTGACATATTTTAAACATGGGTAACTGATTTTAATGTGTGTGCAACTCCGTAGCATAAAGTTGCTAGTTCACTTTCAAAGAGTAGGTGTAATATGTATTCCACATTTTGTCTAAATCATGGATCTTCAGAATACATTTGTAACGAGCGGTATTCTGATGCTGATATCTGAATGGGTCTACCATCGTACCTTCCTCCTTTCCCAGTAGGAAAGAGTAGAGGAAAAGCATGTGCTTCTATACGTTCTTCCCATATGCTGATTGGTGATCCTTTGGTTTGTCGCATTTGGTAAATTTCTAGTGCATCATCTATGGTGTCTTTAGAGTGTAATAGATGAATTGTATAATGGTCTAAAATATTGAATGTTGAAGCAGGATCTAGAAGTTCAAATTGACCAGTTTCTGGTGACTCTTGAATTATTTCAGTGGTTTCCCTCAGGTTTTCTTCAATATTAATTTCTTTGTAGTATTCATTATTGTCTTTAGATATTGTCATTTTTTTTGTCTTCTGTAGGTAAACCAGTTACTAAGACAATTAAACGTTGCACAATTAATTTTGCTATTATTGGTTGAAGGCATATAATTGCTTGCAATGGATGCACTGTTTGAATTATGATGCTCTCATATAAATTGAGTTGTTGCAAGCATTTTGGTAGTGGGAATAGCACGTGAAGGAGTTTGGTTGTTGTCAAGTTCTACAGTGCAGTAACTGCAAAGTATTAAGGGTTGATTTATTTTGTATTTGTTTTCTGCTATAAGGTAGAGAGTTAATTCAAACCATTTGGAATCTTCATTGTCTTCTATTTTTTATGTTATTTTTAAAGTTTTTGAGCTACTTTTATAAAAAAAAGTCTGCGGCAACACACACACACAGTGTGGTACTTCAGTGGATGTACTTTTAAATGTTAGTATTTCTTTTTTGTATGTGTGTAGTAGAAGGTTGCCACTTGTAGAATTGTTCCTAGTCTGTTGTAAAGTTATTGCATTTTGTAAGTGGCTTTCACTTCCAAAATATTTTTTTCTGGATATGCTCTATTTCTTTGAGTAGGTCTTTGGCTGTGCCATGTAGAAGATTGTTATTTAAATTGTCTAATGCTAAAGCTGGACTTTTAGCATAGTACAGTTTATGGACTAGATTTCTTATAATTGAATGATGTGTTGATATCATTTTGATATGATGGAAGGTGCTTTTGCAATTAGGTCCTGAAATGCAGGCTAATGAATGTCCTTGCAGTCCTGTGTATTTGTGCACTGGACAGGTATCCATATTTTGTAGAAGTTTCATTTTGAATTTGTCTTTGCCTTTCACATATTGGTTGAGGAACTGGCATGACGATTTTTTGTCAATGTTACACATTGACGTGCACGGCCATTTGTACACTGGATGTTTTGGTTCAGTCGGATGGAGAGGTGATACTGAGTTTTCTGGGTATATTTTTGTGAGCAGCGTTTCTTGTTCCATAATGTATTATTAAGTTTTTCATACCCTTGTCTGCTGCTATGTATGGCAATTGTTTTTGTTTGCTTTTGTTTGTATGCTTCTTCATTGAAATATGATTCTGAGCTCGTGGTGTGAGTCCATTCACCTCTACAGATATTTAAGAAATTATTTCTGTTGACATTCCGTTTATTGAAAAGTCTTTTTTGTAGTTTAGTAGTTAGTTTTGTTAGTGGTTTCATTCTGTTTAACACTAAAATAAATAACTTCCTTTTGAGAAGGATTGCACTGTCTATTAATTTTCTACGGTAGGTTTTAAGGGTTGTGCATGATTTCTCTCCTGTTTTTATAAGATTCTGATGGATTCTGTGGTGGACTATTTTTTGTAAAATACATTTTTGGTATGGTTACTTGCCACTACATCAAGATTTTTAGCATCAGTGTTAGCAGTAGTGGTAGCTGAATTCTTGTTAATCACTTTCTGTTTTGTTTTACATTTTGAAACAGGAGGCAAAGTTTTTGTACTGGAAGCTTGCTTGCTTTCACTTAATGACTCTATTAGATCTTTTGTTTCAACTTTTTGTACAAATTCTAATACAGATGGATGCTTATTTTGGACACTTTATTTTCATTTTCTCTACTTCTGCCTTGCTTTCTACGGACTTGGTTTTTGGTAGGCATTCTTTGGGGTCTGAAAAAAGGTATAGGTTGGGCTGTTTTGCAATGTATGTGTGCTATGTGCATGAGTGTCTGAGTATGATGGTAAGGATGTATATGGTGGTGTGTGATTGTGCATTGGGCAGCTACAACTAGTTGAGGAGGCTATTCTTGTATTTGTGTGTTACTATACTGGGGTTCAGATGACAGTAGAAAGTAAGCTAGTGGTGTGGAGAAGCACTAACACTAAATGTAATGGTATACAATTAAAACAGTTCTTTGTTCTGTAATACTAACATTCTCGGGGCTGATTTATGGAATTTAAGTGCCGAAAAAAAGGGATTTGTGAGCAAATCTGCCTGAAAATCCCTGTTTAACAAATGTGGATTTGTGGGCAGAATGATGCACAAATCCATGTTTTCGGAGGACAAATTCCGTGAATCAACCCCACAGTGTGTTTCAGTAACAGTAAGAATATTATGGTAGTATTGCACTTATTTCTTTTTGTTTGGAATAAGCAAGTTTCTTCTGAGTTGTTGTTTGTACTTCAGATGCTGTTGCTTTTCAGGAAAGTGGTCTTCACTGCAATTGTAAAAGAAATAAGTTAGTAATTTTGTGTGTTTATAGCACTGATGTTATTTTAGATGTTGATTTGTATGTTTTTGTAGTAGTATTGTTGTTTGATAACTGATCATAGTGTGTGCATGCTGACTATGTGCAGCCTATATATTTTACTTACAATATGTTAGTTCAACATGCTTTGGAAATGAGTAGACTACTAAGTGTATGGAACTCACTTGGTTTCTTAAGGCTGTGTTATTGCATGTTAGGAGAAAGAAGAAATAATGATATACCTGTTTTGCAATGTGTGTAAGTTAAATGGCAGAAACTGTATAGAAAAGCATTGAATGTTTGCGTTTGTGAAGGTGTGGGTAATGAAGCAGAAGGATGTGATGTACAGGCAGTGGTGTTATTTCAGCTGGGAGCTTTTCAATGATTGTATAAAGATGCATGAACGTATCCTGGCTGTGTATAATCTTATAATAAAATACTAAGTGTTTTTCTACAATTATACTGTTATTTCTCCCATCTTTTAATATTATAATTGTTTAGATAATTGTGTGTGTAAAAAAGAATGTAGATAGCAGACAGTTTTGGAAGTGAAAGTGACAGTTGATTATAGCATGTGGGAAAAATAATAGTAAGTTAATTTTATTGGTTATACAGGTTAAGTGGCAGTCACTCTGTTTATATGCATTTATAAGAGTTGTACATGTACTCTGCATACAATATACATATCTGTGGTTTGTAATCATGCATGTGGATATGCATCCAGCTGCAAGTAGAAATCTTGGAGACTTGTACAGTAGTTTTTGTAGTAGGAGCTTTCCAATGATATGAGACTTGTACTCAGAGTGATCAACAGTACATTTGAAGTGCTGAACGCTGATGATGGAGTTAGATGTAGATATCTTGGATGTGATTGGTGGATGGTTGTGTGACTGCTTAGCTGTATCCAATGAGGGAATGTAACAGAGAGTTAAGTGGAAAAGGTAGAAGGGCTGTCTAAGAGTTAGGTGCTCCACGGACAACGCGGCTGTCCGTGGACAGGGCGTGCCACATCCAGGGTTTTCCAGCAAATACAGCATGGAAAGGGGACTGTAGGGATTAGCCAGTCATGTGTTGAGGTTATGGATTTCTGTTGAAAGAGGCTCTGTGTAGTGAAGATGGCAGAGGTGGAGAAAGTCAGGGTGTTGGTGGTTGGAGATGTTTGTGCATGGTTTACAGCAGTATGCTCAATGCAGGCATGTGGCAAACAATGTTGATGTTAAAGAAGTGGAGGTGCTGTGGAACACTGTGCCTGATTGCAGTGTACAGGGAATTGTACAAGTTTGTGAAGATATGGGCAGGATGA
The DNA here is from genome assembly GCF_040938575.1 of Ambystoma mexicanum. NCBI lineage: Eukaryota > Metazoa > Chordata > Amphibia > Caudata > Ambystomatidae > Ambystoma > Ambystoma mexicanum. The sequence goes on along the minus strand of NC_090937.1, from coordinate 1,502,315,369 downwards.
ACTATCCCCATGTGGTAGGTTTCAACTGTGGTGCTTGCATTTGGACTATGTCAGTGCCCCTACTTTGTTGGCAGATTTGGAACACTTAGTTTAAGCAGTAATGAATGTCCTTCCAAATGCCAAAGTTATTTTTTCTGGGTTAATACCTAGGGCAATATGGGACAATAGTTCTGATTTTGTCCTCAGCAAAACATTGCTAGGTGTGCAATCAACCGAGGAATGTTTGCTTTCATGCTTAGAGCTGGTATGTTTTTCTGTAATAATGAGAATATTGATTCCAGTAATTCTGTTTATTTTAAAGAAGATGGCATTTCTTTATCTTTTATGGCAAATGCCATGCTGTTTTGAAATGTTAGAGTTGGTTTGGAGAAGGCTATGTGAAGATTTTAGGAGTAAAGTAAGAAAAATAAAACAAAAAATACTAAATAACAGGTGTCTGTCAAGCATCTGCAAAAAAACCCCCAAAAAAAACAGCAACCTCAAAGGGGAAATGGAGCACACTATTTATATTTAAATTCATTACGCTCAGTTTTTCGATATGTCCGTGGACATGGCGGTTGTCCACGGACACCCTGTATTAAATATTGGGATTTTGGAGAGCCATGCAAATGAGAAAGATTAGAGCAAGGGATTGGTCACTAAAGTTTACTGGGTGTGTTGTGTAAGGAGAGAGTTTGTCAGATTGTTCCAGTAACTTGATGGCAGTTGAGGTTGATTATAATAACCAGTCAGGAATGGAGCATTTACTATTAGTTAGTCTCTATAACCCCCCGGGTGCACTAATAAGAGAACAACTCCAGGAGGCCTTACATAATCTATTGGCTACATGGTTGCTAAAATCTGGGAATACTGGGGTAATAGTGGTGGGAGACTTCAACTGCCACATGAGCGGTAACATAGAGAAGTCCTACAACCCTAATTTAAAAACTAAAAATTATATGCTACACTCCAAAAAAAATGATCCCGAGGGCCAAGGATGGAAACATTTGTTTGATCTATGGGACATTGAAATGCTTAATGGTAAAACAGTGAGCGACTCGCCAGGTAATTATACCTGGTCCAATGGCATTACGAGAAGTACCATAGACTACATTTTTGTCTCCCCTAGCCTTTACGAGATAGTGGAGGACATGCAAATAACACCCAATGAGTGGAGTGATCATGCCACACTCATATGCAAATTGAATATCGGGACAAAAGCCCCTATTAGTATTAACATGGGTAATATCGTACCAAATAAAACAGGCACTAGGATCAGTTGGTCAGACAAAAATGTCGCTCTTGCTGTGGCAGCTTTGGCCAATATTGATCCAAATTCACTACCGGACTTCCAGGAGATGTCGAGTGAAGCCATTGAATACTGGATCTGCAACTTTGCTAAGAAACATGCAGTCTGTCGAATGGGGCCCATGATTAGCTGCGGTAGGGAAATGCCACCCTTTGACATAGCTATAAGAAACTTGAAAAGAGAGCGTAGAGCTGAACTCCGGTTGGCCAAGAGACATGCTCACCCCCCAGACGTTTATTTTCTGAGGGTTAGGAGCATTAAAAACAAATATAGAGCCATGATCAAGGCCAAACGGAAACTAGATAAAATCAAGGCCTGGCAAAGATTAGTTAATACGATCTGTACAGGCAAAACGCGGAACATCTGGAAACTGCTAGGTGATGCGCGAGGCACTACACAAGGTATAATAGCTAACCCTATCAATGCTGAAACATGGATAGCCTTCCTCGAAAATAGGAATTCCAAAGCAGACTCAGAGGAACCTCATACATTGATTTATAGGCCATCTAACCCCCCTTTTAATGTGACATATCAAATGGTCCTGAATACAATCTCTGAACTAAAGTCTTCCCGCGCCCCGGGCCCGAATGGTCTAGCAAATATTGTGATGAAGGCGCATCCTGAATTCTGGGCATCCCTGTTTGCTATAATGTTTAAAAAGATCTTAAAAGAAGGGAGAATTCCCCGATCCTGGCAAACAGCGATACTCATACCAGTCTTTAAGAAGGGTAATCGAGCGGATCCTAGCAACTATAGGCTACTCTCAATGCTGGATGTCACGGGCAAAATATTTGCCTCTCTCCTTCTAAAGGAGCTGCAGCTCTGGGTAGAGCAATCAGACATACTTTGTAAATTTCAGAGCGGCTTTAGGAAAGGATACTCGACGGCACACAACATCATGGTGCTGGATCTTCTGAGAACACGGGCCAGATCAAGGGGGAAACCACCACTATATGCCCTCTATATAGATTTCTCGGCGGCATTTGACTCTATACCAAGAGAGGCCCTCTGGAGGAAGTTAAAAGCAATGGGTTGCCCGGATGGCCTGACCGATTATCTTAGATTACTCCATCATAACACATCTGCTAAAGTAAAGTTAGATCAGGAAGGACACACCACTAGAAGTGTGCTCCAAAATAGGGGGGTTAAACAAGGATGTGTCACGGCCCCACTGATCTATAATATGTATGTACATGACATCCCGGTGGCCATTAGGGCAGCGACAAATTGCTCTCCGAAAATAGGAAATTCCACCTGCCCTCTCCTGGCCTATGCGGACGACCTGGTTATTTTGGACCACACAATTGGTGGGCTACGAAGGTTGGCCATTGCCTTATGGGAATATGCTGAGAGAAACGGCCTCAAAATTAATCTGGATAAAACTAAGGCAATGAGATTCACCATCAAGAACACCACACGTGTACAGCTTAGAGTTGGTACAGATACCATTGCCTATTCTCCTCATTACCGCTACCTGGGGATAGAATTTGAGAGTATCGGCGATTATGTACTCTGCAAGCAGTCACGCAATGCAAAGGCATCCCAACTGACTGCACTGTTCCACAGATTCACAGTGAAACAGGGGGGATTTACTATCTGGGGAACGAGACAACTGTACGTGCAGGTATTATCACCAATGATCACCTATGGTCTAGAAGCCCTCCTCAACTCTGACCTGAAATGGTTGCAGGTGATTGAGGGGAAAGTTTGGCGTTCTATCCTGGGCATTCCACCGGGAATCCCAATGGCAATACTAAGACTAGAATTGGGGCTGACCTCATTGTAAGCGATTGTATTAAAAAAGCGAGCCCTACTATATCTGAAAATGAGGGAGGAGACTAAGAATGGGCTACTTAAGGCGGTCTACTTAGAGATCTCGAAAGACCAACCCGCGTGCCCCTTGAAGAAGCAAATGTCTAAATTTCTGAAGCCCATTGGGTGGCAAATTAGGGAAGGCAGTGTTACTATAGAAACTCAAAGGGCCCTGGATAAACGCATAGAGCTCTGGGACTGGCTGGAGAATTACGCTCATCTCCAGAAGCTGAAAAGCTATCAGTTCGTCCAGTATAGACTGTATAACTACAAAAATTTGCAGAGATATCTCAATCTATGCCCAGATAGGAGACTTAGACCTTTTATATTACTACTAAGACTAGAACAACTGCCTACCTTAATGACAACAGGTAGAAGAGATATGATCCGCGTAGAATTACGGCTTTACCGGCTATGTAAAGAAGTGAATCGGCTAGAAACGGCCAGACACGTACTGACCGAATGTTGCAAAATGTCACATACCATAAGCCTTGGTTTGGGGCCGTTTGTGCATAACCAAGGTTATATCTATGAGGAACTATTTTGGCATCACTGTATTAATTCAAACAGTATAAGGCTCCTGGTGGCATTGTACCATATCTGGCTGAAAGTGGAAATAAAACTTAAGATAACCATATAGGTGGACATAAGGAAGAGTCAATGTATAGTTAAAGATGGAAACCATGAAGGATTGCTGGCCAACATTGGCATTTATCTGTATAGGATCCGTAACATTACGGTATTTAGACTGATATTCCATCTGAAACTCTCAGTAGAGATCAGGTGACAGTATGTGGTAAGCCATGGCTCCAGAACTATTGTAAATGTAAATGCGAATCTAGAATTGAAGCTGTTTTATAAGGTTTTAGGAAATGTATATCTAGAGAATATAATGTATTGCCTTTCTTGGTATTTTTTATGCAATGTTTTTTTTTTTGTTTTGTTAATTATTGATAATTTTCTCACCATAATCTTGTTCTTATTTAAGATATATTTTATGTGTAAAGTTTCATAGTAAACTAAATCACAATAAATAAAAATAAAATAAGTATTTTTCCTGAGAAAAGAACAGATAGCTATGGCTGTGTGTTTTAGAAAACAGATTATCTGGATTTTGGGAGATTCATGGATACATTGGTTGGGGGTGCATGCAGAACGTTTTGGATAGCTGCAGATCTTGGATTCCCTCATTTGGAAGTGCACTGGCATGTAGTGCTTGAAATTAAGTGGCTGGACTTGGTACCTCACTGTGCTACTTTGGAGACACAGCATCATCCAGACATAAATATAATTAATTGTGGAGGGAACAGTTTAGGACATGTGTCTGGAATTTCTTTGCAATTTGCAATGAAAGAAGGACTTGGCAAGGACATGGACATGTTTCCAAATGCCCAAGTAATTTTTTTTCGTATTGTGCTGAGACAAATGTGGCTGAATTCTTCGTCACTTGGTCCACAAATGGAGAAAGCGAGGCGCAATGTCAATAAGGCTGTTTGTGCCTTTTTAAGAGATGTTGGCATGTCCTCTTTTCACAATGAAAATATTTTGTATCGTAGTGCATACATTTGGAGTCCATCTTACTTATGCAGGCAATCAGATTTTTCTGAGAAATGTACAAAATGCATTTTGACCTTTTTTGGAATTACAGCTATTCATTTTGCAGTAGATGTTGACCATTTTAATTTTTTCAAACACAAAGGAACACCACCAAAAGGCTCTTTTCAGAGCCACCACTTCCTCCCATAGAAAGGTGCAATGGTTATGAAAGGGCAGCACCCCAAAAAACTAAATGTCCGTGGATTGTCCGCGGACTTCTAAAACAATAGACAGGGCCCTGCACTATTTATTTGTCACTTCTAATTTGAAACTGTGAAAGTCAGCCCTGAAAAGAGCTTTTTTTTTTGGTTTTTGTTGTTTTATATTTTTTGTTTGTTTTTTAAACATGACACACAAGGAAAGGAGGGGAAAGAAGGGTAAGGAAGGGACACCAACCACAGGGATACGAAAGGGCAGGTGGAGAGAGGAAGATGTAGGGTGGGCCTTATTCAGGTAGTGGGCAGACCTTCTTTTGCTCCTTGACCACATTCTCAAAAGCATTCTGAAGATTCGGCCCCCTGCAGAGTACTGTGTCGCAGTACATACACAATATTGTGACCCTCGAAAGGTAAGGGTCAACAGCATCATGAATGGCCTCTGAGGCAGCTGGAGGGATGCTCTGTCCCACAGGAGTGTCTCTTGTGGTGACAGGAGCAGAAACAGTGGATGTTGTAGAGGAACTCAATCTTTTTCGTTTATGTACAACCTTGCAAATAGCCCCACTGTGGAACGACCTTAGGTGTCACTTCATTGACTACTTACCAAAGCTGTACAATCCAGGCCTCCCACGACTCAGCATCATGTGGCACTGATTGCAGGTGACCTTATCACAAAATGCATTACAACAGTCACTGACATTAAGCATGGCCTTCTGCCATGGTCAGTGCGCATGGCCAACTATATTTTAACACATGAATGGGTACTAGCCATGGCCTTGGTCACAACCTTCACCCATGTGCACTGAATATTTTAAAACTCTAACAAGCTACCAACCATAGATATTGGCCTTTACCAGTGGATGCAGCTTTCAACAGTGTCCACTGTATATTATATACAATAAACAGACACTAGCCATGGACTTTAGCACATTACTGGCCAGTGGCCACAATCTTTGACTGTACCCACCATATATTCTAACATTATCCACTAGCCATGGTCTTTGACCTTCAGCAGTCTGTACATCATTTGGCCATGTCCACTGTGCATTTTAAAATAAAAAAATGCAATAAGCGTTGGCCTTCGTGCGTGCTCACTGTGTATTACACAACACCAACCAGCCACTAACTATAGCCTTCTACCATGCCCACTGTATATCAGATACACTGACCAGCCGTTAGCCATGGTTTTCAACACAATAGTAGCCAGAATTTTCCATACTAGCTCTGCCGACTGTATATTCTGGCATATTAATGGGCACTAGCAATGGCTTTTAGCCATGGCCACTGACTACAGCTTACAACGTTGCCCACTGGATATTTTAAAACAGTGACATACTACTAGACATGGCTTTTAACCATGCACATTGGTATTTTTGAACACTTAATGACCACTAGCTATGCCCTTTGGCGCTGGCCAGTGACCCCAGCCTTTGTCATGGCCACGTCCATGGCCTAAATTGTTATTAAGATAATTGAGTTTTCATGAGCTAACTTATAAATGATGTTATGTCTAATTCCATTATAGATGTAATCAGTTATGTACAATGCAATCAGTGTTGTCACCACGGATGGCATCAGTTATATGATTTGGTATGTTATCATTGTTCTCATACAACATGTAATTAATGATGTCATCAGTGATGTGGTCTGTGATGTCATCATTGTGGTCATAGTCTACGCAACAGGGGGAGTGAAGTTAATCGGTTAGCTGAATGTCCAAGTTTTTATTGCATTAAGTTCTCACCTTGACGTCCCTTCAACTGAAGTTGTTTCCTTTAATTTCAAGGGTGAAACCCCCGTGTACAGAATGAGCCAATAGAACGTTGACATCCTTCAATGCGGATATGCCTCTGCGCCCATAATATAGCATCCAATCAAATTGCACACTGCGGTTCAGCACTTACATGTCACTCCTATATGTGCCAACATACTATCCAATCAGACTCCATGACATATCGATGAAAGTACGATTGTGCCGTTCAACGCAACCTACACGTAATGCATCAGCCAATCACAACCCGCACTGAAACTCCACATCCGCATGTGGGCTTTACACAAATCAACAAACCAACCAATCACATGTTGAGCTCTATTGATGCGGCTATGCCCATTCCATATGACGACACCCGCACATACAAGTCTGTCCAATTACCACAACTACAAAAAATCACATTACATTAATCATTGCTTTTCGTACTAGCCAGTGAAAAGGTTTTTGAGTAACTGCAAGCACATTTGGCACTGTACTCTTTATATCTTTAACCCAATTTTCATCTACTCCTATTTTCCTTTGTCTTGTTATTTGTTTGGCTTACCTATTTTGTTCTTTAGGTCAGACTCTTGGTAGTGCACAGAGAACAAGTGACTTTAGAATTACAGTTAAAGCCCATAAGTGGGTAGTAAGCCCATATACGCTGAACAGTTGACTGATCAATAAAGAGACTGGTACCCAGTGAGAGTCTAAGAAAAGCTAAACAACCAGTTGCTATAGCATACAGATACAGATACGTCAGCTCCATCATCAGAGGAAGGATAAAGAGAAAGCACAAGAGAAAAATAACTTTTTGCGCTGCTTCCAAAATTTCGAGCAGCACAAGTTTGAGAGAGGCACAGAGGCCATTGTAGAAAGATACCCCATCTAAAACTAAACTGTTACTGCTTAACTAATGTGTAATACAACTAAACAGCTCATATAACATAGGTAATTTACCTAAAAAGAAGAATATCAATAACTGGCCTTTAAGTTTGCTAAGTTGTAATATATCTTTCCTTGGGATCATGCATTTTTCAATAATAAACCTAAATAAAAACTGAGTCAATCTTTCACAGAACCTGTCCATTTCTTAAGTTACATAACAATTCTTAATGTATTATCAAACCATACACACTTTCACAAATGTAACACAGTACAAAATCGCCAACGAAGTCACACACACACACACACACACACACGCACGCTCTCACACACACACACACACACATACAGCCACAATATTTGTCAAGGGTATATTTAGGCAGCTTAGTTCACACTACGATTTCTTAGGCACCCTCATTCATATCACATTTTCCAATGTCACAGATAAACAACCTTAATTTGCAAATGCATTTTACGTCAAACATAAGCATAACATAACATGTGATACTGCTTCATTACTCTTCTATAACACTGAAGTAAAATACAGATACAGAAAACCCTACTTTCTAACCAATACTTATACATTTGACCAAACTAGACACTAGAACATACTTCACATATCTAGGAAATACAATCATTCAAACTGTACATAAAATATATAAAAAACATACTAGCAAAACTCACCCCCTGCTGCTCCAAATAATGAATAGAACTTCACTCTAAACACACACAGAACATGTGCACACTCCAAGATCTCGGGTCACATTGTCAAAACTTCAGGAAAATCTTACTTCATAACTTTCACAATTCAATACCTTAAAAAGAGGACCGTAGAAAGCAAACAATTAAAATGGCAAACCATTTTTATTACCAGGCATACCAATACATAATCCCCAACACAATTCTCCAAAAGAATATGTTATACAATATATACACACTAGATTAAAAACATCTTTTGTTTTTTCAAAATTTTTCCAAATGACATAGCCGCGGCTATAACCCCAGCCACACAACGAAAACCCACCTGTGTACGTGGCTATGCATACATTTTATCAGATGTACTGAATAACACATATTACATGGAATTCAAAATAAACTCACACTGCCCTTCAGGTAAGAAAATGCAAACAGAAACACATGTACACATCTGTGCAAAAACATCCATAATATAATATTATCACTGCATCAAAATACAGACAGGTGTAGCCCTGTGTACAACAAATGGGTTCATGCAAACCGTCAGTAGTCACAGCTACCCGTAACATTATTGCACATTCAACAAGACATATCCGCAAAGTGTATTAATTGAAACAACACAAAGGTACACATAAGGACATAGAATAATAAGCACATGTGACGTTGTGTGCTGTAAAATCAATGCAATAACATGATCAATGAACAGTAGTTAGAATTGCTATACCCACGGCGCTACAGCGATAGTCATAGATGCGGCGCACACCCACCAAAATGCATGATATCCCATTGCCTTGCTCATAACCATGTCTATAACCCATCATATAATGGGTACCTGCATCTATAAAACACCTGCCAGGGTACAATGTTTCATTGGCTATTGTCATAGCCACAGCTATTATTTAAAAAAGACTTCAAAACATATTTTCTTTTTCCAAAATACTTGACAAGCTTTCAAGGTGGCTCTTAAGAGAGCTTGTGGCTTCTTTTACCCACATATCGCGAAAAAATATATTTTCAATCAGAAAAATACTCTTCACATCCATGATGATGCGAATAATTTTGAATACCTGCTCTATGCTCTTTTTTAGATGATTAATTAATTTCCTTTTCCCAAAGTGAAAAAAACCTGTTCTCCCTATCAAAAATATGTCTCCACAATGACAGCATATACCTCTCATTTCAAACGCACGATCTAAAACAATATTGTAAAACCAAAAAGAAACTTGTAATCCAATGCTTTGACAACTCATCACCTATGTCTTCAACATCACTATGAACGACATTCTCAAAAATATGCCCACAGTCTTCTGAAGAAACAGAGTCCTCTCCTTCTGAATGTGGCTACATTTTCAAATATCAAATAAAATAATAAATATAACCCAAAAACAGCACTATCTCCTGAAGGTACACCTCATCCTTAAACAATGAAAATGTACTATGTAGAAAAAATCTTAATTAAATAATACAATATAATCTACAGTTTTATTGGCATATATACACATCACTTAAAAAATACATACTCTGATAGGTTCAACATTTAACAGCATCTGAGGTACTTGGCATCCTATTGGCAACCACCCACCGCACCGACAAACAACCAGAGAGTAAACAAAAGGAATCCCACCTTCTCTCCGTGTGTAATCTTCATCCATTGCTAATTCTAATATCTGAGGTGACAAACAGTATTTTTCTCTATCATAGTACAATGTAACATTACATGGAATGGCTTCAGGGAAACTAAAAGAGGAAGAAATAAAAAAAAGATACTCAAGAAAAGGAAGCAGATGAAAATGCATCACATTCAGGATACTGTGAGTACATTCTTTATTTGTATGTCAAATTAGAGAAGCAACAATATGTTATTGAACACACATCAGTCACCAAACAGTTACAGTTTATCTAACTACTTTTAAATGCCCATGCAACCAACACAAATATTTCTAAGTGTATTAGATCTCCAATTGTTTAAAAATATTTCAAATATTTTCAAACAGATGAAGAAGTCATTCAAGTAAGAAGAATCAAGCAAGAAACAACACAAACAGTACCCACAAAAGTAATCATGGATTCATTGACAGAACTAAAAGAACTTTTACTTAATATTCAACAACAAATGCTACACATCAATGTTTTAAAACAATGATATGCTCCTATATGAAAAAAAAGAAAACAGAATCAGTTCAATGACACACATACTTTTATAAACACAATTTTATGCATATGTTTTTATGACCCTCAGATTTTATATGTAGTGCATCAAATGCACTATATGAAAGATAGAACTAAATGACACTGCTGTTCTCTTTCAACATACTAATCATTGGGTCAATGGGAAAAAAATCCAACTTGAATTAAAAAACCCATGCAAGGTTTGTCTGTCTGAGCCCCCTTCCGACCCCAATGCCTGCTGTTTGTCTGTCTGAGCCCCCACCTACCCCAATGCCTGCCGTTTTTAATATCTGAGACCACCACCCACCCCAATGCATGCCGTTTGTCTGAATGGGCCTCTCCACTGATCACAATGCCCGCGGTTTGTCTGTCTGAGCACCCCTCCCACCCCAATGCCTGCCGTGTGTTGGTCTGAACCGCCACCCACCCCAATGTCTGCCGTTTGTTGGTCTGAATACCCCACCCACCACAATGCCTGCCGCTTGTCTGTCTGAGCCCCCCACCCACCACAATGCCTGTCATTGTTCTGTCTGAGCTGTAAGTGATTTCAATCCGGCACACACCCGAGTCAAAGCCCAGCATGTAGTGCACAACTGAAACCCTTATTTATTTTTGTCTATAAGTTCAATATTCTGAACGATATACCACTCATATCATACCCTTCTCCTGAGACCCCCCAACCCAGTCACACTGAACCAGGAATCAGGCGAGTTTGCAAAGGTAAATATGTATTTATGTATTTAAAATTTAATCACAGTATGTTTTAATAGATAAACAACAATCCCCAATGGGGTGACAAATTACTGAATAATATCTTTAATACACTAGGAATAGGTAATAAGCAAAAGAAATGCAGCACAGAAAATAATACTTTTGTGTTGGTTCAGATCAGATAGCACCATGGTTAGAAGTCCCCCCTACAACACCCCTCCACCCCCAATAGGCAATGTAAAGAGAAAGGAAGAGAGAGTAGGTATTCAGGAATAGCACAAATCAAACAGAATATCAGTCCCACCTTCACCCCATAAAACACAAGAGAAAAACGGAATTGACTTTTTAGCTGTCAGTTTGGCTTTAAAATTGTCTTTAGAAATGACTGGGCAAAAACACCAAATGTGGTCAAAAATGCTTACATTGTTCTAAATTCCTATGGGAGCCGCTTTGAACAGTTGCACACAATCACAAGCAATGATTTAGTCCAAAGAAAACATTTAAAATCTTAAGGTCCAAATCAGAATCAGTTAAAACCTCTTTTACATGTATACACATTTCTCAGACTGGAAAATCACAGCAAACATTTCTGTGCGCGATATTCACGATAACGGGAGAATCACACTGTGTTGGGTTCTGTGGATAGCTGTGAATGTTAGGTACAAGTAGGAGTTGAAATTTCGTTTTTTATCACAAAACCTGATGGAGTTATAGAGGTTTTAGTAAAGGTTGTTTTTGAGAGACAGGCGCGACAATGGAAACCAGAAATGCACTTTTGAAAATGACAAATGGGTTTGCTTACACAAGAGGATGACTATGAAAAAGCAACTACCACACAGGATCTTACAGTCACTTTATCAGGGTGACCCACCTGCTAAGGAAACTCAACTTCTTCAGATGAGAAGACGGTCAGCGCAAAGATGGTTCTAACAATACTGGTTCCGAAGGAAAGATAGGATGGGCTTGAGATAAGGATAAGGCAAAGTACATATACTATGGGCCACAGTTCTTCCTATTAATACTCACAGGATACAGTTCTGGTCATGGTTTGGGTCTGGTCTAGGAAAGACAGCACATCAGGCAGAGTACTGGATCGGCTATGCCGGTTGCCCGATTTGCACAGGAACTGCCCTCCTAGTCTGTGGGTTTTTGAATCAGATGGGTGGCAAGTTCCTCAGGAAAGCCTAGTGGTGGCAAGCCAGAGAATTTCAGGATACTGGTTCAAAAGACCTTCTCACACCACCCAGTGCCTTACTGGGTAGAGGGAATAAATTTGAGGATTTGGGCCTTGCTGGAAATCAATGGTCCACTATTGCTGGCTAGAGATTTTGGCATCTGGATCTGGAAAAATGTTAAAGCTGGATGTAGAATGCTCAATCAGAGTGCTTCACTGGAATCAGGAAAGTGGCTGGATTAGTGAGTCCCTATGTGTTGTCAGCTGTCTATATTTATGCTATAGAATGATATCAACTAGGTGGTGTGTGGGCCGGCTTAGCTAAGCTTGCCCCTGTGAGCTGCAATAGGACCACACTTCAACACTGCCTTGCAATTTGAGTGATTGGATCAAGGCCGGATGATGTCACATTTTATGATTTGCTTTACAGTCCTCAGAGACCTCACTTTAGCCACTGGTCTCAAAATCGGATTTGATCCTAAATGTGCATTTCTACATTGGTCACCTTTTTACAAATCACACACAACGATGCCGTATTTTACGTAGCAGCTATTCCTCAAAACCCTGCAGCGGTAGGATCTTGTCTCGACTTTCTACAGAATTTTGCCCTTTTCGCTATGAAAACAATTTCCAAATGATATGCAAATGTCCACAAATGTGTGTGTTTAACATAGGGATATGTGTATACATTTAAACAGTAATACATTTTGCATGAAACCACGTATATTGCCATTCCTGTCCAGAACATGTCACACAGTTTTACCGCCCCTTCACACGTGCAGCCAGAAATTAATTAAACAACTCTGTCCTTTTTATAATGTTCACCATTTTGAATAGCAAGTTATGATTCTTTCAATCATTTGTTCTTTGTTCATGTTTAGCAACAGATGGTCCGCCCCTTTTTATCTCCCTGCAGTCCAGGGCATCCCCCTCCTTGCTTGTTCCTTCCAGAGGCCATTTACGACCCCCTTCACACTTCCAGTGTCCTGGGCTGCAGCTTTGTCATTGTTCCTTCGCTTTCTGTAGAGAAGATTCTGTTCTAACCCGCAATTAACACCTCTTAGCGAGTGAGAGGAAGGCCCTCCTTCTGGGAGAAAAACCTGCTTTTCCAGTTCTTGCAGCTTCAGCCAGGCTAATTACCTTCTTAAATTCAGCAAAACCCAAGTTTGTTACCTCAAACATAAATACATTTCTTTCTTGGCCTTATAATATGTGGGAAAAACACAACTAATATCTGTATTCCTTTTTGTCAACAATCCTTTTTATGTTTGCTAATCCAGCAGACTTTTTTAGTTTTAGGTCCCTTTAAAGTTTCCTTAGTACTCCTCTGACAGCTGTCATTCAGGTAGCCCTGGGTACTGCACCCAAATTTTGGCATAGAGGTTGTCAGTTTTCAGACTTTGTATGTTTCACAATGCTTCATTTGATACATACATTTTAGCACCTGTAAAGATTTTGAATGTGGAGAAGTGTTATGTATCAGCATTTAGGAGTTTTTAGCAACAAATCAAATGTCATGTGTAGGCAGATTTTGGGGTTTTACTTGCAGAGTGCTGCTTCTCTCTCTGCACTCTGTTTGCTGGTCATGGAGTCCAATGGCACATTTCTGCAGGGTGTGCTCTATTCCACCGCACATGTACCATGGGTGGCAGGTTGTGCATCCCTTTTTTTGTGTGCTGAAGCTCACAGTTTTTGTAGGTTTTTGTTTTGTAGGTTTTTGTAGGTTTTTGCACACACAAGGGTTTTTGCCACCATTGTTGTTGTTTCTTTCCCCATAACTGGAAGGATGATGCCACACGGCTTAGCCCAGTGGTTCAATACATCCCACAGAGCCACCCACCAACCACAATGCCCACCGTCTGTCTGTCTGAACCCCTCTCACACCTCAATGGCTGCCTTTTGTAATGTCTGAGCCCCCCTACTACCCCAATGCCCGCCGTTTGTCTTTCTGAGCCCCCCTCCGACCCCAATGTCTGCCGCTTGTCTGTCTGAGCCCCCCTACAGCCCCAATGCCCTCCGTTTGCCTGTCTGAGCCCCCTCCAACGCCAATGCCCACAGATTGTCTGTCTGAGTACCCCTCCCACCCATTTTGCTGTCCCTGCATGCCTCCTGCAACCATTTTTGTGTCCCCTCTTGCCCCTGTGACCATTTGTATTCCCTTTCTGCCCCCTGTCCATCTGTTTGTCCCCTCTACCTCTGTGTCTTTCCTTTGCTCCTCTACCTCCCAACACATTCCTTTCTCTCTCTGTTCCCGCCTTACCCCCCCATTGTCTCCTAGTTCTCCTCCCTTTCACCCCTTGCCTTCTGTACCTTGACTCATGCCCCCTCGCTTACCCTTGCTTGCTTCCATCTTGAAACCCCCCTCTTTCTTTCTTCCCTCTCCTCTCCCTCACCCCTGACACCCTTCCCTTCCTTCCCCTCGTTCTGTCTAATTCTGGCACTACCCCAATTGCCCTCTCCTCCCTCCCCCTCCCCACTACTATCTCAGTTCAGTCACTGACCCTCTAAGATAGTCACTTGTTTTGTTCCTCTCCACTTCCCCTCCTCTTGTCATTCTTGCCCTGCAACTATTGCCGACAGGCATAGTTATGTTACTGCTAGTATTGTCTCCTTTTTTCCTTCCCCACCTCTCCCTTATTGTTCCATGCACTTGTACTATCCGGTAAGATATGATAGTTTCTTTTTCACATTCTAATTAGTTTCAAGGACCTGTAAGAATGTAACTGTATTTTTCCATGCTCCGTTCCTCCTTGAAGCGCTTTGAAACACTTTGTGTATAGGCACTATGCAGATAAACAAACAATAAATCAATATAAAGTGGTATCAAATGCACAGACTTCGCTTTTACCGACTTCCCTAATCACTGCAGCTGTGAGTAGTGGTTGTACAAAATCAACCACCACACATTGAAGGTGCTGCCACCAACAGCCAGAGTCTTAAAATACCTGAACCATTTTATTTAAAGAATCATTAAAAATGCTAGAAAGATCACAAAGGAAGCTTTACATGAAGTGTCTACAGATGTATTGCTCCCATCTATCACAGTACCACTATGTTTTGAACATAGGTTGACCTTTCACAGGAGTTAACAATACAACATCTAGTACAAATCCACTAGGATGATAACAATGCAACTATAAAAATATAGGAAAATAAGCACATTACAAAAATAAATTGCACAGCACCATCAATTGAACAACCTCACAAACATTCCAAACACCCACGGGTACTGCATACCTCAAAATATATTAAAAGGGCAAGAAGTAAAAATCAAATAACCTTCAACCTTAATAACCAATACAAAAGCTACATCTCCACATTAAAACATACGTGCCACTCAAACACAGCACATTAACAAATAATACAGAACACTATCTGATAGCAGTGCACTTTACAACTAGCACACACAACACTGCAAATAAACCTTCAAATATGTAAATGGTGGAACACTTACTTTCACATCAGCCACACTCCTGCCATGTGCACAGTGAGAGTTAATAAATCAAAATCAAAAGACAAAATGGCAGAACACGGTGGCTTTTATACATTCCAAAATAATACAAAAAAGGAGGACTATATACCAATACAACTACTAACATGGATGACACATTTTCAGCACAACCTAGCAGTAAGCACTAGACAAATTCAAAAGTATCAACAACCAATAGCAAACAATGAAACTGACAGAAATCTTTCATAGCCGAGGTTATTTGACGCGGCTAAAGAACTTCGTATGTACCCGCGGCTACACAAACATTTTTCCCACAACCAAAATTCCAAATAAATTGGCCTTCAAAACTTCAAAGGAAATAAGTGAACAACTAAGTACATAAAATAACCTAGATAGAGACAAATATGTTCTGTATCATCCACAGGAACATATAATTATTGCACACATAATATATGTTTACAGACGTGGCCACAAATATAGCCGCGGCTACTACACAGGATGTCAATTGTCCTAATCTAGGAATGGGTACTGAGGGCTTGTGTGCATGCATACCTGAGCCATGGCTCCTACACGTCTGCAAACACATGACATGTCATTTGTCCTAATATATCCGCGGCAACAGTGGGGTTCTGTGGATGTCTACCAGTGAATAGTAATGCAGTGAATAATAACAACAACAACATACACCAATTAGAAACTGCAACACACACACATCATACATACCCCACTCATACAAACTAATTGACATTCAAAGCAAGAATCATATTCCTAGAAACAGAGAAACACTGCAGATATCATCATGGATGCAATGACAATTGTGTGGCTGATTGGCGACAGTTGGCTGTTTTGGTTGCTGGCTTTTTGTGAGAAACTAAATATTACCATGGATCTAGGTTTGACAAATTTCACAATTAAATGGTTTGGAATGTGAGGAATGCAGTGGTTTCAAATTCTTCCAAAACTGTTAAGTCTGAGAAGTAAAAGGCACCCAGACCTCATACTCATTCATTGTGGAGGCAATGACTTGGGAAATACAAGGGAACTGGACCTTACTTTAATGATGAAACAAGACATGGAAAAATGAATGGAACTATTTCCTCACACCATCTTCATCTTTTCCAGTCTAACTCAGAGGCATTCATGACAGACCACAACCAATTATGGATTTCGAACAACAACATACAGTTCTACATGGCCAATTTCTATATGCATGGTGGAGTACACTTAACCTATGAAGGAAATGCAGTTTTCCTTCATAACATCAAGTACTCCTGGGGCCAGATTACATAAAATTTGCACCGGTGCAAGTGCAAAGTTTGTACGGTATTAGCACTATAGCAAAGTCTGGCCTAATTTTAAAACTATTGGGACATATTAGAAAGCTATTGCACCATGACAATTGCAGTTTTGCATGGTATGAACACCAGGGCAAAAATGTCCCCAGTGCAAAAAAGATACATTTTCAATGCATATCTTATCAGGGCAAAGCTGCCCCAGTGCTAATACCATTCCGTATTAGCACTAGGGCAAACCAGCAACTGGGCAATTTAAATTAGTAGATCCTGTTACTGCAGCCATCATTTTAGACTGTTATGCACTTCATGCACTACACTCCAAAGACACCATTGAAGATGCATTAGAAACATATGAAATGCATCAAGCCAAAGGATTCCCATTGAGCATATGGAAAAAAAAGTGTAGAAGCACATTATTTTCCTCTACCCTTTTCCTAGTGGAAAAGGAGGAAGATATGATGAAAGGTCCACACAAATAAGTAAATCAGGATATCACTTTGTACAAATGTATTCTGAAGACACCAGATTCAGACACAATCTAGAATACATGTTCCACCTCCTGTTCAAAAGTGAACTAGCAACTCTATTTTATGGAGTTGCATCCACATTAAAAACAGGCTCGAATTGTTTAAACCAGTCCGCTACCCAACTGTTTCAAAAGATAAAAGACAAATATGAAGTTTTGCAGTCAAGTATCACAATTCTCTTGGCAAACTTGCGTGGTACAAAAGAATACTGGTTCCAAAATGTACGCTGTATGTTAAGGAGCACCACACATTCACATGCTTTTGTGGATACAAGAAGCTCCCAATTTTGGCCATGACAGTGATGCCACTGTTTTACAGTTTATTCAAAATGACATCTCTTAACAAACCACACATAGTGACCTGAGTACACACATCTCACACTTCCAAAAACATATGTGTGACAAATACTGCTGATGTAGATATAAAAACAAAGGTAAAAAATGTACTAAATTGCTTTGGCTTCCCTAGACCAGTTTGCAAAAAAGGACAAGTTAATAGCTTGATGTCTTATGTTAGACACAGTGCAAAAGGCAAATCGCCCTATTGTGGAATGCAAACTTCTACATTCGACACATTACAGAAAAATCTACTGCAGTTATCACATATGTCACAGCATATCTCACCAAAGCTGAAAAAAACAAAACAAATATGAAAGACCTCTGGGATGACATATCATCTGACAAAACACTGTCACAAAAATAGTACAGCTTCAGTATAAAAAGACTCTTCCATAGAGAATGTGGACACTACAAATCTGCAGACTGTTTAACAGGTACAGCCTTATATGGCAAATCTGTACACATTGTCTGGCTTAACCTTGGTGGAGCTTCATCCAGAAAAAGAGTACTGCAATCCTACCAAGAGATAGAAACAATAGCCACAAATGATCCCAACAGCCAGGACATGTTAAAGAAACAATTTAACTGACACATTCTACTCAAATAGAAGTATTGCTTCGGAAAACATGTGCACACCATATGAGAAACTGGCAAATACCCATACCCAACTGGTGGAGGAAGCCAAGTGAAACTTACTAAACCCTGCCTAATTAATCATATATGCAAAACAAAGGGGGTTCTGGGAGTCTCTCTACTGGCACAAACACAGCCCATTGACCTGTTCTTGGGTGGATGGTCCCCGGGAGAGTCTCAACCATGTCTTTAGCTCACTGTGCCTTTCACAGAGGAGAAATATCCCTGCATATCAGTCTTTGTCCTGCTCAGGGGCAGTCCAGCAGCGAAATGCTACACAATTCTCCTCTGAACAAGAGTACCAACAGCAACCCCATAAAGGTATTTCAGCCTTGTTGGGCATCATCAGTGAGGTGGAGATGTGCATCTCTGATAACAGTGAGCAAGGGGTCCACGTCTGGATTCCCCTGGTAACTTAGGGTGAGACCCAAAGTTACTTAATATGCAAAACATAGGGGGATCTGGGAGTCTCTCTACCGACACAAACACAGCCCATTGACCTGTTCTTGGGTGGATGACCCCCAGGAGAGTCTCAACCAAGGCTTTAGCTCACTGTCCCTTTCAGAGAGGAGAAATATCCCTGCATATCAGTCTGTGTCCTGCCCAGTGGCAGTCCAGCACCGAAATGCTAGGCAATCTCCTCTGAACAAGAGTACCAACAGCAACCCTATAAACGTGGTTCATCCTTGTTGAGCATCATCAGTGAGGTGGAGCTGTGCCTCTCTGAGAACAGTGAGCAAGGGGTCCACCTCTGGATTCCCCTGGTAAGTTAGGGTGAGACACAAAGTTACGTAATATGAAAAACAAAGGGGTTTGTGGGAGTCTCTCTACCGGCATGGACATAGCCCATTGACCTGTTCTTGGGTGGATGGCTCTCAGGAGAGTCTCAACCAGGTCCTTAGCTCACTGTCCCTTTCACAGAGGAGAAATATCCATGCATATCAGTCTTTGTCCTGCCCAGTGGCAGTCCAGCACCGAAATGCTAGGCAATTCTCCTCTGAACAAGAGTACCAACAGCAACCCCATAAACGTATTTCAGCCTTGTTGGGCATCATCAGTGAGGTTGAACTCTGCCTCTCTGATAACAGTGAGCAAGGGGTCCACGTCTAGATTCCCCTGGTAACTTAGGGTGAGACCAAAAGTTACTTAATATGCACAACAAAGGGGGTTCTGGGAGTCTCTCTACCGCCACAAACACAGCCCATTGACCTGTTCTTGGGTGGATGGCCCCCAGGAGAGTCTCAACCAAGGCTTTAGCTCACTGTCCCTTTCACAGAGGAGAAATATCCCGGCATATCAATCTTTGTCCTGGCCAGGGTCAGTCCAGCATCGAAATGCTAGGCAATTCTCCTCTGAACAAGAGTACCAACAGCAACCCCATACACATGATTCAGCCTTGTTAGGCATCATTAGTGAGGTAGAGCTGTGCCTTGCTGAGAATGGTGAGCAAGGGGTCCACGTCTGGATTCCCCTGGTATGTTTAGGGGAGACCCAACGTACTTAATATGCAAAACAAAGGGGGTTCTGGGAGTCTCTCTACCGGCATGAACATAGACCATTGACCTGTTCTTGGGTGGATGGCCCCCGCGAGATTCACAACCAAGTCTTTAGTTTACTGTCCCTTTCACAGAGGAGAAATATTCCTGCATATCAGTCTTTGTCCTGCCCAGGGGCAGTGCAGCACCGAAATGCTAGGCAATTCTCCTCTGAACAAGATTACCAACAGCAACCCCATACACGTGTTTTAGCCTTGTTGGGCATCATCAGTGAGGTGGAGCTGTGCCTCTCTGAGAACAGTGAGCAAGGGGTACACATCGGTCCATTGACCTGTTCTTGGGTGGATGGCCCCGGGAGAGTCTTAACCAAGTTATCATTTAAATCTCTGCAACATAGAGAACTTTATTACATGGCCCTATTGCAACCTTTTAAACCTTGGAGAAAAACAAAGAGTTATTAGGTGACTATATTTAAAGCAAATAAAAGTAGTATAACAAATGTCAATTTCAAACAATACAAAGAAATGTTAGACAATAAACACCAACATGAGGCAGACATTGAAGCTCAACTACATAAAGACACTCTTGATGGCAGTCAACCTTCCCTTACAGGAATCCAAGAGCTACTTGGAGAACCTCATGTTCCAAATGAAGCCGAAATAGCCATGACTGAGGGAGAAAATACCATGTATCAATCTAATCAATATGAAGAAGACTTGTCAGTGCTAAAGTCACTGCTAAATTATAAACAACACACCATTTATCTAGAAGTCACTGAAGAAATTGAACATGATTTTAAACATGAAACGAAAACCTGTAGCTGTAAAAATTATAAACCTTTGCGTGTGTATGTAAGTGCTGAAGCTGGTTCTGGTAAAACGTTCTAAATTAAAACTCAGCACATTTCTATAAAACTTAAGAAAACTTAACAAACAACTAACTTTCGGCTGTTGTAACAGCACCACAGGTTTAGCTGCCTACAAGATAGGAGGTGTAACTTCACACTGACTGCTGCTCTTTCCATTAGAACAGTAAAACAAATTAGAATGCTATAAAGTATCAGTAGAAGCTGCTACTGTAGTGCGCAGAATTCTCAAACAAATAACAGTGCTCCTAATAGATGAAGTGTGCATGGTTTACAAACTCATGTTGGCTTTAATTCACCTCAGAATGCAAGAAGTCCTGAAAACCGACTATGAAGAAAAGTTTACAGGAAAATGCTTATTGTTTTCTTAGACCTCAAACAGTTAAAACCAGTAAAAGTTCAGCCATTTTAAAAACATTAGAACACAAACAATACTGCAACACACTCTGTAAACGCTGGCAACATTTTCACTACAGAGAACTAACTCAAAACATGCGTCAGTCTGCAGACCTCACCTATGCTAATATTTAAAAAAGTATTAGAACTGGTCTGCTTACTAAGGATGCAAAATCCATCTTAAATAGAGGACTAATCAATGAGCTACATGGGCGAAACACATCTCCTCCTGATGACATGGAACACTTAACTCAACAACATATAAAATGCTCTTAAGACCAACCCTTGCAAGCTGTAGTGAATGCAACAAAACAATGTTAAAAACAAATTGCAACCCATACTGCATATCAGCTCCACAGGCAAACTAGAAGTGCATGGCATGACACTCCCTACGTGTAGGAACAGCACAATTAAATAGCTTAGAAAAATGTTTCTCTAACAGAGGTGGATTGGAAAAAATATTAACTGTTTGTCTAAACTGCAGAGTAATTCTAAAACATAACCTTGACATATAATAAGGTTTAATTAATGGAGCAATTGGTACAGTTGTATGCTTCCAATCATATACTCATGACAACAACATTCAGCTTGTCAACATCCACTTTTACAAACTTGCAGAAGTTAACAAATTGGCCGAACAATAGCACATTTCCATCTTTTCGAAGACATGTACTTACACAGAGAACACTTTTCTCTATATCTTGCATATGCTGTCACTATTCACAAATTGCAAGGTCTAACCCTAGATCACATATTTATTGACATTGGCAGCACAGATTTTCAAAGAAGGTATGAGTTATGTACCACTTTCATATTTCTGTACATTCAATGATCTAATCCTAGTTAACGTTGATGCAAACAAAGTCAACTCTGAAATTCCCTGCATCGTGGAACACAACAAGCTATGTGCACTGTATACCCCCATCGAGATATGTACCCTGTACCTCAAAAAATCAAACCATTAAAAAGAATTGTAATTCAAACAGAACCAATGACAGATCTCCCAACAATACTGCTAAAGAAACAACCAACTGCTTCTCCATCAAAGAATACAACCACAAAACTGTCTACTACAAAAACAACTTGCAAGTCCATCAGAAGACAAACAAACACATATCTCTACTCAGATCATTAAACAATGCTGATGCCCAACTCTCTGTTCCATTTAAATTGAGCAACACAACTGGAGTAAATTGCAACACAACTGTAACAATCAATCTTCTCTTCCAATTGCCACCAAATGTTCACCACATTTACTTAAATGGTGCATACCAGTTGTGTTTTTAAATGCTCATCCTTCACAGACATGCCACAAATAATCTTGACAACACTTACCATGTCTCAGCTATAAAGCAAGAATTGGGCTACTTTGCAGGAATGGTAACATTTACCATAAACACAGAGGAAGATCCACAAGAATTCCTAATGTACTGGAAACCAAAAACATCCCTATAAATGAAATCTTCCAGATTTCATCCACGTGGAAACATACATGCACACTCTGCAAACATGTTTCACAATAGCACATCTGTAATTAACGATGTATGCATGTATCCATACCAAATTGTGAATCCATTCCATTTCACCAACTTCTGAAGAATGCAAATAATGGCATACAATGCACCTTTTCCAATTCCAGTTCCAGTATACAGATAAACTCACATAGCCAATATCTCATACTAATTATGCTAAGGTACAATGCAGATGGTGCCAAAAATAACTGTACATTCACTAGCTTTACACACGGCCAAGTATGTCTTGGCAAGAAAACCTTCAGAATAGTAGGCATAATTTACCACACTGGTGCCATACCCAATACAGGTCACTATACTTCACATGTCCAAAAAAGAAGTTGTTGGTATGAATGTAAACACACTTCTGTTACTCTGAAACATATGTTACCAGCAAATCTAACATGTACCTAAATAATATTCCTTCAATCCAAATATACTCACTAAACTATAGCACAATAAACAGTTAGGATATGCCAACAGGTATCTACACTGCATGAAAATCATGGTTTACAAAGTTGTTAAACTGCATGCAAACCTATGCAAACTATAAGTTCACAAAGGTTTACAAGTATTTGAAACTTTTTTGTAAACCTTTGGTTTACACTGCGTTTAACATAAGCAAACCACATAGTTATGCAAGTCCATTTGGACTCAATGTTCCAGAGATTTGTAAACCCTAAGTTTGCAATGGATTACAAATCATACATACTTTGTAAACCTAATGTACACTTAATGTTTCATGCACAATTGAACATTTAATTTAAAAAGAAAACTTATTTGTAAACCTCTGCAAACCTAGTATACACCTCAAAATTGTCATTAGTAAACATTTGGTTTATAGCAATTACAATGTTTGTAAACCTTTGCAAATATTATTCAATATGCTTTAAATGTCTCTTAAATATTATTCAGTTCAGCCTGTCAAGTACACTTACTTTATTAAATGATAATGTTGTATACTCTTTAAAACACAATGGGCCTCATTACAAAAGTGCCCATCTGGAAACAACGGTGCCGGTAAGCCAGACCTGCTGGGCGGGACGGCACCCACTTGCAGAGTTCTCACAGGAGCACCGGCACCGTTGTTAACGGTGCCATTGTTCCCGTGTCCCCATTCCCATGGACTAAAGGGGAATGGGGACTAACAAAATTACTGGCGCCTGACTTCCCAGTCCACCGGACTTGGAATGGCTCGGTGGCACCGGGAAGTCAGGTGCTGGTAATTATTTACAGGTCCACCCACAACCCGCTGGTAGCACCGGCAGGGTTACCGCCATACCCGTAATTAGGCACAATGTTTTAAAGATTGTGTATTGGGGGGTTTACTAATGAAACCTTGTCTATACAGACCTGGAATCTACTGCAGTAGCGGTTCTCCCCTCTCTGCAGTGACTTACAAAACACAAATACGATTTGAAGAAAGCAGCTTGATCGTGCATAACGGGCGGCACACCGAAAAAAAGAAGGTTATACAAATATTTAAAGTCTCTCAACCATGTAATTGCATGCCAACAGTACATTGCACATATCACATAAGATGGAGACCCATATAAAAACATGAAAAACAATAGCAGGGTTTGAAATTGCCAGGAGCTGGAAGCAATTTAGCTCCTGGTTATAGCCAAGGAGTGCTTGCTTACCTCGAAAACAAGAGCTACCAGGAACTACTTCTGGCACACCAGGCAAATGTGCTATACAAACACAGCTATGTAATATTAACATGTAGGTGTAGGTATGTGTATAAAAGAGAATAATGGACACGTTTAAGAGACATTTAAAGCATATTGGATCAATTAGAAATGTACAAAAAGTTAGAGTTTCCGTCTTAAGTGTAAACGTTGCATTTGCTGTGCAGTATGTACTAGCTCCTGGTTCCCCCACCACAGCTCTTGCATAATGGGTGATGCCTGAAACCCAGGAGCTTCATTTTGCTACACCACACCTACATCATGTACATTTCTTATGAATTGTTGATTAATCCTCTAGGTATGGCTCTTTAAACTAAAGGAACTAGTCACTCAAACATCATAAATGTCCTCAGTGTGCCAGAGTACCAAAATTAACTTCCACCGGGCAAACTAGTGTAAGCAACAGCAACATGACATGTTTACAGCCATGTGAACCACCATGTTAGTGGGTTTAAAAGTAATTGGAAACCCACAATAAAAGCATTTTGAAATACAAGTTCCTATATTTAGAGAAGCCCAAGATATGCATTTCCTAGCCAGCTAAATTACTGGTGTGCACCTCAAACCTGCTTTGATACAGAGCACTAACCTCCTAGAGGGTTTATCAAAATCACAAACACAAATCTTATCCCAGACAGTATCCAACATGATTTCAAACCCATGATTGGAGTAGAGAAATCAGACAGAAATGCAATCAACTTACAAGCAACAGGCGTTCAAAACAGAAAAATGGCAATTACAATGTGTGTGACTTTGGTCAAGTAGTCATACAAAATGAGCCTTCCAAGTATTGGGGCATGTTGATGGGGTCATTAGAAATATAGAAACAAACCTATGGCCAGCTTGACACATTCATTGACACACACAGCTCTGCCAATTCCCTGCTGCAGCAACAACATAATTGTCTTAACTTCTACATCAGCCACGGAATGCTTGACAGAGTAAAAGAAAAAGAAATATTGACCACCTACAAAGCAAAAATAACTAAGAATTCCATCTTGAGTCTTAAAGTGTTCAGAGTATTAAATGGTTTTTCGGATTAATATTTTCTGTTGGAAAGCAACATGTTTGCGGCATAAAAGGCATTAGAAGCTAATAGTGATTTGGCCAAGATCAGAGTTTTGTCAAGTGGTGGGGGACTTAAAAATAAAATCTCCTATTTCTCCAGTTTATTGAGACACTTCTCCTTTTGAACCAGGTGTCCACAGCAATGTGTTCCACATACCCACTTTGTAAGGTTTGGTCTCCCCATTGTGAAAGTCTTTCTGATCTGTGCCCTATCGTTCACTTAGCCACTTTTGTGAAGCCCTGTATCACCCTTGTGAACATGGGTATGGAGTAGCATGGTGTGACTGACCACATACACATGCATAACTCAAATTCTAAAACTGAAAAACAAGAATGGTTAGTTAATTGTGACTTACTGCTAATAATGAAAAGGAAGGAAGGAAGAGAGAAAGAGAGAGGGAGAAAGAGAATGACACCCATTAGCACAGATTGGCAGACTGCTTATAGCGAGCACCTCCTCCATGGCAGATTGCAAGAAAGTAGGCTAACCATTAGCAATGAGTGGCAGACCGCTTAGAGCGAGCGCCACCACAGTGCCTCTGATTCAAAGAAAGGAAGAAGAGGACCATTAGAACAGTATGAGACTGCTTAGAGACAGATTTGTACTAAGGATCAAAAGGGAGTGGAGGGCAGAACAGAGAATCCCAAGCTCGGGTTGAGAGAGAATTGTACAAGGAGGGCACAAACAAGCCCAAGCTTTGAATGCTGGTCCAAACCTGGTCTAAAAATGTTCACAATTGTGGGACAGTGGTGCAGTTTTCATCACTAAGTGCCTCATCACAGGTTGGGCAGAGTGGTAAAAAAGCAGGGGTACCGATATTACTAACGCATTACCACTCCACCCAATCTTGACTTTGGGCAGTAAGTGGGAGAACTACCTCTAGCATTTTCAGGGCTATTACTGCTGCCGTAATAGTGCCCAGAATGCCCATTGGGGGACTAACCAACACTCTCTCCCCCAAAACTTGGCATCCGGAACTAATAGATCCCGACTGAGTTCCGGTAACACAATTTGCGTTGGGCGGTATCCCGGCGGATATTACCAGCAAGGAGGTTATGAGATTGTGAGTGGGGATATGTTCCAACTAAACAAAATAAAGATTTGATGAGTAGGATCTGGATAACTAGCAGCTAGTACGTGGCATGCCACAAATGTAACTTTCATTTGAGATCCAAACTAGTGTCTATTATATTTGCCTCATTGTAATTTGTATGTTATTGGAATTTAGTTTGATAATGTTTTTCTTTTTATTGTGGTGTAATTGTTTTTTGGAAAGTTTATTTTAAGCTATGCGTGATGTTTTATTATTAATATGCTTTTAAATGTCTTACATAAGTAAGATAATGCTCCTTTATACACATTCCCAAAATAGATTATTTTCACATATGTATATTTGGATGGCACCAGTTTCACTAGCAAGTCAAATGTAGCTCCTGGTATTGCTTGGTGTCAAGCTAACTGGGCACTTTGAATCTACAAGCATCAGATAAATAGCTCTCAGCAATGTTACTTTGTGTATTCAATTTGAGGAGGACAAAAGAGAACAAAATGTTCAGTTTTGCACATGGTGCCAACATTTTTCATATTGCCCAAAGCTTTGCACTTTCCACAATGCAAAATACATATTCCACTGCTATCAGTGGACTATCTGTGCACATTCCCTCCCCCACTCTTGTTACATTACATGTGACGAGTGTGCATATACAAATCTTCACCAGTTAACAAGATAAACTGTGCGAGACTTAGACCACTCATTTTGTGGTTATCCTCACACTGTTTTGTTCCTGGTGGCACACCAAACTAAGCTTCATTGACACAGCTTGACAAAAATACCAAGCAAACACAGTTATTAACAATGATGGCAGCAAATGATCATCTAAATTTGGTAATAGAGAAATACACACACACAGAGTGCCTGATATCTAAAAATACAGAAAATAAGTATCTGACCAAATAATAGCACACACAAACAAATAATGTACACACACCACACAGTGCATTGCAGGCACAAAAACAGCTCCATGGCACCAATCTACTTCTCCTGCCCCAGCATGGGTGAATGTGTGGATGAGTGACTGTTTATCAGAGCGCAGAATAGTGCTAGAATTACATGGGTTTTATGGATGAAGGACACAATCATGCATGCATGTATATGAAAAGGTTGGTCTGTGATAAAGGATGTAAGTTAAGTACCTACATCAAAGTTTCATTGTAATGCCCATAGTATTTGCACAGGGGAAAAGATACATTATTTTAAACATACCAAAGATTTGAGGGTCAACAAGAGTGTTTTCTGTCTGGCTGGTTTTCTATTTAACCTATAGGAAACACATACAAAAAAGCGTTCCACTGTGCAGCTGCATGGGGCATTCAGACATAGTAATTTAAGTAAGGAAAAGTGTTAGAAGGAAATGTTACTTATCTGAGGGGAGCTTTGCAACACTGCCTTCTCTTTGATGGTCAATAGATGTATGGCATGTGTAACCTGTGGAGGTAAAAATGAATAAATTAGTATGGATTCCATGATATACTTAACATACGTCCATCTTCTAACAAAGATCAAAGGACAATGGCACTTTCATCCAATATTGAGTTGGCTATGGGGTTCATCATGGCAGATGACAGATGATGGTGTCCACGGTTACTTTTTGGGGGACATAGGGATTACTGAAGAGTAGCTAATAGGATGCAGGAGGTGGCACTGTGCAAGAACATCTATGGTGGACACAGACCTCCATTGCCAATCGTCATGCGTGCAGTACAGTAGCCCCCTCCACTTTATTCAGTGGACTCTGCATCCACGCTGCTCTAGACAACCTCCAAAACATCTCCGTCTAAGTTGATTATGTCACCAAACAATGAGGATCACTCTCAAGCTGGGATACAGCAAAGCAGGCATACAAATTGTAATTATTGTGGACAGACATCGCCATACCGCCACTTGTAATCCTGTGGTAATTCTTCTGGAGCAAGCAGCGTTGGCGGTAAGAGTAAATCAATTTGGTGGTATAACAACTGGAGGGGGGTATCTGTACTTCTGCTCCCTATATGGTAGGGTAAAGGCACAGGACAGCCAGCAAGGCTCTCAATTTCGGAGAGCAGCCAAGCTTAAGTTTTCAGGAGGTGATGCAGGTAGGTTGTTAAGAACAGTGTTTCCCCAAAACAGTCACAAAGGAATGTCCACTCACCATGTTAGGTGATAACAGAACTTCTTTATATATAAAAATGTTGCTACCAAAATATATACACATATAAATAATAAAACTTTGTACTTGGAATACTTATTCAAAGAATGGCAAATATATACACTCTATGTGGTACCACACTAGACTTTATTCTATTAATAGCTTCACTAACTGCAGACAGTTTTAAATATATGGGCACATTCTTAGGTTTTGTGTAACAGCATAGAATAGGAAAGAAAGGCAGGTTAGTTATGAATAGTGGCAGAATGCTTTCCTTAGACTAGACAAGTAATTCTGAGTGAGGATATCCCCACCTGGGCAACCTGTAATAGATAGGGAGTAACTTACGTTGTCTTTTACAGCCCAGTCCAATATTGTTCAATAACATTGTGCTTTCTTTAAAATGGTCTACAACCCCAAAGTACCTGAGAGGGCACAGGCGAACAGGATCCAAGGTGACTCTGGGACCCCTGGACGACTCCTAAGGCTCTTGCTCGTCAGAGTACCTTTGGTGCATTGGCATTGGAAGTGGCAGAGTTTCTTGGTTTCTCGACGATTCCCTCTGAGGATGGACCTTAAAGGCTTGTTGAATGAAAATAGTACCCCTGGGGACCCTCAATGACTTCTTGTGGCAACGGGTGCAAAGATAACGTTCAGTGTCATGTTTTGGAATATCACAGTTTTCCGACTTTCGGTTCTTCGGTGCTGCAGCTGTAGCATGGATGTGTGGATGGCTTCTGGCAACCTGGACTCGAGTGGACCTCGAACCCTCATCATGTCTGGACCCTCTGGACATCCTTGTTAGCTTCTGGTGGGGTGAAGCCCACCGGCAGACCTTCCACTGCTCCTGCCAACTCTGGGCTCTCTCCAGCAGGCAAAAGTGGTCAGTGGAGACTGAAAGGATGTTCTCTGAAATATTCTTAGGCAGTTTGGAACTTTCATAGCTCTGGGTGTCCAACAACACTATGCCAGGGTACGCCCTCTTCTGGGCAGTAGACAGCAATGCCTTCCAGCAGTCAGAAAACGCACCTCTGGACCCTGGATGACACCAATGGACTTCTCTAGCTCATGATCTCTGGCACTCCTCTTCTGGACTTCGAAGACCCCTTCTCCGGATGGCAGGCACACAGGACTGGCTTCCAGGATACTTTGATGAAAAGCAGCAGGTTTGCACGATGGTCCCTCGTAGCTCAGGTGATGTCTCCTTTGCAGGTCCTCTCTGGATCAGTCCTTGGGAGATCTGACAACCAGTTGAAGAAATACATCAGCAGACTTATTTTCCAGTTGGGCTTCAAGGAGCAGTGTTTTCCTTGCTAAGCTTCCACTTCAGCTACTGAACAAATGTATGTGAGAGGTCCTCAGATATACATATCTGTCCCTCATTCACTCTGGCTGAGCCAGGCTCAGTCAGCCAATCACACAGTAGGGCATTCATGCAGGCAGGCAGCCAATCAGGCTCACCGGAATTCGGGCAATTCAGGCCATTCACTCCAGCCAGACAACAATAAAAAATCAATGTGGATTGGGGCAGGTACCCAGCCTTTCAGCACACTACACTGCATTTATGTCAGTTTCAGTCAGGGCTGTCTCATTCATTGTGTCACACATACAAAAACCAGACACCCGCAACAGAGAATGTGAGTTGACTCCCAACTCCATTCACACAGGTCCCACCCCTAGGGTTAACCACAATACCTGGGAAGGCTCCAGTTAGTCTGACAAGAGGCAGCCCCAGAGCCATATATGGTATTCCACCCATCAGACAGTCGGGAGAGAGGGGGCAACAGAGACATATATGGTGTTTTCACCCAACAGCCATTCAGGGGGAAGGGACAGGGTTAAGGCTTCCCAGGACGTTGGAAAACAAAGTAAAAGGCAATAAAAAACCAAGAGGCCACAGGGGCCATCTTGCCTTCTGTCAGGAATCCACTGATTCCTATGGCAGGGTCTGGGTATCCCAACATGGAGGATACTCTGATCCACTCTCAAGTCAGCATGCATCTCCCACCAGCCCATACCCTGCTTTGTGGGTGAACCACAGGTGCCCCAAAGCACACATAGGTGGTACAAGGGTGTACCCCCACCCATGGGTGCCATAAGGGTATCCCATGGGTGTTGTTCACCAAAAGATAAAATGAAGAGCTTCACTGCCAGAGGTCCATGCTGGACGTCAGTGGTAGAAAACAGAGTGAACACACTCAGAGAAGTGGTAGGACGAAGACTAGGGGGCATGACCCTCTATAAGGCATTTCCAGCATCACAGGTGGTATCTCGGTGGATTTACTGGAAATACGACCAAACCTGTAATCAGGCACTATGTGTGTGTCATCTGTCTAATTGTATGTGAGGCTATGCTTGCTGATGGGCTTTAGTAGAGAAGTTGGATGTAGAAATGAAGTGGAGATGGGCGTGATCCATGTGGTACTTCTTAGGTGATGTGTGGGTTTAACCCAAGAGAGAGAGAGATCTGGGAAGTTGAGTGTTTTTAGTCCTGCCTGTGAGGATTTATGTCACCCTGAGTTGTAGTCTCCCATTAAGAATGGAAAATGCATGATAGACCCCCGATATATAGGGAATCGTACCGGCCAATATCGCTGATTAACCGTGAAGCAAAGATCCTTGCGAAGGCATTAGCAAATTGCCTGCTCACGGTGATGCCAGCGCATAGGGAGCAGTGCGGTTTCATGCTAAGGCTCTCCACTAGAATGAACATTCGTTGGGTACACATTCCAATAGACAGGGCCAATTTGATAGAGTCCCCAACGGTTATCCTATCAGTCAACTTCAAGAAAGCGTTTGACTCCATCTCCTGGCAGTTCCTATGGGAGGTAATGTCAGGAATGGGATTTGATGAAGAATATATGGGGTGGGTGAAGTTCCTCTTTCATGGGATAATGGCACAGTTCAGTGTCAATGGCGGCTCTTCTCTGTCTTTCCCATTTGGAAGAAGCACAGGACAGGTGTGCCCTCTCTCGCCCCTACTCTTTACATTAGCAATCATTCAGGGACATTCAGACCCAGGTTTGTTGTGCTTGGCATGGCCCAACGGTAATGAAGAGCAGGAGGCCTTGTATGCTGACAACTTACTTGTATTTATTGGAGAGCTGGCAACCTCTATACCATGGACTATAGAAATTCTAGGGGTCTTCGAGGACTGTAGCGGTTTAGGGGTGAAATGAAATAAGACTGTCCTCTTTCCAATACGGGGGAGCGGGCACACAAGATGCCTGATGGCTACTGGGTCAAGCAAAACTCTTTCAAATATTTAGCCATCCAAATCTGTAGAACCTGTGTAGATTCCCTCGGAGAAAATCTCAAACCGATTATCGAACACTTCCCGGCAGATGCAATACACTGGGATTCTCTACCATTGTCCCATCTGGGGCAAGGGGCTATTTCTAAAATCACAGTTTGTATTATTTTTTTTTTTGTGGAATGAGGCACATTTAAATCCTGATGTAATGTGATAACCACCAATGCCAATAAACAGACTTCAAAATAAATGACAAACCTACCTTGGAAATTTTGCAAGGGGCAGCCAAGTGGACTGCAATGAATATTCCTTGCCCAGAACCTCTCCTCTCAGTTGAATCTACCTCACTCTCCTTCATTTCCATCGTAAAAAAACTATACCCTTGGTCTTTACATTCCTGTCTGTCTAGGCTCCTATTTATAATGATGGCTGTATTTTATAACACTGGTTGGATAGGTACCTGTGGCCTGAATGTAACATATACCTTTCAAGAGGGGAATTGCCATGACGTGTTTTTCTATTGAAATTAGAACCATTGACAAGTATGTCAAACACAGATTTATGTCATAGGAACATTAACTGAGTGAGCTTTCTTATTGTTACTGCCACCACTTACCTGCAGGTTACCAACATATATCCAACAGGTGTATTCATGTACATTCACTTACCCATCAAAAAGTGAACCTGTGACCTTCATTGATCTCAGCAGCAAACGTAATATTCTCCTGAGGTATCTTGCTGGGTTTGACACCTGTAACATGAAGGGTGCACTCAAATTGCAGTGCAGTGTTAAAGCACGTGTTCAAATCTGTCAGGGGCTGTAACTTGTGATCTGTAGCTAACATGAATGTGTATGTAATACATGTATTCATGTACTTTATTTAATACCAGCAAAACGTACTCATTCTCTGAATGAGATCTGTAGACAGACATGATAACACTGATCCTGTAGGTCGCTGTTCCAATTCCCTTATTGCTTGATGTGCTTTGCACCCTGAAGCAAACTGCACTGGGAAAGGGTGCATGTGGCTGGCTGACATCCCCCAGAGCAGACATTGGGGCGGGAGGCAAGAGTTGGTGTGCTGCTGCATGCTGGGACATTCTGTGCTCTTTCCCCACCTGTCACCTCACCCTTGCGTGGTGCAGTTCGTTGCAGTGCATTGCGTGCAAATATCTTGGAAACTGTGCATCCTAGGGCCTGGACCTCAAGTTTTGTTCCTCGGGTCAGGACCGTCCTTCTACAACAAAATTGATGTTTCACCAATTTCAGGCAACCATCTCATGCATGAAGGTGCTAACATCCAGGGAAAGGGGTTGGGTGTCCAAATGTCAAGTAGCTAGGTATGTCCGGCGGGTCGTAACAGTTAATTATGCAAACTTTGGTGCACATTGTTGAAACTGTATGGAATTATATATGGAGAAATGCTTCGCCAAACTACAAACAAGTTATGACTTGTGCTGAAAACAAGGGACCGGTGTGGATATTCAAATGTCATGTAGCTAGTAATTTCCGGAGGGTCTTAACTGGTAACTATGCAAAATGTGGTGCAGATTGGTGAAACAGTGTGTAATTGTATAATGAACAACACTTTGCCAAACTACAAACCCACTTACAAACATTGGCTTGTGCTGAAATCCGGGGAATGGGTTGGGGTGTCCAAATATCATGTAGCTAGTAATGTCCAGAGGGTCCTACCAGGTAATTGTGGTGTAGATTGATGAAACAGTGTGGAATTGTATTTGGAACAAAGCTTTGCCAAGCCACAAACCCACAAATGTTGATCTTTGCTGAAATGTGGGGAAATGCGTGGTGTCCAAATGTCATGTAGCTAGTAATGTCTGGAGGGTCCTAAAAGGCAACTATGCAGAATGCGGTGCAGATTGGCGAAACAGTGAGGAATTGTATAAGAAACAACACTTCGCCACAAATTCTGCCACAGAGCCCCCCACAGGCACACAGCCCCCCACACGCACAAGCACACGCAGGCCACCCCACACAACACACACACACACACAGCCCCCCTCCACACACACACACACACACACGTCCACACACACACAGCCCCCCCACACGCACTCCTCCTGACATACACACCTAAGCGACACCACTAACAGATTGATTAGGCAATAAAAAAATCTCAACACACAGTTCCCCCCACACACACATACCCTCCTCGCCAAGCAACGCATTCGCATTTGCCTTGGAAGCAAGACGACGTGGAGCAACCCAGGTTCTAACTCTGGGTCTGCGCTTAGAAACTGCTGGGTATTAAAAGCATTATAAATAACCAACTACAATTTAAAGAAATAACCAATTAAAAATCACCTCCCCACACAGCCTCCTCACACACAGGCAACACCCTGGGCCTCTACACATGCACACACCCAAGCCCCTCACATGCACACTACACAGTCAGCCCCCATCCCATTCTCCCTGAGTCAGCAACTGCTCCATCCCACCTCCCACTCAACTGCCCACCTCACTTGCTCCCCTATGCTTCACCCCCAACTGCCCTCACCTCTTCCGTTCACCCAACTGCCATCCTTTTCCCCATCTGACCACTCCCCTCCACTCAACTTGCACCAATGTCCCCCTCCCCAATGTTTGAACTGCCCCCTTCTCCCCCCAACTGCCCCTTCTCGCTGCTCCCCAACTGCCTCTTATACTCAATCTACTCAAATGCCCACACCCCTACCTTCCACTTTGCCTTCTGCCTGTAACTGTCCCACTCCCTTCTCCCTCAATTACCCCCACCCCCACATCTGCACTGTTCCCCAACTGCCTCCCCTTCCATCAGCGCCCACCCAGCTGCCATCTTCTCTCCCAACTGCCCTCGTCCCCCAACTACCTCCACACTTGCCAACCTAACTCATCACTTCTCCCCCTACTGCCTCCACCCAACCACCCCACGCCTCCCCACCATATAACCTACCACTTGTTCCCCAACTGCTCTCCACTCTCCCAAACGACCCATACACCCCTAAATGTTCCGGTGTAACGTCAGAACTTTCCTTTTTTCCCCAATTACTCCTCTAACCCGCTTCTCTCCAGCTGCTCTCTCCCCTACTGTCCCTCTTCTCCCCAAACTGCCAACCCCTTATCAACAATAGCCCCCTTCTTGGATGACGGCTGGTAACTGCATTTAAACTCATTTCCAGGCTCCCTCCCCCTCTCCTCGCTCATTGTTGTGCACACACCGAGTCTCAGGATCGCTGTTAATAGCGATGATCCCACAGGCCCAGCTCCAGCAGGGGGACAAAGGGGGCCAGGCCCCCCCAAGTCTACCTCTGGTCCCCTCCAAGACGGGAGGCCTTGCCAGTGGTTTTAAACACCACTGAGAGGAGGGGGGGGCGACCGGGGAATTTCGCTCTAAATGTGCCGCCACCATTGCAGCGTGATTAACATTCTGAGGGGCCGCACTGCAGGAGGCCCAGACAGGATTTGAGGTCGAAATTTAGTGCTGACATTGACATTCACTCAGTTGTTTTAAAAATCTATAGTTATGAGCTTGAGGGTTCATATAAGATTCTTCCAACAAGACTGAAAATGAAAAAAGAGCATCCAGGTGAGCCAGTCAGAGTCTTTCCAGGTGAAGCAAACATAGCAGGAGTGTCTGAAAACGACCCACGAGAAAGAGTCTCTGGATGCAACCGCTCCTGCACTTATTATTTCTGGACATCTATAGCAATAGCATCTTGAGGAAGTCCCCTTTGGACGTAGTCATCTGGAACATTTTCAAAATGCATTGACCACCTTAGTGCACCAGCTTCTTGCTCCGTAAAATGTTGCGCTTGTGATTGTAAAACCAACTCATAGAAAGATCTCCCACATGAGCACTATGTGCCTCATCACAAGTTGGGTGGTATCCCAGCAGTAAATCCGCTGGGGTACCGCCCAATGCAAATAGCGTTAATGCAACTCATCCAGTGCTCCATAGTATACTTGGGACATTTTCGGCACATTTACCGTGGTGCAAATTGCGCTATGGTTAATGCACCGTGAATGGGCAGTAGGGCTGCAGGTTTACCTCCAGCAAAAAGCTGGAGTTGAATCTCCGAACTTACTGCCCAGACTCGGGATTGGACAGGGTGGTAATGCGGCAGTAATAGCACTACTGCCACATTCTTACCACTCCGCCCAACCTGTGATGAGGCCCATGACATTTTGCAAAGAAATCAGTTATTTCCGTTTAATACTCGTCAATGTTAATGGAAAATGATTTATTCTGTCACTAGACTGACAGCGCAGAGAGCGGGACTGGGAGCTGTTTGCCTTAGAGGATCCGGAAGGCGAGGGAGTATTTGAGGGATTTGTGGTGTCCCGCTCTAAGCGAGAAGCTGTCTTATCTATAGCATCACCTTTCCCACCCTTGTTCTTGCTTCTCAGAAAATACATTGGAGTTGTAGATGCAGAATAGGCTTACCTCTCGCTTGAGAAGCCTGTTTCCAATTCACCTTTCAAAACACTCCCTGCACTCCAACTGCAGTACAACTGGATTTCCACTGCAGAGCGTGTGCATCCTCTTTTGAAGTGGAAAACCATCCTTCGTCAATGTTTCCCACCAACTACAGGAAAACAAGTGAAGCCGCAAAAAAAGAACAATACGGCTGATACCAGAAGCACAGAAGGTGGGTCCAGAAGATCCAAGGGGTCAGTGCATCCTCTGCAGTATAACTGCACTTCTGACGCAATTCACTGCGGATTTGTTTGCTCGCCCTGGGCAATGATGCATACTTGCCAACATTCTGTGACCAAAAAGAGGTAGGATTTTTGAAGTTTCAATAATAATAATTCCCATAACACTGACATCACAGGAAAATACAAAACATACGTTGTTGGCACCATTGAAGCATTCTAAAATACACACCCCATAAACAGCATAACATGGAAAGATGTTCAAATGTTAAAAATGTATAATTCTGAATGATAACTCACCAAATTCAATGACCTAACTTCGCAAAAGTAAATAACACAGAGCTGGTAGGCAATGTGTGCCACTGCTCTGTAGCAGCAGCCCAGGCAGTACATATGTATTGCATGTTGAACACTGAATGACATGGCGACTGATACCCCCCTACACTCTGCCACTTGCCTTCACTGGTGGTTCACCTATGGGTTGTCCTGGCAAGAGTACAGGGCATAGTCAAGTAGCTGTCAGGTCAGTGGATTGGTCTGAGTCCAATCAAAGTAATCACCTACCAGTACACTATACAGACAGACGAATTAATGTGTTGCATGCTTTGTCGTGGAGCCTGCCTTAGAGTCACATAAATGAATTGCCACTGTAAAAAGCAGTAGGATCTGTCACTGAAATCTGTAGGCGGTAGGACTGCTTAAAAAGCGGTAGCCTACTGCCTAAATCTGTAGGGTTGGCAAGTATGATGATGTATGCCTCACAGCCATTAATGCAGCAATGAGAAGGGAGGTGGAGGGCCATTCACACCTCTGTAGCACACCTATTTAAGCAGGCTGCATATAATTATGAGAGAAGATCCTGTGTCGCTATTTTTAAACTGCAATGTTCATCTTACTTATGTCCCTAAACTCTGAAAACTAAAATCAAAAGTTGATTTCTGTAATTTAAAGTATGTTAATTTTTGTAGGAATATAAAGTTATTTCCATCATGCTTAATAAAATGGTTAACTGTACCAAACAATAAATGACAGGTGTTGCTTGCACACAGATTTCTGCAGCAGGTGAATCAATCGAATGAGGGCACTTACACATGACATTCAAAATATACATTGTGCTGCATTAATTACTTGAATATAAGTGAAATTATAAGATTGGTAGCGTTGAAAAATGTGATTCTTGAGGGGGGAGTGTAGTATATTTAAAAAATGATAGATGCAAGGTTTTGAAATAAACATTACCACTATCATTGCTGCCAACAGCTTTCCATGCCATTATTCTTTATCTGTGCAATTACAGAAAGGAACATGCCATTAGCAAATACATCTTGGTTTGCAACCAAAAGATGCAGTGCAGTCTCCACTGCTTGGCCAAGTCTCTTTTGCACTGGAACACAAGTGGTCACAGGCATTTTTGTGTCTTGTGGTCTAGCAATTTGGACAGGGCAGTTCACATTAAAGGCATGGTCACGGCTGATTTGCAAACTTTGGTGTGGAAGACGGACCAGATCAATGACAGTGGTTATGACTTGTTCAGAGACTTACATCCATTCTTTTTTAGTTTTGGCTATTAGGTGTAAGCCAGAACTCTTGCATTGGAGTACAGATAGAATGGAGATGGAATGTGAGGAGTGACACACATCCTAGGGGCAATGTTTGGTCATGTGTCCACTCACTGACTGCACATTGCCATTTTAATCCCTAACGGATTCTCATGAACTACCTGCCTCTCCCTACCAAATACATACCCTCTTAGGAACTGTTTGAGCAAGCACGATCACAAAGTAACACAAAACGTATGGTATAGGGCCTGTCAGTGTTCTATCTAAGCATACTTTTGAGTGTTTAATGACTTCATTGCTTCTTTATATGAACTCCTGGTGTCATAAACATCTCTTAACAATGTGTGCCATCAGCCAATTGATTTGTAAGCAATCTGTGTGTCCTTGCATCTGTTCTTTGCACTGGTGTCCTTTCTAAACGTAGCACTCGCAAAGCCAACAGTGTTGGCTTGTGTACAATATTAGACAAGCATTGGCCAGGCAATTACATCATATGCCCATGTACTCGCACCATTTTCCAGCTGTTCGCCATCTTAGAGCCAGGTACCCTAATAGCAGTGCCTGGCAAATGCCTATCCAATGGCCAGGTTGTTTGTTTTTCAAATGCCTTTTGGTTTAATTTTCCCTGACTAAGTGAAAGGGTGTATGCCAAGATGTGGGGTGTCATGATAGCTAAATCTAGAGAATCAAGCTACACCTTAATGTGTAGGTCCAACAGGACCACACCTGAACATGTCAAAGATGCCAAGTGTGGACTATTTTCTGATGATCTTCTCATGCATACTTAGCAATAGGGTTCCAACTGAAATAGAATGGATCTTTGCCTGTGCGGAAGCTTAGCATACTGACTTGATAACGTCATAATATTTGAGTAACTATTTACAAAGTTTGTATTCAAACAAAATACATGTTGTGTATTGTGGGTCCTGTTTGGAAAGTATGATGTAACTCCTGGGTGCTAAGTGTTTAGGCTGCAGTGGACCTGGACATTATTTACTGTGGGATGCCACCAGTGATGGGGGGCGAGGGGAGGCTGAATGGGAGCATTATTCCCGCCGGCCAATACACATTCATCTCTCAGCCAATTAATCATGAACATCAGGAAAATAACACAGGAGAAGAGCATTTCAAATTATGTTGCTGGTAAAGTATATATGATGCACATCGTTAAAATCAGTATTTAATAAATATTTTCTGCAATGCGCAATCTGAGGTGGATTTCACAGTCTGACAAAGGGCGTAGACCCATCAGGCCCATGTCCTGCTTCTCTGTCCTCAAAGAAAATCAGCCGGGACTCCACAGGACCTCCCATCGAGCTCTTATGTTTTTAACCTGTCTCACCAGCAGATTATTTACAACAGGAAGTGATTAGAGATCCAAAAATGTAACTGGTCGGGACCATTGCTGTGGCACTTTTTTCTTCAAATTATATAAGGTTTCAAAAAACTATTTAAGTGTGATTGTTGGGTGATTAGAAATTATGGGGGGACAGAACAAACTGTGAAACAATGGGCTTGTCATGCATTTTAATTCACTTTTTGTCTGTATGACATTTTTTGTAAATTCTCACTATGCATGCTGGAGCTTGCAGGCTTCCGTGCAGGATGGGGAAAAAGCAACAATCATAGGGGTTAATTTTCCAAGTCCAGCTGAGTGAAAAATGTGGCACTAAAAGCATTTACTGCCACTTTTTATGCACTGCAGGATTTTGATTTGGCAGACAAAGTTGAAGAGCAGAGCAGATGTAACACATTCACTTGTTCTTCAAGTCACCCTGTCCAATGAGAGATGTTTTACATCAGTATATATTTTTCTGCTGGCGGATAGCCAATACATTGCTCTGGAATCCGCCTGACTTTTACACCTGGTAAAAGCAGGTAGATGGCAAAGGAATCTATTGTAGATGGCTCCCACAATTGTTAATTGTGGAAAGGATTTACACTTTTCCAGACACGTAGTGGAAAAGTGAAGAGAACATTATTTTGCCTATGTTTTACTATTTACTTTTCCGTAATTGGTAGAATAAATTGAAATGGCACAGAGAGGCCCTTTTGCAAAAATGTGCAAAGAGGAGTTGTCCCCTCCATCAAATTCAGGATTCAAAAGAAAATGACCCCTTTAACCATTTTCATCACCACTTAACCAAAGTGTGTGATCTTGGGCAAATCATTTGAACTCACTATGCATTACCTGCCAAAATTAGGTGACCCTGAAGTGATTCATTTCACACCATAAGCTTATTCCAAAAAAGCTGTATTCATAGTTTAACAGATAGGCAACACAGGGGTCAGGGCCCACCAAGGAGGCACCCACACATCCTTCTTTGGAAAATATAAGGCTGCATTTTCCAAACAAAATTGTTGCATTCACAGAAAATCAATGAAAACAAGAAGTTATCATGGACAATTGCATATTATAAACAGTATGCATCACACAATGATATATAGGGATGCGACACAAGAGCAGAGACCCCTCCTCTCTGCACCGCCCCTCTAGGAACAATAACAGGAGGCCAGAAACCCCTCAACCTGTATTGCCTGCCTCCTAATACCACACTCCTTGACCTGGCTCTCATGCATGGTAGCACTCCACCTCCTCCCTGATCTGCTGGGAGCACAGTGTTCAGGGTGGCATTGTTGAATGTTGAATAGACACCATCAGAGATGGAATAATGACATGAGACCTCATTCCTACGCCCTCACAAAGGAGGAGGAAGCATCATCCTCTATTCTACCCAGCTACGTCACAGAGACATGGTGGGAGTAGGTGGGGTAGATTGGTATGATTTAAATGGGAATGGAGGTCCGGGAGATATGAAAAATGCAGGGAATTCATCCCTCCTCACCAAGGGGGAGCCACCCTCTTTGGTACTAGGAGGGTGAGCCATCTATGCAAGACCCTTGCTATGTGCTGCAAGCAGTATCCCATTGGGGGCGATGGACCCTTTGGGAATAAGGAATCTTTAAGTAAGGATGTTGTTCTACCTTCCTTTACTTCAAACTCCCAAGTGTTTGTTGGTTTTAAGGGCAACACACAGAGGAATCATGTCCTGGGTCCTGTTAAAGTGGATGGCTTGGTTTCCGACCTGTATCTGTTGCCGCCCATTTCTGAACACCGGAACCAATGGAAACTTACCTTCAGTTCCAGGGATGTACATAAAGACAGCTGGACACTAGGAGAAGGAACTAGAATCAGCAGGAGAGCGAGAAATGCCAGCTTGACTGAGCACGCAGTGGAGGAATTCTCTCCCGTGCAGGAGGAGCTGAGCCAAAGAGACACGTGTGGTGGATGGGCACCTAGGGCAGTCTATATTAAGCTGCCACATCGACAAAGGCAGGGAGCCCGACGAGCTCTGGGCTGCGGAGGAAGGAAGCACAACCAGGCCAGAATAAATGCACTAGCATTCTGCCTTTCTGACACCATAGTCCTAGAGAAGAAGAAGGAACATGAGGAAGTAAACCGAACTTGCCAGAGCTGGGTTCCGTGCAGGGGTCCGTGTTGAACACAGAGACCGCCTCCACGAACGAGTACCGCCACTGGACAGAAGGTCTGAGGTGCCGCAGGAGGAGCAGGTGGAAAGCGGTGAGGCCACACCATAGCCCACAAAAGGCTGATAATATGAACACCTCAGGAAGGCGTGAGAGAAGTAAGAACCAAAACACGGTTGAGTAGGCTATTAGCTCACACCAGGCTATTAATCTGAATATGAAGCCACAACCAAATCAGGGCTAAGCAGGCCCATAACCTACACCGGGCTGATAATACAATAACGCAGGACGGGGTGAGAGAAACCACAATCAAAGCAGGGCTGAGCAGGTCTGTAGCCTATCAGAGGATGAAAGTAGAATATCCCACCAGGAATAAAGATAAGGTTTTGTTTTTGTGAATAATGACCTATCCAGATCAGAAGAACCTGTTAAGTTTAATAAGGTGAATACAGGAGAAACTAGTAACTGTTTGGACCGGCTGATAAGGCTATGGTTTTGCCAAGAGGAAACTGAGACACATTTATTTTGTTGTTGGTACTGCTACAGCAACCCGGAAGGCTGAGAAAGGCTTTGAGAACTCTTTGATCGGGGTCAGAAAACCAGACACCAATAATCTACCTAAGGGTGAGTAACCCAATCCAAAGTTATAACTTATATTGTCTTTTTCTTTAAAAATGGTAGAGCAGATTTTAGGTTAGAATAATTTTTTTGACAGAGGATTCTTTGTAAGACGTCCTCATGAGCATCCGTTTGTTGTTTTTTAAGAATAGGAACTGCATCTTAGAAGTAGGTTTTAGAACAGGAATTTTCTTTATTTTAAATAAAACACCTTGCTCAAACATGTCCTGCGGTCCATCTCCTATGTCTGACTTACCACAAATAGCTGATGGAAGGTGACTGGGTGAAAGGTGAAGGAGGTGTGGATTTAATAGAAAGGGGAAAGCAGATGGGAAGGGAAGATAGGTAGATTGATATTGCCACACTATTTTTCTTGCTTCTCTTTTGCTCTGTACTGTAGCTAAACAATAGCATTTTTTAAAAAATTATTTAAAGGGCAGACCTAGCTCGAGAGCTGCGGAGCACTGTAAAAAATGTGGGTAGCCAGCATTTGGACTGGCATCTTTTAACAGTGGCGCAGTACTGTGAGGTCTGTGTGTCAGTACGTGCATCCATTGGAATCAGTCCTTGGTCAGGTGTTGTTGAATGAACAATGTTTTGAGAGATTTGTGAAATTGGAAAATTGTGGGGGCATTCCAAGCCGACACCGGGATAGAGTTCCAGAGGGTGGGTGCAAGACAAGTGAAGGATTGTTTGCGGGTCCTCCCTTTGTGAAAAAAGAGAAAACAATACATAACTTTTGAGAGCAGAAGACTTTTTAAGGGATACTGGAGAGCATGTGATTTTTTAAGGGATGAGGAGATCGAGGGGGAGAGCAGATTTCCCACTTCAACAAATTGAGTGTTGCTGGACAAATCACATCCTGGTGAGGTGATCATGATGTGTGGCAAACCTAAACACACAACTCCAATAGTAGAAAAAGAGAATTTAAAAAACATGGAACAAGTATAGCACTTGTCTTAACGTCTTCCACCCTAAGCACCACCCCCAGTCCTCACCTACCCAGGGCCTTCCATCAGTTGTGCCCTGCCTTTTACTTTAAATCTGCCACTGAGTGTAATTCTGGCACTGGGTGTAATTCCAGAAAGCCTCCTGATCCAAAATTCAAGCAGGTGTACGGTATGTGTCTCATCCCTGGTCCTCATAACCTGGATTTGAATCCAGGCTTCTGTACCTTTTTAAAGCAGGCTAAAGACATGTAATGGTGTGAATGGAATTTTGAACATAAAGGAAGACATTTTTGCTGGACCATGGATCTGGGAAATATGACTCAATGCCAGCACTTTCTTTAGGGTACTCCCACATACACCCATTCCCAATGGAAATTGGGCCTTCCTGATCACAAACCTGGCCAACCCTGGAGCCGGGCTGCATCCACCTACTGTACGAACGCTTAGATTTAATTTCCCATTGATTGCCGCCACACCATTACAAAAAGGCATCCAGCAGAACTGCGCAAAGTACGCTGGGAAGGGGCTGGGGAGGCGCATGTGCACTCACACACGGGGCATACTGGGAGTTGTAGGCAATGCTGGCGCCAAATGTACAGCTCGAGTGAATCATAGGGTTTGTATTTTTCAAGCTGTTTGTTCAGCATCCCAAAATCTTTGAAAAGCTATGTCTGCTCAGAACACATATAATTAGGCTGCATACAGCACGTAACTTTTCAAAGCTCTCAGCCAGCAGAGCTGACAGCTTGGCAAGTGAAAAGTTTTTGAGTCGAGACGACTCATGTTTTGCAGAATCATTTGTAAATAATAATGTTCAACGTGAGCCTTCTCCGTGAAGAAGACTGTGCAGAGAATTGGGATTCCTTTATTAAAAGCAAACATTAGAACAAACTTACGAAGTATTTTGTCTTTGCATTGTTCACTTTTTAAAATGTAAGTTACATTAACCCTTGATTGTGGCACAGGCTGAAAAGATAGCTGAACAGGTTGAGTCACTGTTGCTGAGATCACATGCTCAGTAATGACAGTCATTCCTATGGTCGTTATACAATTTTTTCTGACAATGCATACATGCTCACCCTCCAAATTTAGACAGGTAACTCCTGATTTTTCAGTAAAAAATATTGCTATTTTTCACATTCTCCTGCCTACAATAATGCTATCCCAAATGCATTGCTATGGGAAAATTGCTGCCTCACGATTTCTCAAACGAAATCACCCTCCCAGGTGCCACAGAATGTTGGTATCTATGAACAATGTGCTGTAAAATGCAGTATTTAAAAAAAAAAAAAAATCTTGGGGGATATACTGTCATACCCATTGGTGACGGTTTCCTTTAACACACCTTTACTGTCTCCACCTAACACAACCGCTATCCAAATTCAATACAATACCAAACACCACCACCGCCATCCCTCTTCTCCCCAGCACCAATAACCACCACCCAACCAAACCTCATCTCTCCCACGACCCAACCTAACATCAGCATGCCAACAACTCAAGCCAATCACCCAACCTCCTTCAGCATGTCTCACCGTGGCCCCCACACCAACGTCACCTAACATTATCACCCAAGCACTTCA
Source organism: Ambystoma mexicanum (assembly GCF_040938575.1). NCBI lineage: Eukaryota > Metazoa > Chordata > Amphibia > Caudata > Ambystomatidae > Ambystoma > Ambystoma mexicanum. The sequence goes on along the minus strand of NC_090937.1, from coordinate 1,502,270,585 downwards.
CCCAGAAGCCCGTACCATCCACAACCTCATCCACACACAACCTCACCCCACCTCTGAATGAAACCAAAGCATTCGCCCACCCTTGCAACACCCAGCAACTCACTCCAGTACCCCAAAACCCAACCTCATCTCAGTACCTCACCACTTAACCTCCCCCTATTACCCCCTTGCCCTATCACTAGCACTCAGAGTGCCCCACCCACTCTCTTCCCCACCCACTCTCGCAAGTAATGACTGCAACCACGTTAACCTATCACACAGTGGGCCTCATTAGGACCCTGGCGGAGAGGGTGTTACGCCAGCGTAGTGCATGGCGTACCTCTCCGCCATACTACGAGTTCCCGTAGCGCCATGGAGGTTTTCTCCGCCTGGTTTTACCAGCCGGAGAAAACCATGGCGCTACGGGACCTCGTTGTTAATTACGCCACCGTATTTTACGGTGGCGTAATTAACTCCTTCCCCACTCCCATTATACCCTATGGGGCAAAAATGGGAATGGGGAAGGGCAGAATGGGGATTGGGGATTTACCGCTCCGCCGAGGTCGGAATGGGGCGGTAAATCCGCCAACCCCCATGGCGCTATCGGCGGCTTTCCGCCATGCTTCGCGGTGCATTTAGCACCGCGAAGTCCGCCTGGGTCGTAATGAGGCCCAGTATCTTGATGTGCATCTACGTCTTCAATGCACAATTACAAAACACAGAAGCCATGATGTTAACCTCACCCTCAATTGCATTCTGCACTTTCCGTCTCCCATTCAAGAGCGGCAAAAATAACACTACAATCAATCCTTTTGCTTATCATATTTTTTATAAGGCACAGTGCTTTCATACGATTTGTGTAGATTTCAGGCACATCTATTTATCCCACTGTGCTTTATCTAACACGATTAGAAGTCCCTGGAACAGATTCAGATCACAATCTTCAATACTTAGAAAAGGTTTACTCGTGGCATAGCTCTCTATATATGAAAAATAAGTGATCAACCCAATGTTGGAAATATTTGCAATTTTTTGGGTTATTCCATAGGGTTTTTTTAAACTGTGTTGTGTATTTGGTTGTGATGAGGTTTTGCTGTGGCTGTAGTAATTGTTTGGTTTTGATGTGGACAGGATGTGGGTTTTAGTACCGATGTGGTTATGGGAGTGGTTGTTATAGTTATGGGATGTGGATGTCATGTGTATCATGTTGTGTGGCTGTGATGTGATGTGATTCTGATGTATCATACAGTTGTTAGGAGTACGTATTTACTCGATCTTAGAGGTCTGCTTGGGTTGTTTGAGATGATCTTCTCTTGGATACATTTAACCCCAAGGCCCTGAAGAGGTTGGTGGGTTATAAGATCACTTTGAAATGTATTTTATTCTTGCCTGGTAGCCAGTGATGGTTCTGAAAGCTGCTATGATCTGGTCTCTCGTTTTGGGCCTAGGTAGAGGTCTTGCAGCTGTGTCCTGGATGCATTATTGTATCTTTAGTAAGTTATATGGAATCCAGAGGTATATCCTGATAACATACTTGATTGGGTTCTATGATGATTCCCCGCAGGCCATTTTCACTGAAGCCCTGTTCCAAGAGCCTTGTTTCTGCACTACAGGGAATCATCCTATCCCAGCACACCCACTGTATCTTCTTGATCCACCATTGCTGCTTACCAGGTCAGAAAGAAAAAAAACTTGAATGCCCACTCAAGACAAGGCCTGAACAAGCTGACTCTTGTCCAAATAAGTAGAAAAAACAAGCACACACTTAAAACGTTGTGGATAGGTCTCAAAAGTAAGAAACACAACAGAATAATATACATATTCATAGAGAAAACACAGACATAGGCCCTCATTACGAGGTTGGAGATAACCAATGCCGCCTTTAGCGGCATGGTTGCCTCCTTACCGCATACCGGGCCCGGGTTCCTCAAATGAGGACTTACCGGGCCATGCCAACCTTGTCAGACCCGATAATTCCTTGCCCGAGGAACCCTGACCCGGTCCATTCTCATTCCCATTCGAGCCCCCATAGGTCTCAATGGGAATAGGGAAGGAGCTAACAATGGGCCCCTTTATAACGGGCCATTGTTAGCTCCCTGGTCTCCTCGCGGGACCCAGTAAGGATGCCTGGTTTTACCAGGCGCCCATTGCGGGTCCCGCAAGGAGACTTCGTAATAGGGTGGGATGGGTTTACTGGCACCGGCACCATTACCGGTGCCAGTAAACCCATTCCGCCAACCTCGTAATGTGGGCCATAGTGTGTTGGAACAAATATATTTTATTATAATTGCATTTTTCTGACATTTAGTATCTCTTGTTTCCATGTCTTGCTTATATCTTATTTAAAAGTTTTTCTTTGATAATTCACCTAATGTGCCTAATCTGACTCTGTCCCACTGTATCTTCCTGGTACGAAATACAATGTAACCAGCACCTAGTTGCCTCAGGGTTCAGAGCGCTGCCTATACATTCAAAAATACATAAATAAAGTGGCTTCTGTGGTCTGTTGCCCAACTGGTCCTTGGCTCTTTGGCGAGTCACTCTCCTTTGGTCCTCATTTTCTTGAGTCAGTGACCCCTCTCGTAGTTTACATAGTTTCCAGGTAACACCACATCAGGCGTGACAATGTGAGCCAGTCTGGTCATCTCCTTCTGACAAAGAAGGATGTATAGCTTTTCAGTGGGCATTTAGTGTTTCAGCTCCCGTTTGCTGCCCGTCGCATGATAGTCTCTGGCGTTTAAAACCAGCTGTATTGCTTTTCTCCATTATAATGTGCACCCCGTGGGTGCCACAGACTCTTCCACTCTAAGCAAGGGGATCCCAAACCATTTTGTTGAATTGGCCCCCTGCATTTTCAGCCTGGCTTGATAAGTATTAACACATGTCGAGACTCGCCTACATTTTGCAACCAGTTTGGACACATTTTCTCTTCCTCAACCTTCCACTTTCTTCGCTCCATCCACTTCAACTAATCTAGAATAGAGCTGCGAGCCTTATCCTTGGCCTCAAGCTCTGGGACCGTATGTCTCCAGCTTTAAAATCTCTCCCCTGGCTCCTGGTTGTTGCAAGGATCAAATTCAAGACCCTTTGCATCATCCCCATGGCTGAATGGGGCCTGGGATCACTCTACCTGCAACTCTCTCTTACTAAACATCATCCTTCCAGTTCCCTTCGTTCTTCTTGCTCCAACTCTCTACTAATCAAACACTTCTCCAAGCAGAGAGCTGGGGCAGATCTCTCTCCTCAGCCTGCTCCCTCTTATGGAACAGTCTTCCTACGTCTCTGTGTTGAACCAGACCACCTCAAGTTCTTCAAACAACTCAAGACATTTCTCTTCTTCTCCTCCTTCCTCTCCCCCTCCTGTGCTAACCATCCCCTCTGATGCTGAGATTGGCAGCCTGGTCTCTCAAGAGTCTGAAAAGGTCCTGGCCTTCTGCCTAATCGCCCCCAGCATCCCTCCCTATGTAGTCATCTTGGCCCACCCCCGCCTGTCGGGTGGTTTGCCTCTACCATGCACCTACCTGTTGGGTGGTATACCTCTCTGTTCGCCTGGGATGTCTGTGCCCATGCACTTACCTGTTGCCTCCCCAACGGGCACTTCCTCCGCTAGGGGACCCTATTAGCACTTACTCCCCACCCCAACCCCTTTTTCTTTTTCTTTTCACTGCACTTGCACGCTTCGATTGCCACAAGGCCTACTAGGACCAGTCTGCGGTTCTATTTATTCATTGTCATTTGCTCCCTTGTTCCCTTCCCTTGTGCCTTGTGGCACTTTGAAACACTGTCTTGATGCATAAGCGCCTAATAAATATCCAATAAATAAATACATTCTCACTGTGATAAGGCATTTTTTAAAAGCAAAGCCAACACGAGTGTTTTAATAGGTGGTGATGCTGCCATATATAGGCTGAGCCAGCATGGGCATGTTTTCTTACAGTGGCCCTCATTACGACCCTGGCGGAAATCGAAAAACGATGGCGGAAATGTAATACCGCCATCGAATACCGCTCGGTGCGATTATGACCCATCACCGTAAAGTACGATGCCATCAGCGACACCGTAGTGAACGCCAACGCTAACTGCACCAAGCACGCGCACGCGCGCCATGCAAAACCGTAATTACCACCATGGCGCAACGGTACGCGAATGCTGACCCTAGCGGACATTTACTTAACGCCATCAAGCATGGCGGAAAGTACCATTCCGCCATGGTGAGAATTACGGCATCGTGAACCAACCGTAAATGGCCCTACTGAGTGCCTATACACCACTCCCTGCCCACATTGCACAACACCTCGTAGGTGCAATGAAGTTACACAATGCAACCAGTGAAATGTACAAGTCACCCATGCATGCCAACGAACAAATGAATGTAGGGGCTCCAAGTGCCATGTGAGTGGCCATCCATATTTGGCATGGCACCATTGCCGTACTGATGCAGCACAGGCACGTGAAGGTTCAAGTACAGCAATATGAACTGAAACATGAGACAAAACAACAACAGGCCCCCATCGCTTGACACCAGTGTAAGGCAACATTCAAAGCAGTATCCTGAGGGAGACTGCACCAGCCCTGTACCCTTGCCAGTAAACAAACCAACCATCAGCATAAGCATGTACCACACAAGTTGGCAGAGTGACTGAGCAGCCAGGCTCATCTCAAGAGGGGCCAAGGGGAGCTGCAGGGCACAGATGGCACGAATACAGAAGCTATTCCAATGGACATGACCTCAGTCTCCCTCCAAGAAACACACGCAAAAACAGGCACCTGTGACCAGCCATTTTCTGATAATCACATCATTCCACCAATCCACCTGGCTGACCGGCATCTGTTACACAAAAGCTAATCACCCGCCCCTGAGCATGACATCATTAAAACAGTCATAATGGCAGGCCCCATCCCTGACCTTACTGGGCTTCGTAGGCAAACGCGGCCAGTACAGTACCACGCAACTATACTCAGAAGCCGGAACCCAATGCAGATCTCCTCACAATACACCGCTCCACAAATAGGAATATGCTACATTACTTGCAAAGAATAACGCTACACGGTCGAAATCAGAATCAAATTTTAATGCACATCAAATTCACCAAGCCCATACAGCTATTAGGTCATAAACTCCAAAATATTTTTCATTACTGTGGGCTGCATCCGCAATAAATGACCAGCTTCTTCTTGTGTGACGCCCTGTTCCTTCATGGTACACAGGGGCTACATTCACGTTCAAAAAGGCAACATGGAAGCACCGAGAACCGCAGGGCCGTCCCATTAGGTAGGCACTAGTCCAGCTGAAAGGTTGATATGTAGCTCCTAGCCACTAGTACTGCGTAAGGGCATGTGGCCCATTGTAATGGTGCTCCACTGATTAACTCGAAGCAGCAGGTGTCGGGAGTAAAAGCCATCTGCAGGAGTGGCATACAGATGGCAGCGGCAAAAGGGGAGGAGATACCTGTCACCCAAATGAAATGAAAAAGAATAGCATGGGCATCAGAACTTCATTTGTATTACTCACTTCAATGATCACACTAAATCTACAGCCATATGCATGCTAGCCCACTCAAAAGGATTATTTCCACCCAAATATCACTTGCGAATCATAACTATATAAATCGAGGTGAAAACACTATTACAAACGAGTGTTTGTGTGCATGCGTCTGTTAAGACAGAATCCATTAGATGGGATTAGTAACGTGCATAGACACAAGTGTTTGAAGGCGCGTCGAGACAGGGAGGGTTCAACAAGGGCAGATAGACGATGGTCCCACTATGGCAGCTCTGCATCACATAGCGCAGGGGAAGGGGATAGATTCCGAAAAGCCATGTACATGGCAAACTCTCAATTAAATCATCTGTCCATGCATCCATACATCATTCCCTCATCCCGGTATGAAAACGCCTGATTATTTACTCACATCACATTTGAAATTTCCATTGAGTCTGTGCGTAATGCAGTCTGCAAAATCCACTGTGCTCCAGCCCGGAATTCTAGTGTTGTGAAGTAACATGTATTTGGGAACGTCCTGCCTTATCGTCCACTACGCTATTGCGCATCCCATACTATTCATATCAATCATTGCATTCTCGCCATGGCCCCTGTCCCAAGGACATTAAACAATAGAAAGTTATATTTGCAGTCAGACCTGTGGGCGTCTCCTCGCCGCTAGCTGAAAACCGAAAGCGCTGTCCTTCGAATTCCTCATTTGCAACATCACGTCGATAAGGCATCTGTGACCGCTTGAAATCACAAATTCATCCATGTAGTGCGGCAGTGTGTGAAAATGGCAACTGGCCTCACTCACAAATGGGACGCCCCGCCCGTCGGTGAACCTCGGTACAGTGCTGCATGAGGGTCCACCGTTAATCGAGTACTACATTCCACTGACCCTTCACAAATTTGTTCGCGACTGCAAAGATAGTATGTGAAACAATGGGACCATAGCAGAATGAACATATAAGCCAATATTTCACTGCCATCAGGATTAAATACATGATTGTAATAGCAAGATGCCATGCGTCACATTGCAGCGTTGTGTGCGGGACGTGCTCGCCCAAAGGGGATTGCAGCTGGCACAGGTGGAATGAATCACCACAGGTGGAGGCTATACAGCCTGAAAACACATAAATTGCACACCCAACCCCCTCCCACAACCACACCCACTCCAAAATGCTACTGGCAGGACTAGCGATGTTGGCCCTGGGGGACCTGATAGCACTGCAAGTACTACAACTTCAAGAAGAAGACGAACACCAACTACTACAACAACCGGCCGCACAGAGGAGACGCAGGAGGAGGAGGAGGGCAAGGCAGGGCCAGCAAGGGCCACCAGCACAGCCACTACCACCACGCAGGCAGCCCGCAATCCCACGCCTCCGAGCTCATCCGTTCAACCTCACTGCTGAGCAGATCCACACCCTCTACCGTTTGGACGGGGACACCATAACCGCCATTGTGAACATGACACACGCTGACCTTGTCAGCATGATAGATAGCCCAACCGCCATCCCACCCCTACTGAAGGTGGTGTCTGTACTCCACTTCCTGGCCACAGGCACCTACCAGCACACAGTCGGACAGTTGCATGGCATTTCACAGCCACTGTTGTCACGGACACTATCGCAAGTTCTCAATGCCCTCCTGAAGCACGCAGACGACTACATCTCTTTACCACGCTCGGAGCAGGAGATTACAAACACAAAAGTGGGATTCCATGCACTGGCCGGCATACCGGGTTGCACTTGTGCCATCGACTGCACCCATGTGGAATTGGTTGTCCCACATGCCATGGAGGCCCAGTACCGCAACCGGAAACAATATCATTCTCTTAATGTACAGATGGTGTGTGACTCCAACAGGATCTTTACACATTGTTGTGCCCGATTTCCTGGATCAACCCATGATTCTATGGTCTTGAGGAACTCTACAATACCACGCTACATGGAGCGACACGCAGGGAACAGATCCTGGCTACTCGGTGAGTCTCATTTCATGCATGATAATGTGGGGTATGTGATGCGGCAATGACCTGGCAGGAAGGGGGTGGGGGGGTGCGTACGTAGCAATGTCATTCCACAAACATCCTTTATTGTCCACCATTAATCCGCCATGGCGTAATGCTCATGTGCCCGATGGGTCGGAATTAGCCGCACTTTCATGTGCCCAATATGTCCGCCATGGCGTAATGCTCGTGCCCGATGGGTCGGAATTAGCCGCACTTTACTCCATCGTGCAATGGCGGAAACGCTATTTACGCTATGGCGGTCAGGTCAGTTACTTTCCGCCAGGGTCGTAATGAGGGCCAGTGTCATTACTAGTATTATGTGCAAAGCAAACTTGACTCTATTTCTTATCGTTCCTGTATCTCTGGCACCAGTGCTTGACCGTTCAGGTGGAGGACTCTTGGTGCATTGAATCTGCTACTGCCAAGTGGTAGTCACTGATACTAGGCAAGTGTACCAAGTGAGCAAAGGGTGGGAAAGGCTAGCAGTCTGTAGAACCACAGCTGCTGCGATAAGTTCACATATTAAACAGCCTGTGCAAGTGCGACTAAGTGAATGCAAAGAGTACAGATGGTAGTCTGCTAGAGCTGGAGTTGGAACCTTATCTGAGGGCAAGGCACCCTGCTAATAAACTAAGTACTCACTCAGATATTCTCATCTACCTCAATGATGAAGAAAGAAGCACAACACCTTATGAGAAGTAGGACACGTGCCTCCGGAACTTCTATGAGCAAAGTGAACAAAGACTCTAACATGTCCGTAATACAGTCTGCTTAGCAAAAAGGAAGACTGCTTCAATTAAAGGACAGCTGGAGGCCTCACAAGGTAATCTATTTCCCCCTCGGGGGGATAAAAAAAAAAGATTAAAAAAAATACTATTGCCCCCTCAAAGTTAATGGGGAAAATAACTACCTATTTTCCTGTGCTCCACAATATTCTTGAGAGTGAGGAGCCCCATAAACATAACTCACAAGGGAATAACGCCCTACTCTGTACATGCCAATTTCGGGTTCAGAAAAGTGATTTATAAATATAAAAGAAGGATGAAATTCAAAATATAAATGTCGAAGGCAACATGTACACACACAGGGGTGATATAGGTACACCATGTTGGAATAGCTATTTATCATTTATGTAGTAGGTACACTGGAACTTTAGTTAAAACAGAAACATCTTTTACTAAAGTTTGTTTTTATGCAGAATTAACATTGGTAAACACAGTTGCAAATTCATAGGTATACAGAAGTGTTACTGTTGATCATAACATGTCCAATTGAGCCACATAAGACACATTTGTTTTGGAAATTGTTAGGCTGCATTTTACTCTGTAAAAAACAAAAAAGTATATTTTACTGGTAGCTTAGTAAGCAACTTATGACTTTACCTTTCCAAAATGACTAGCGTGCTCACATAAACATTAATATTACGTTCAGGCCTTATTTACAAGTTCACGTCACTGCTTAGAGTTCTTTGGAGCAAGGGTAGGGACAGTTGATAATATACAACCAGACAGCATGCACATTAACTCAGCATGCTGCACAAACAGCCTTCGTTAAAGTGAGCTCAGCGCTCAAAGATTTCTCAGGAGGAGTTATGGGCAGGGAGAGGAAGGAATGTTCGGATTAATTACTGGTAACCATCATTACTCCTAGTCCTTCTCTCCCTCATCACAGCACTTACCTCGGAAGCCCTGCCTCCATTCCAGGAAAACCTTTTCAATTTATTTTATTTCCAAGCTTGAACATGGGACACGCCCCGCAGGGAGTGAGAGGAGGGTCGTCAGTACTGTGATGAGGAAGAGTAGGACTAGGAGTAATGACAATTACCAGTAAGTAATCAGAGCATTACCTTCACATCCCTCTTGCTCAACCCAGTAATTAACTGAGGTCCCAATGAGACACAGAGACAGAAGTGCTGCAACACCATCAACACATTACTGCCCCTAAAACAAGCAGACAATGTCCACAGACTAAAACCCCCACCCCAAAGGACCCATCGCTGGGGTGAAGCACATGTAGCCAGAATTTTCTGTCAATTGTGCTGTCATCAGCCCAAGAATCGGGCCTGCAAAACTTCCACATAGACACCCCTGGGCGACCACCCAGAAAGCAGGCAACCCCGCAAGTGGGGCAACTCTGAATTGCACAAGGATGGGCAATCCAGTAGACACATAAACCACACCTGATCCAACGGCTGATGGACACCACTGAGGGTCTCCATCCAGCCCCAGCTGGCCCAATGTAACAAGAAGACCGTTGAACCAACAGAAACAATGAGCTCTATGGGGGTAGTACAGGACCGGCCTCCACGGACACCAAGGAGTGCCCAACCACCTCCCCAGGGCCCTGAGGAGTCTGAAAAATGCCAGGAGAACCAGGTCCATAGACGTGGGGACACAGTGTAAGACAAAGGCATCTGGAAGGACCCACAGAAAAGGAGGGTGACACAACAAAGCCCCGACCTCCCCCAATTTATGAGCCAAGGTGAAAGCGAGTAGGAATGCAGTCCTGAGTATTAGGTGCCGGATGTGGTCATCCACTTAAGGAGCAAAGGGAGGACCCTGGAGAAACCACAACATGAGGGCCAGGCACCACGGAGGAAGACCCATTGAGAAACAGGGGCGAGAAGAAGTCAGCTACAGAAGGAACCTCCCTACCAGGGAAACCCCTTCAATCCTGCCCTACAAAGCTCCCTGAAGGCAGTAACAGAAGCCCACAGGAAGCAAAGAGGGACACTGCAAGCCTATTGTGAATCTCCCCCTACCCCCTAGAGAGAGTGCAGCACAGAAGGAAGCCCACACGGAAGAGGGGAGGTGCTGGATCACCCACACCAAACCAGAAAATAAAAAAAATAGAGCCACTCATAGGGCCATAAGGGAGACGGCCGCCTGGCACAGAGTACAGAATCAATCACTGGACCCTAAAACCCCACAGCAGTCAACTGAGACCTCAAACTTTCCAGGCTTCCTATCGAATCACCCGGACAACTCACCCAGCCCCGCAAGGCAAGGGCAAGGCCACTGCTGAATGAACCTTTGGTCCTGACTCTGGAGCTAAAAGGTATACAAGAGACCATGAGACCATTCCAGGCTCAGGGCATCCACCTGCAGGCCTCTAACACTGGGAACCTGGAGCAGAAGATGGGGACCATTGCCGAAGATGGGCAGGCAAATAGATCCAGACTCGGACACTGAACCTGTGACAAATGTATTAAAAGACCCAGCCTGACAGGACAAGTGTCTGCGAGGAGAGACACCACCTGCTGAGGTGCCCTGGCCAGACATTTTCCACCCCACTAATATGTGTGGCTTCCAGAGAGATAAGACACCCCTCTCCCCAGGTAGCTAATCGAGAGGTCGAGGCAATGAGGGGCTGAGGCCCCCAAAACCCCCCTGACAGGTCACAGACAACCAGGTAGATGAGTCGTTCAACCAGACCACCACAGACAGGCCCACCAGGAACCCATAAAGCAAACAGTGCCTGAGAATTGGCAGATAACTCCTTCTAGAAGGAAGAACAGAAGAATCCCAGAGTGGCCCCAAAGATGTCACAGGACCTTCCCCACATAGATCCACTGAGACCAGCCAGTCGACCAGATATGGAAAACACTGAAGCCCTTGCAGGTGAATGTGCACACTAGGGGACCCAGGAACTGAAACACTGGTCCCCCACAGTAAATTTGAAGTCTCTGGAAAGGGAGAAGCGCCACACAGAAACAGGTATATTGGAGATCCAGGCACACCAACCAAACCCCCATCCGAACCAGAGTAGAAAGCATATACTCACTGGTTGCTTCTCAGTTAATTCTTTCTATGATTACTTGAATTTGTCTGATGTGTGGGCATGAGCTGAAATGCTAAGGGAGTTTTGTGAAGATGCCGGTGGGGGGTGTCTGTACTTCCGCTCTCTATATGGTAGAGGAGAGGCACAGAGGACCCCAGCCAAGATTCTCTATTATTGCTGTGTGGTCGAGCAATCAAGCCCTAGCTTCTCAGGAGCTGATGCGGGCTGGTATAGTGTAGTCCCCAAGCACCCACAAAGGAATGTCCGCACACTGTATCGGTTAAAACACAGTCTTTATATAATTAATATTCAAGGTCACATACACTATCACGATAACTCACTTTGTACTCCGAAAATCAACAATGGTAAATATATACAGTTCTAAAGTGGTACCACTAACGGTATCAGATCACATTAAAGTGCATATGGTCAGAATGACACACAGATCAAAAAAAAGAGGAAACCAGCAGCATAGAGAGAAAGGAAAGCAAGATGGTTGAACAATTGGCAGAATACTGGTCCCGCTACCTAGACACAGTTCTGTGTGGAGATCCCCCCACCTAGGCAACCTGTAAAGCAAAGATGTATCACAAGCCCAGTCCATATATTGTTCACACTAGACTTTCCAATAGTTCTGCAACCCCAAAGTACCTTGGCGTTGTAGCGTTCCTCGTGGAATCGACGGCCCTTCTTGAGCGTCCTTCCTTTAAGGCAGGAGTCATGGGTCGTCGAACATCCGACGGAGAACAGGTTGAGCTACGACGGTGAAGTGGCAGCGTCGTTCCTAGCGATGCTCGTTGATGGGGAAGCGTAAATATCCTGCAAGCAAGAGGTGTGCGGGGCACCTCAGTGTCGATAGTTCTGGACCACAAAGAGTTTGAAGAACTGCGGCCCAGCAAGCGCGTTGAGTCGTCGGCATCTCTGTGGACCTTGGGTTCGCGTGAAACCCACCGGCAGATGCTCCTCGGCGCGTCGACGGTCAGGCCTTCTCCAGAAGGATACAGCGACGACGATGCGGACGAGAGCGTCCTTGGATCAATGAAGTTCTTAGGCAAAACGGGAGCACGGCAGCTCCAGTCGGCGACGGCGGTCGTAGACAGTGGCGGACAACAGTCTGGGCGCTTCTCTTTGGAGTTCCGCAGCAGTCCCCGTATCGGGTCGGGAGCCTGTCAAAGGTCTGTCTACCAGGGAGCTTAGGCAAAGATCAGCTGGTGCACGATGGTCACTCGTAGCTCGGGAAGAGGGCGCCTTACCAGATCCTCTCTGGGTCAGTCCTTGTAGACACAGCAACTTTCAGATTGTGAAGGAGAGCAACAGCAATTCTTCTCGTCCAGCTGGGCTTCAAGGTCAAGCTTCACTCCAGTTACTCGTCGTAGTGGACTTCAGCTTCTGAACCCGACTCCTAGCTGTGAGAGGTCCCCAGATATACTGTTGATCTCCCATTCATTCTGCTGGGTCATACTCAAGCATCCAATCACGACTAAGGGCATTTATGCAGGCAGGCAGCCAATCAGGCACACGGTGCATTCAGGCCGTTCACTTCTCTCCAGACACTCCCAACAAGTTATATGTATTGGGACAAGTACCGAGCCATTCAACACTCCACACTGCATTCATACCGGTTTCGGGCAGGGCTGTCTCAGTCATTGTGTTAACCACTAGATACTAGACACTCACAACACAGAATGCGTGTTCGTCACACACTCCATACACCCAGGTCCCACCCACAGGCGTACCCACTCCATATACGGTCGTTGGGAAGGCTCCAGCCAGTCTGGTCGGCACTTCCCCATACTACCATATATGGAACTTCCACCCAACAGCCAGTCAGGGAGAAGGGACAGAGGCAGGGCTTCCCGGGACTTCGGGAAGATCAAGGTAACATGCGATGAAAGGTAAGAGGCCATGGGGGCCATTTTGTCTCCATCAGGAATCTACCGATTCCAATGACAGGGCCTGAGCATCCCAAAATGGAAGACGCTCAGGGCACCAGTCAATTCAGCACGGAGCTGCTACCAGCCCGTACCCTGCCCTGTGGGTCACACTCAGGTGCCCAAAAACATACACTAGGGGCACAGGGTTGCACCCCTACCCATGGGTGCCATAAGGGTATCCCATGGGTCTGTTCACCAAAACCAAAGGAGAGACCTGCACCACCAGGAGTCCCACATGAACTCCTGCGCAGAAAACATGACAGAACACATAATAAAAAGCAGTAAATGACAAGTATACGGAGGCCCTGTCCCTCCGATGCATTTCCAGCATCACAAGTTTTGATGCTTGTTACATGCCTTTTTGTTTTCTCTGCTGTCTAGTCATGCAATGTCTTTCCAAGGGCATGTACTGTGGACACATTCATACAGAAAATAAAGGGTCAGGTTGAACTATTAGATTATCATTTTATTTAATAAACTTGCCATTCTGGGGATAACATATGCCATTTTTGAAGATTTTAAAGGTCAATATTGGTTGGTAATTCATAGGGTCACTTCAGTCCCCCTTCTTAAATATCGTAATTAACACTGATCACTTCCAGGAAGGGGACATAGGGACATTGAAAAGGCTAAATGTATAGGAAAGTGTCTTCTTTTGAATTTGAAAGGCATATTTGTATCAGATGGAATGAGAGGTATACACAGTATAAGAACACTATTTAAGTTCCACTGATTACACTGGCCTCTGTGAATGATGTGTCTTTGTAGACGTGAAACTGTCAACCTTGTTCCATTGCAGAATTCCGATGATGGCATAAGATTGCGTATTAGCATAATTGGAGCACCTACTTTCAGTTTTAGCTCGTGAGTAGGCATTCATCCTACAGCGTATCACTCTTTAGCGTCTTCAACATTAAGCCAGTAACTAACTGTTCATTTATACTGGAACTGCCATGCCCTGTGTGAAGAGAAGTGGGGTTTTAAAGAAGTAACTTGAAATTATTCTGAATGTTTGCAATAGTGGAAGGTGAAAGTGACCACGTAGAACCATGCTCATTCTGTTTGTTAAAATGATAGCTGCTGTTGAAATGGACGGGCACATAGAGTTGCACTTTGCCATTTGGACAGCAGAGGATGACCTAACACTGATAAATTTCATAATCTGAGTACGGAAACATACCTAAGCATTTAATTTATATCGATAGACACTTGTTTAAACATAATGTTCCTTTATTTTCTTTCTAAATTAATATATGATTCGAAAAACAAAGTGAACATGTCTCAGTGTAGCACCCTCTTGGGGAAACAGGTAGCAGAGATGTGTAATGTTCATATTTTATTAAAAAGTAGATAATCCATTTAAAGCCTATGCAACTTTAGGTTGAATTTGAATCGAGATAGGTAATCTCTTCATTTTGCTGATCAGTGAAGGTTGACATGAGTTTCAGAGGTGGTGGAAGGCATGTGTTTTGGGGGGCTCCCAAGACAGCCTGTGCCCTGGGCCCCAGAAACTGTGAAAATGGCTCTGGGGGGCTCAAAGATAAGGAGCTGGCAGTTAGGGCTAAAGATACGTGTCTGGCTGGAGGGGGAATATATAAGGTGTTGGCTAGGGGCCACAGATAAGCGGCTGGCTGGGGGTTGCAGAAAAAATGAATTGGCTGGGGGGCGGGGTGCAAACAAAGCGGGCTGACTGGAAGCCACAAAGAAAAGGGATTTAGCTGAGTGGCACAAAGTAAATTGACTGGTGGGGTGGGTGCAGAGAAAAGCTACTGGTGGGGGGTGAAAAGAAAAGAAGCTGGTGGGGAGCACATAGAAAATGGGCTAGGGTGGATTTTAGTCCGTATTTTTTATGGCAGCTGGTGGCATTTGGGGCTAGGTGGGGGACATTTGTTATTAGTGGCACTGGTAAGGGTACTAGAGACATATATAATGGGCAGGGACATAGTGATGACTGCACTCTGGCCAAGGTGTGGGCAGATTTGTTGAATGCGATGTGGATATGGGGAGACAGAAGTGGAGATTGGGCACAGGGGATGGGAAAGAGAAAGATGGACTGTGGCACTGGTGTGGGAGTAAGGGTGCAAACAGTGTAGCCCTTAGCTAGTGCTTCAGTGCTCCTGTATGTGAAGTCAGGCCAGGGAATCACTTTTAATGGATCACTGGTGCTGTGGGCAGCAGGTGGAGCTCATGGTTGGCCCCTGCTGCATACAGGCACTGAGCCAAAAAGGAGGATCAGAGCAGAGAACCATGTTTTACCTTGATCGGTCCGTACCGCAACAGGCCTGCCCAGCTCTAGGAGCAAGTCAGCCGTTAGCCTTTATCACCCCCTTCCTTTGGTGGTGGTAAGGTGGGAGTGGGTGTAGAGACTGGTTCTGTGATTCTGTTGCAGCTGCCACCAATACCAATAGCTGTACTGAACCAGTCCTTGCACCCACCAGCACTTTCTATATTAATGGAAAAGCATAATGTTTTGAATGGGTTGTGGCTGTTCTGGGCACAAACGCCCTGGCTTTTAGCCATAATATTATACTATGTCTTAGAAAAAGACAACACTTAAACATTTCACTATGATGTTTTACAATATGCCTAAAGTTGTCCTTTACTGCAACTTCATCAACAAAACTCTGTGACAGTGTCCCTGCGGAAGCCCTCTATTTACATCCATTTATGACAGTGGTTTGGAACCTTTGGGTCTTTAGATCGTTTCGACTACAACTCCCAAGAGCATTAACAAGCAAAGTCAATGGTGAGGGATGATGAGTCATAATCAAAACTTCAGTAGAATGGCAGTTTGCAGCCCTGGTGTATCAGATAAATGGTGGAAAAGCAGAAGGTTGTCAAGTTATCCTTATGGTAATGTAGAGAAGAGAGATCAGAAATGAGAAGGACAGGGGACTTGAGTGGTGGCCAGGAAGTGGGCTGAGGACGATCTTAAAGTGTGAGGGGGAGAGAAGAGGGTGAGGTGGGGAGGCAGGTAAGGAGGGTCATGGTCATGTATCATTGTGAAGATGATAAGAAGATGTTTGTATTTAGCTCTAAATTCCACCAACCAGTTTAGTGGTGGGACAAGGAGGCAGAGGTAAATCAAGGAAGGTTGAAAAGTGTGCTGCAGTATTCAGTTTCATTGAGGACTAGGGCAGTTATTAGGTGTTTGGCAGTGAAGAAGATGGTGTATTTTGTAGATATTGAAGAGTTTTAGTCTGGCAGGCCTAGCAGATTTCAAGATAAAGAGCAAAATGTTGTGAGGTGGGACGATACAACTCCATGGTTGCGAGCAGAAGGAGAGTAAGTACGGTAGTTAGGGGAGAAAAATAAGGGAGGGGAGAGCAGGGGATTGTGTGTTTGGTAGGGAAGTAGGGAAGTAGAAAACTTTGGTTTTCATGGAGTTGAGCATGAGTGAGTGAGATGCCATCCAATATTGAATGGCGGTGAGGCAGTGAGAGATGTCTATCAGTTTGTCAGATAGAGAGGGAAAATCAAAGAATATCTGAGTGTCATCAACAAAAGCTGATATGAGAAGCAGTAGGAGGAGTTGAGGTGACTGAGAGCAGAAGTATAGAGGGTGAAGAGAAGAGGACCTAGGACTGACCATTCGGAAACACCAACAGCAAAATGTGTGGGTGTGGAGGAAAGGTTGTTCCAGGACACTTGGAAGTGCCTAGGGGCAAGGTAGGGGGCTATCCAATCGAGGGATTTATCTTTGATGCCAAGGACAAACAGTGTGGCTAGGAGGTCAGAATGGTCGACAGTATCAAAGGTGCCTGAGAGGTGAAAAAGAATGATATAAGACAGTTTGGTATGGCAAGTGAAGGAAATTAAGTTGTTTACATTGAGAAGTGCTGTTTCGGTGGAGTAGATGGGTTTGAAGTCAGATTGCACTGGGTCCCGAATGCTGTGCGTATCCAGAAATTTGGTGAATCGGTTAAATACAATTCTGTTGATGATTTTGGAGTATTGAGGTAGAAGGGAGACAGGAGGAATATTTACAGGATGGTTAGGGTCAAGGCTGGGTTTCTTTAGAATGGGGATAACAGTGGCCGATTTGTAAGATGAAGGGAAAGAGCAAGTGTCAAGGGAGGCATTGAAGAGGGACGTAAGATACAGGAAAACAGTGGGTGCTATACGTTTCACTAGTTGAGGGGCGGGCGGGTCAGTGGGGGGACAAGAAGGGTTTGCTGTATGGAGAAGGGCATACATTTCTTCAGTGTCAGTGGGATCGAAGATGGACATGGTGGCGAGAGTGGAGGATAGGGGTGGTGGAGTGGAGTGGGCAGGAGGGGGTTAGTGGGTAATTTATGAGGGTATCTCGAATGGTAGATATGTTAAAAGCAAAGTAGACAGCAAGAACATTGACAGAGAGCAAGAGATGGAGGAGGATTTAAGGGGATAAAAATAGAGTTTAGAGATGTTTGGAGGAATCTGAGTTAGGAAAATTGAGAGGAAATAGGAGAGCGGTAGAATTCATGTTTGGCAGAGTCAAGAGCCAAGGAGTAGTTAGAAAGAGCAGAGAGGTAGATTTAGAGATATGGGGTAAGTCTAGATATTTGCCAGGTCACCGTTTTCTTCACATGGCTGTTTTCAGGGTGCGGATGAGGTGTGATCCATGGTCATGGCAGAGAGCGATTACTGCTGAAAGTGGATAGAAGGAAATGACTGCAGAGGGGAGCCTGAAGAGCAGTGTTGAAGTTGGAGAAAGACCAGTGGTCTGGTACTCTGTGTGAATTTTTAACCCACTAAAAAGCTGGTTACTTGAATTACCCCCAGCTTTATAATTAACCTAGACCTTTCAAACTAGCCTGCATTATTTGTTTGGCTTCTTTTCTTCCTTGAAGACAAGGTTGAGAATTAGATTCCAACTTTGATCAACATAAGGTTACTTGCATGTATGATTACTGTGGAAACTATGTAGGTTACCACATTGAAATGTGTGAACACTGCTGTTTTGTCTTAAGGGTTTTTTGTTTTGTGTTTTCTTATAACTGTGAATATGATGTAATATTTCACAAACAGTACTAACACACATTTTGATTTATACGCTATGATGTGGATTAGTATTGTGCCAAGACATATTGATATTGTGTCCATTTGTTGAAACATGAATACAACTGGTGTAAATCCAGCCAGAGGACTGGACCTGCTAAATAAAAGCAGTTTATTCTTAGCACAAATAAGTGGTGTTTCAAGATGTGTGTATGGAATTTAATTCCAGAGTAAATTAACCCTATTATTGGATACTTAGCTTACTCGTGAAGCACTATATTTCTTAAATGATAACTGATACAGTACAGTAATGACTCCAACTAGGAAGGGAGCATACAATATTTGGCATGTGGTTGGAGCCCCCCATTCTGTTTTCGAAGTTGGAGAAAGCGTCATCGGGGGTTGGTTGGGAATGTGAGTCCAGCAAATGAGGAAAGCGAGTGTTGTAGGTCGGAGATGTAGATGAGTAGTACAGAGGCAGGAAATTTGCACTTAGTAACAGTCATAGAGGGTGGAAGGAGGGAGGAGAAGGATGGTTTCAGGATAGAGGCAAAGACTATTGAGTGGCCAGATGGAGAGGGCGCAGTAGAGATTCTGCTGGCTGATCCTAGAGATGAGATGAAAATAAGATTGAGGTAGTTCCCGTTAGCGTGGGTGGGCAGGGATTGATTGGAAGAGAAAGAGTGATGATGGAAAATAGAGGTAAAGTCGGTGGATATGGCCGTGGAGTGAGAGGAAAGGTTAAAGTAATCTAAGACTATGAGATGCTGATCTCGAGAGAGTGAGTTGATTAATTGCGAGAGATGGTCAAAGAACTGACCTAACTGACCAGTATGCCGGTAAAGGGAGATGGTGTTAATATTGTAAAGTGCAGTGATAGAAGCGGTAGTTTGTTCGAATGAGGGAGAATTGGTAAGGGATTGGAATGAAGTAGACATAGGGAGTTTGGAAGATGAAAATAGAGCCACCCCACCACCACTACCCGTGAGGCGGGGAGAGTGCAGAAGGTACATAGGGGGTTGTGGAGGGCAGCAAGTGTAGCAGAATTGGAGGGAGATACACAGGTTTCAGTGAGGGCAATCATTTTGAGAGAGGGGGAGCAGGAGTCCTTATCCCCAAGAGAGGAGTCTCTCTTGTGAGGCCCCACTTACCACCAAACCTAGCTGAATATTGTGTAGCAGGCTCACCTCCCTAGCCTCACAGAGAAGGGCTACCTTCTGGGGAGAAGTGATAAGATGCTGTGAATCGTCATATTTGGTAACACCTGAGAATTCTACAGCCCCATAAACACATAACCTTTGTATTCAATACTTTTTTCCCCATATCAATAGAATTCCTTCTAAGTTTTTTTAAGGCTTATGAGTACTGCGAAGTACACCAATGAGAGTTCTGCTACCAGCTACTTCAGCACATTGTTAGCATGTGAATGATGCCACTCTGTGTCAGTTGATTTAATTTAAAAATAAAAAAGGACTTTGCGTTCCAATAAAAACATCAGTTATCCAATGTTGTCAGATTTGTAAACCACTGAATAACCTCCACTTTGCAACTGTTTAGAAAACTCCTTTAAACATTCCACAAACGTAATGGTTACTTAAGATAACATGATATTTATGTGAGTGTGTTCCTTGTTTTCCAACTTCTTACATAAATGTAAACTGCATGCAATACCTTGCATTTCCAATGTTTGCTCTTTTGTAAACCTAACCAAATTCATGGTTTGAAAGGAATACACATTTTCGTGAACCATTAAACCACAAGGTATGCAACATTGTTGTAAACTGTTGTAAATCTTTTGTTAATGGTTTGCATAACATTTGTAAACCTTTCAAACCATAGGTTCGGTATGGTTTACAAACAAGCAAACTATTGTAAAGACAAGGTTTTGCACATAGTTTACATTATTGTAAAATGTTTGCAAACATAGTGTATACTCATTGAAATGTTGTGTAAACTGCAAGTAGACATTATATTTGCAAAGTGTTTACAATAGCTGTCTAAACTGTTGCAAAGTTGAGGTTACGCAATGGTTTACAAATCTGAGAACATTGGTAAACGTTCGTTTTCATGCAGTGCTACGTACATACATAATACTACAATACTTCTTTTAAAAGTCAACATAGTTAGAATATGTCAACAGGTATCTAACTACTTCAAAAAATACCTTTCATTGCAATACACGTCACATATGGCATCACAGTTCTTCTTACTACAAAACTTAATCTAACGTCCAATATAGTTAGAGCATGACAACCGGTATCTAACTACTTTACACATTGCCCTAATTACAACATACTTGAAACAAAAAGAATATCACACTCAGATAATTATAAACAAATGTGTTAATATTCTATGGGGCCGATTCAGGGAACAAATGTGTGCCGAAATGTGTGGCGCAAGCTGGCGCAAGCGTGCAAAAATAAGCGCACGTGCACGTGTGCGATTCATGGAAGGCCCTGTGCGTGTTTTCCCTGGGATGTGTGCCGAATCTGCGGGTGGCGCACACGGGCGCACACATCACTGCGACATCCCGAACGCTATGCGCGATGCGCACAGCGAAAGCGCACAATGTGTAGCGCACACACCAAAAAGGGGGCGGTAAACGCAGAATGGGGAACAACGCGTGAAAATGAAGGCGTAACTGGGGAAGTACTGCAGGGAAATACACAGAACGCCCACACGCGTGCGAACAACATGTATTCATGGAATCGAATACGGGAAACCCGCACACACAAAAAGACACGCAAAGGCGTCCGCCACACGAAGGAAGGCAGAAGCGTCCCTGCGCAGTATAAAAGTGCGCACAAACAACAAACACGTATATACAACTACGATGAATGTCCCATTTCTCGCAGCACTGATTGTGGGACACCACAGGAGGAGGAGAATAGCCAGACACGACATCTTTTTGCCCAGGACCAGCCTTTTTGGGATGCCTGATGACAAGGTCTATGGCAGGTATAAATTTCCACCTCGTATCATCCTAGACCTGGTCACTGAGTGGGAGGATGACCTCACATCACCCACCTTGTGCTCGGAAGCACTGAGCCCCTTGGAAAAGTCACTTTTGGGTCACTTCAGCGGATAACTGCCATAGTTGGGTGTGTCTCACAGGCCACGCTGTCACGCTGCTTACTCCAGGTGCTGGCAATCATGACTGCGCACTCCTCAGTCCGCTGGCACATATACATGCCCAGAACATCCACAGAAAGGCAGGCCATGGTCCAGGACTTTTACAGGGTGGCACACTTCCCCAAAGTGCTTGGTGCCATAGATTGCACCCATGTGGCCCTACGTCCACCTAGGGCCACTGAGCACATCTATCGAAACCGTAAGCACTGGCATTCCATCAACGTACAGGTTGTATGCAATGCCCATGGAATCATCACCTCTTTCTATGCAAACTATCCTGGGTCTACTCATGACAGTTTCATACACAAAATGTCCACCCTGAGCCGGGACCTGGAAGCTGGGAAGTATGGTGACACATGGCTCATTGGTGAGTACAGATGTCTGTGCACATGCATGCATGTCACACACAGACAAATTCACAAACCCAACTAATGACAACCATCCTCACCTCCCCAGGGGACATTGTCTACCCTCTGAGCAACCACATGATGAAGCCAATATGCAACCCCACCACACCACCCCAGGTAAGATACAACGCTACCCATATTGCAACAAGGGGCATAGTGGAGCTCACATTCGGAGTGCTCAAGTCACGATTCCACTCCCTTGACCGCTCTGGTGGGCAGCTACTATATGCACCCCCAGTAGTGTGCAGGATCATTGTGGCAGCATGTGTCCTGCACAATGTTGCAACGCGGCGGGGCGTACCGGTGGACATGGTGGTGCCCGAACATCCCCAACCACAGGCACAGGCGCTGCTTATGGGAGGGGAAAGGGCACGTGGCGAGTCAGCCCGGACCCAGCTTGTGGCCCCATTTTTCACCTAAACTCCCACCCCTGCGGAGTGCACACAGACCAGGTGACAATCGATGATGACAAGGAGACAGTCAACTGTCACAACCTTACCACCCTGAGAATGTTGCCATGGAAGTGCTACATTGTGTGCATCCCTAGCTACTTAAACATAACCAATCCTGTGTGACCAAAAGGAACACATGAAAGGTGTATATCACACCAACCCCCTGCAAAACAGGCCATGACAATCAGTGGTATGTCACCCAAACCCTCCCAACCCACATCACCCTTGTCGGCCACACCATGACATGGCATGCAGCTGCAAAAGAGCAAACCAAAAGCACAGCACATGACCAATAACATACAAAGTGACACGTGATAAATGGAAAGAGGCCTGAGACAATGAAACCTGACATGGACTGACCAATACATTTCCACACATACAAAGTCATACACAAATGCCTGCCACCAGCGGTACCATCAACAAAAGACAGAATGCCTGTTGGCATGCACATTGGCCAATCCAAATCCGCAAATCTCAAACCCGTGTGCTGTGTGTGTCTCCTGCAACACACCGCTCAGCACACAGCACAGCGAGCAGCCATTGTGTTGGGGATACACCTTGAGCATCATATGAAAAAGACAAGCAACAAAAACAACCTAGTGACGCATGTACACAATCCCCAAATGGTAAGTGATCATGCGCTGCAGGGACACAGCATGCCAGAGAAGGCAATATGTGTGCACGTGTGGGCATAGAAGGATGGTTGTATGTGTGGTGGAGCATTGTGTAAGTGTGTGTCTCAGTAGGGACATGCACTCAATACATGCATGTGAAATCAGGGGACCCTCAGTGTCCTGTACACATCACATGTGAACATTGGCCATGTGTACACCCTAGTATGTCAAACCAAAACAATCCTCTGACACATGAAAAGTAAATCCAACACAGGAACAGCCATTGAACAGCAGAATACATCATGAACATAGTACCCCACAATGACACTGTCAGAGACTGCCCAAACACTGTAGCCCAAGCGTACTGTCCGACAACAAAAGGCACTCCCTCATCTACTCATCACCATGACCTTCAGAAGAACTGTGCTTGGGGTCCATTGGCTTCTTCCTTCTAGTCTACCTAGCTTCAGGATCCCCCAATCCCTTGGTTTCTTTGTTCTACCTTTCGTGTAAATAGGGTCCAGCCCCCTCAGAGGCCACCGTGACTGGTAAAAATACCAAATCGCAGAGAACTCCAAGAAGCCAAACCCCCAAACTAGGGAAAAAGTCTGTAGCCACCAAAAAACCCTGGAAGAGTCTCCAGTAGATGACTTGAAGTTGCTGAATATGGCAAAGCACATGTCCAAGCAGAATGATAGAATAACTACCAAGGTAGCACAGTTGAACAATGGTTCAACAGGATGGGTGGCAATTTCAGTACACAATAATCAATGAGGATGCAACAACTGATGGGTAGTGTCACAGCTCTGATCTCCAGGCGCAGGAGTGGCACGCACCAACCACCCCCTCTGCGGTCTGGGCGCCTGCAAGATAAAACTTACACAGACCTCCGAGACCCCGGCGGGGAAAGAGGGTTAGGGATCTGTTGGTTGGATAGGCATCGGTATTTAGAATAACCAGAAAGAGGGTCAGGAGAGGGGAGGTGGATGGGCAAGGGAAAGTAGTCAAAATACAAAATACTTCTATTGACAACTACACATACTCAATCAGAGAAACCATGTACTTCATGCACATTGTACAAAATGGCTCAAAGGCGAGCAAAAGAGAGACTTATCTCTGGGGTGAGTGCTAGCGTCCTGCCTGCGTACTCTCAGGTCTGGTAACAGGAGCAGTTCAATGCTGCAAAGAGAGCGTGAGTTACTATTCTGTGTGTGTTTTCCCCACACACACATAACACCATTAATGCCTCAAACTTAGTGACTCCTCCCCAAACAAGCACTCTTGTCTGCTGCTTCGTTCGTATAGTTTTGCTTGCCCCCGTGATGGTTTATACACTGTTAATGCGGTAAGGTAGCTGCACATGGCCCCGCGTTAAACGGAAGACCATGTGTTAAGAATCAGACATGATAGAATGTGCCTTGGATGTGCTGCTAGATGCATGTGGCGAGGTGCGACTTCAGACAAGTCGTGTTCTGCCAGCCATGGATTTCTATAGGCAGCAACGTGGCTAACTGCATATGCTAATGATATGCACTGCACCCGAGTTTGTGCGTCGCTGGGTGCCCCCCCTTGTGCTGTATTATTTTGTGGCTAGGAACGCTACAGCGCTAATACCTTAGCTTCTCTGGAGTAGGGGGGACTTGGGATATGGGTGACGCCCCCTGCGTGTGCCCCTGACAACTTGGAAAGCTTGTTGGCATTTTCTCCTCTGGGCGGCTTTGCTGTACTGTACACGTCTTCCCCAATGCCTGGCTAAGCTCCACAGCGCTGGTGCTACTTAGCTTGCATGTGTGATGGGCCTGGAGGAAGGTCAGCTGGGGGCGTGGCCAATCGAGTTGCTCCCCTTTCATGGAACTCCTGGAAACACGTCTGCTTCTATTGGACGTCTGAGCACAAGCCCTGTGCTTCTGCTTGCGCGCAAATGCGCATGTATGCCCCACCCAACGTTGGCAGGGTTTTGTAGTTCTTGGGCCGTTGTCTGCTGGGAAAGGTGGTCTGCAGCCCCTTTTCCTGCAGAAAGGGCATAAAAGGCTTTTATAAGGCTGGAATCTCTTCTGTGTGTGTGTCTTAATGCTGCTTGTTATTGGGCCATGTCTGAGACCTACATATGACCTCCTCCCACACAACACCAGGATCCGTACCCTGACAGGTAGAGCTGGAACTTGAGTAGAAAATAACCAAGGAGGCTGGCACAACTGGATGGGTGAGCGGAAACCTAATTAATCCTTGATAGCATGAACAAAGAAAGGCATAGACAGCACAAGTCTGGAAAGGCACAGTGAATGCGAGATAGCCTGGAAACAGCAGACAGCAAGTTAAGAGTCACAACAGTTGAATAGCATTGGTAAAAGCCAATGGATGTATGGATGTAATTGTTACAATTAAAGGCAGTCAATCAATTACGGTCACTAACCTGTTCTGATGGCAATCTCTTGGAGCAGCAAGGGAGAATCTCCCGGAGACCCCTGCCTTCCCCAAATCTCGGGGAATACGAATGCCAGAGAGGGAGAGACAGGAGCCCCAGAGAAACCCTCTGGGGAAGAAAACCCTGGGTGGTCTTGATGAGTGCTTCTGGGTAGCAATCTCTTCTTTGGCGCAAGGTTTGTAGCAGCAGAAGCGGAGTTCTCTACAGAAGAAAGAAGAGAAGGTGAGTATGAGAGTGGATAGAGTGGACTAGTTATTATATTGGAAGTAATCCCCACTTACTGATGTAACCCTTTCACTGATCTATTCCTTAGGTGGCAGATGGTGTCGGGAGAGTGGGGTCCGAAAAGACCTAGAGATTCCGGATGAAGCACAAGGTAAGTGATAGAAATGAAGGAAAAAGAGAAGAGTCCTGGTTCTGGAGAAAAGGTAACTCACTGTCTTGAGAAAGAAGTCTGGCCCAAGAGGGATTCTGCACGGGAAGGCGAAACCTGAACGGGAAGAGAATGATGAGACCGGAAGTTCGGGAAAGGGGTTCTTGCAGGAAGGACGGGAGGCGCTGGAAAACTGACTGGGAAGAAGGTAGAAAAGAAATTAGGGTAATATCGATGGATATAATTTGGAATCTTTCAGAAAAGCGAATAGCTAACTTACGAAGCGTCGTACTGAGCAGAAGCGATGCACTGAAGGGAAGGTTTCTGGACTTTTAAAGCAGTCACGTGAGCATTCGATCGCGTGAGTGAAAGACGTGCTGCAACTAGTCTGTCAATCCTCCTGTGCGGGCGATTCCCTGCCATCTTGGAATTCCCGCGAAGTGCTGATCTGTATAACGACCAATGCCGTCTAGACTGCCATCGTTGTAAAGGTGTAACAGTATGCCCCCTCCTCAGAGGAGGCAATCCCGGCTTACCCGGGTGAAGGCAAAAAAATGCTGCACCAGACAAGATGCGTGTACCCCCGAGGCAGGTTCCCAAGTCCTGTCCGCCCGGGAGTAGCCTCTCCAGTCAATCAGGAACTGGAGATGTCCCCGGTGGTACAGGGAGTCACAAATGCCGGCCACCTCATATTCGTTCCCGGAATTAGTCAGAACAGGAGGGGGAACAGGTTTGGAAGACCGTTGAAAGCGATCTGGGACTGCCAACTTAATTTGTATTAGATGAAAAACTGGATGAATTCGGCTCCATGAAGGTGGTAAGGACAATCGGACTGCCAACTCCTCCACCCGTTCGATCGCTGTGAAGGGTCCCAAGAATCTGGGGGACAATTTAGAAGGAACTAGATGTTTCGGAAGAAACCGAGATGCCAACCATACTTTGTCACCTTTTTCCGACTAGTGGGGTGGTTCGTTGTTGTTTATCAGCATACTTCTTGGCTCGATCTTGTGCTGCTTGAAAGGGCTAGAAGAGCCTTCTTATGACCCTCCTGGATATCGGCTAGGAGTTGGTCCACTCCGGGAAATCTTGAAATGGTTGAGGAAACGGTAGTGATAAAGGAAGGATGATATCCATAGGAGCAATGAAAGGGGCTTATATTCAAAGCCGAGTGTTTGGCATTGTTATAGGCAAATTCTGCTAAAGGTAAGAGTCCAGACCAATTGTCCTGGGCTGCTGAAACAAAACATCGTAAATAACACTCCAAGGTCTGGTTCAGGCGCTCTGTCTGCCCGTTGGTTTGGGGATGAAACCCAGAGCTAAGAGCCCTCTTGAGTCCGAGAACGTAGCATACTTTCTTCCAAATTTGCGAGGTGTACACAGGGCCCCTGTCAGAGACAATGACGTCAGGAAGGCCATGTCGAGAGAATATTTCAGAAATGAATACCTTGGACATTTGGTGTGGTCCAGGTATCTTGATCAGTGGAGTAAAGTGGGCACATTTAGTGAAGTAGTGTATGGTAACGATGATGGTAGTGTTGTGTGATGAAGGTGGAAGCTCCACTATGAAGTCCGTAGATATTTTTTGCCATGGTCTTTCAGGGATTGGCATACGGGCAAGTAGTCCTAAAGGAGGAGCGTGTATAGTTTTAGACTGAAGGCATATACCACAAGCCTTGACATAGTCGATGACATCTGACTGGAGAGTGGGCCACCAGAAGTATCATTTGATAATGTCGAGAGTTGTTTGCATACCTCGATGACCGGCTGCTGGGGAGTCATGGCACATTCTGAGCACTTCCAACTGTAACGCAGATGTGGGAACCAATACCTGTTCTGCACGGAAGTATAAATCCTGGTCTTTTGTCATATGATAAGTAACCGCTAGGTCTTTGCATTGTTGTAGTCGGCGAGAGATTTCATGTCTGAGATTCTGAAGGAAATCCGATGTAATAGAAATGAATCGGGCATGAGGGAACATGTCCGAACAGAATCTAGACATCTGAAGGTTCCTGCGAGACAAAGCATCTGCTCTTAGGTTTAGTTTCCCAGGTACAAAAGTGAACTCGATATTATAGGGTAAAAAGAAATGGGACCACCGTGCTTGTCTGCTGTTAGTAGTCTGGGCCTGTTGTAGGACTTTAAGGTTCTGATGGTCCGTGCATACCTCTATTGGAAAGGAAGATACCAACAGAAGATGTCTCCACTCTTCAAAGGCTCTCTTGATTGCCAAAAGTTCCTTTTCGAGTACAGAATAATGTTCTTCTGACGTGGTGAAAGTCTTGGAGAGATATGCGACCGGTCTTTCTTCTCCTTGTTCCGTTCTTTGTAGAAAAACCGCCCCTAATGCCTGATGGGAGGCATCTGTTTCCATGATGAAGGGTCGTGTCTGATCGGGATTCATCAAAATTGAAGCAGAAGTGAATAACCCTTTCAAGGTATCAAACGTGTTACGCTCACCTGACTCCCACGGAGGCGCAGGTCTGGTTTGGAGTGTTGTTGCTTCTTCTATGGTGAAGCGCAGGACCCGGAAGATGGACTGGACCGGACCTTCAAATCTGGCTTGTCTGGCTCGCAGGAATATCTTTCTGTATGTGAAAAGGGAGTATTAACAATCTGCTGGAGAAAGTACAAGCCTCCTGCTCCCTTCTCACCCCTCTACGAAACCCTCCTGCAACCCCCACGTGAAGTCTAACCTTAGGGTTTGAAAGGTTGAGCTCTCCATCCTGCTTCTCATGCAGGGGCGCGTTGTATCCAGTTACTTCACTGGGATTTTGATTGTAGAGGGTTCAAGTTTTGTTTTCCCGGTATAGTACCGTAAGGATTCTATTAATGAGTATGATTCCGCAATAATAATTGTTCGTTGTCTCTTTTTCAGGTGCAGAAACTATTCCGAGAAGAGCTGCGGAACCGAAGAATGAGACTCTTGTGAGCTTGATGAGAGTTCTCTCAGTGTCCTTGTATCAATGCGCTCACTAACGCTGATGTCTTTTTTCCCCATAGGGGCCGGGGTCCGGAAATGCCTGGATGCGGCACCGACCCGAAACGAAGCTCAATCCAGAAGAAATCAGGTAAGTCTTTAATGGGCGTTTGGGTAATGTCTTTTCATGCGCCCACTAACGCTGATGTCTTTTTTCCCCATAGGGGTCGGGGTCCGGAAATGCCTGGATGCGGCTCCGATCCGAAACAAAGATCAATCCAGAAGAAATCAGGTAAGTCTTTAATGGGCGTTGGGTAACGTCTTTTCATGCGCCCACTAACGCTGATGTCTCTTTTTCCCCTTAGGGGCTGGGGTCCGGAAATGCCAGGATGCGGCACCGACCCGAAATCAAGTTGGAATACCCCAACAGGTAAGATTTGTAATGGAAATTAAGGTTTCCTTGTTTTCTTTCCCCTCTCACCTTTATTCTTGTCTTTTTCTCCCTAGGCGTGGTGATGTGGCTGCGAGTCCAGATGTCGCCGTAGAACGTGGTGGTACCTTGTACAGGTGAGTGAGATGCGGCGCTGCAGCGATCGATGCGATGTGCTTTTAAATGGATGTCTTCCTTTTCAGGACCGTCGGCGAGATGTCTCCGGAATGCGGATTTAGCAGGTAAGGACTCTTCTTTACCCTTTTCTCTTCTCTTCTCTCTTTGCAGGTGTTCCAGGATGCTGGCAGGAGTGGCAGAAGACAGAATGCAGGAGCAAACACGGTGAGTGTCCAGCTGCTAGATGCAGAGCAACGCGAAGCGTGAGTTTCTGCTTGAGCGTGGCTTAAATAGCCTTCAAAGTAGTTCCAGGTATGTATCCTTCCTCTCAGGTATGTTCTCCTCCCCTGACCACACCTGTGTGGTTAAGTAGTTCCAAAGATAAAGTAGTCCCATTCAGGCCTGGATGTTGCAGCATGGTCTGCATCAGGTAAGTTAACACTAAGCATCTTTAACACAAAGTCCCCTTTTATGAGCCTGGTGCCTATGGCGCCAGGACTGTGGCCCGATATGAGCCTGGCGCCAAAGGCGCCAGGACTGAGTCCAAAGAGCCCCTACTTGAGGCTGTTGTGACTTCCCTTGAAGACATGATGTCTGCCTCTGGGGTAGCTGGGTCTTGTCTGGCACCTTGGAGGTAGGCATCATGACAAAACGCTTGTTGGGCAGGCAAATCCCAATGGAACGTGACTCCCTTCTTTAGAATCTTGGTGATTGGCAGGATGGTTTCAGAATAATCAGGGATGAATTTGCGATAAAAATGTGCAAACCCTAAAAAACGTTGAATCTCTTTAAAGGTTGTTGGGGGTGGCCAGTCTACAACGGCTGACAACTTTCTGGGATCCATGGATATGCCATGAGCTGATAAAATGAATCCCAGATAGGGGACTTGAGTTTGATGGAATACACATTTTTCGGGTTTGCAATATAACTGGTTAGTTTGTAACCGATCCAGGACAATGTTGACATGACATATGTGATCACTCTTGTTTGCAGAGAATACCAGAATATCATCTAGATAGATGATGACAAAATCCAAAAGAATATCGGAAAACAAATGGTTCATGAATCGTTGGAACACCGCAGGGGCGTTGACTAATCCAAAGGGCATGACTTGGTATTGGAAATGGCCGAAAGGAGTATGAAAAGCTGTCTTCCACTCATCTCCTGCTGCAATCCGGATCAAATGATAGGCCCTCTAAGGTCCAACTTGGTGTATCACGCGGCTCCTCGAACTGCTTCCAAAATGTCCTTGATTAAGGGCATGGGGTATTTGTCAGGGATGGTGATTTTATTAAGTCCCTGGTAATCTATACAAGGACGGAGTTTCTCAGTGTCTTTCTTTGGAATAAAAAATAGAGAGGAACCTACAGGCGATTTGGACTCAGTGATCAATCCGTTTTGTAAGTTGGAATGGAGATAGTCTTTAAGAGCTGTCTTTTCTTTTTGGGACAAAACACACATCCGCCCGAATGGAAGAGGCTGGTCTGGAAGTAAAGGGATATGACAGTCATCCCTGCGGTGTGCAGGTAATGTTGGAAAGAGAGGACTTGAGAACACCTTGGAAAATTGTTGATGACATGGTGGGATCAGTTGCAACTGGCTGACAGAGGAGACATCTGGAATCTTAGGATTCTCCGAAGGGATCTGCAATCCGACCGTGTTTTGATATAGGCAATGACTAATGCAGTACTCAGAGCCCAAGAAGAGTGTTCCTGCCGTCCAATTAATGAACGGATTATGAGTACAGAGCCAAGGAAGTCCTAAGATCACCGGGAAATGGGCCGCTCGTATCAGGTCGAACACCAGTTGTACCTGGTGGGATGCAATCAAGCATGTCACTGGTTCGGTCTGTTCTCGTATAGGCCCAGAAATGAAAGGATTCCCATCCACGCCTTGGATCGGAGTGGCGCTGGACTTGGCAATCCTCGCTATCCCATTTGTAGCCGCCCATTGATCATCCAAAAAATTTCCAGCGGCGCCACATTCAAGCAAGGCTGGTATACCCGGAATTACCCGATCAGGTAGTCGAAGCGTCAAAGAAAGGAGTACCATAGAATGGTTGTGATCTGCTGGGTCTAGAGACAACCCTAATCTCTGGGGGGAACTCTTGGAGGGGTTCCCTCTACGGTTTCCCTCTACGGCAGGGACTTGGCGTTTCCCGACGTCATCGGTCGAGGCCTGCGAGGAGGGACAATGGGACAATCACGCAAAATATATGAGGAGGAGCCACAATACATGCACAATCCTAGGGACTTCCTTCGCTCTCTTTCAGTACTTGATAACGGTCCTTTCACAGAGCCAGTCTGCATAGGTTCCTCGGTTGTCGTTGGCTTATTCATGGAAGGAACTGAATCTGTCTGAGGGCGACAGCCCTTAGATCTCTTCCTTCCAGGGCTTCTTTCTTGAACCCAATAGTCAATCTGCATAGCTAGGGTAATCATTTCTGCTAGATTAGCAGGTCTGGGAACCTTAGCAAGCTCATCCTTCAGTTCTTCCGAGAGGCCTCTGCGAAATAGGGTTACTAATCCGTCATCAGACCACCCAGTTTCCGAGGATAGCTGCTTGAACAAGGTTATATAAGACATTAGGTCCTTGTTGCCCTGCTTAAGATCTAGAAGCCTCTCTTGTGTGGTAACAGAAATTTCTTGGCGACTAAACATTGATCTTAGACTATTGACAAAGGCAGGATAGGAGTCGAGTATAACATTGCCCAATGTAACTAAGGGTGTGGCCCAAGCCAGAGCAGGGCCTGATAAATGGGAAATCAGAAACCAAACTTGTCTTTATCCTTGGGAAAGAAACGAGATTTAAAAGTGAATTGGAAAGTACAACTGTCTAGGAAATCCTTTAACTTATGTGGGTCTCCATCAAACTTACCCATGCTAAGGGTACTCGGGGGGTTTCAGAAAAGGCTCGATTGACCTGTTGTCTTAATTGGGCATTATCTTGCTTAAGGTTTTGCATCTCCAAAGACATGGATTGCATTGCCGACATTAGCTGCTGCATTTGTTGCTCCATGATAAAGCCACCAGTCAGGTAAGCCCTACTTCTTTTAAAGGTGTCGCTTACTGTTACAATTAAAGGCAGTCAATCAATTATGGTCACTAACCTGTTCTGATGGCAGTCTCTTGGAGCAGCAAGGGAGAATCTCCCGGAGACCCCTGCGTTCCCCAAATCTCGGGGAATACAAATGCCAGAGAGGGAGAGACAGGAGCCCCAGGGAAACCCTCTGGGGAAGAAAACCCTGGGTGGTCTTGACGAGTGCTTCTGGGTAGCGATCTCTTCTTTGGCGCAAGGTTTGTAGCAGCAGAAGCAGAGTTCTCTACAGAAGAAAGAAGAGAAGGTGAGTATGAGAGTGGATAGAGTGGACTAGTTATTATATTGGAAGTAATCCCCACTTACTGATGTAACCCTTTCACTAATCTATTCCTTAGGTGGGAGATGGTGTCGGGAGAGTGCGCTCCGAAAAGACCTGGAGATTTAGGATGAAGCACAAGGTAAGTGATAGAAATGAAGGAAAAAGATAAGATTCCTGGTTCTGGAGAAAAGGTAACCCACTTTCTTGAGAAAGAAGTCTGGCCCAAGAGGGATTCTGCACGGGAATGTGAAACCTGAACGGGAAGAGAATGATGAGACCGGAAGTTCGGGAAAGGGGTTCTTGCGGGAAGGACGGGAGGCGCTGGAATACTGACTGGGAAGAAGGTAGAAAGGAAATTAAGGTAATATCTATGGATATAATTTGAAATCTTTCAGAAAAGCGAATAGCGAACTTACGAAGCGTCGTACTGAGCAGAAGCGACGCACTGAAGGGAAGGTTTCTGGTCTTTTAAAGCAGTAACGTGATCGTTCGATTGCGTGAGTGAAAGACGTGCAGCAACTAGACTGTCAATCCTCCTGTGCCGGCAATTCCCCGCCATCATGGAATTCCCGCGAAGTGCTGATCTGTCTAACGACCAATGCCGTCTAGACTGCCATCGTTGTAAAGTTGTAACAGTAATAGATGAAAGACAGGAGGAGCGACAGAGAGATGCTGTTGAATAGAAGTGTACGGAAGCAAACCGATGTAGTGTAAGAGTATATGGAACTAACTGCCCCAGAGACGGGTGGACAGATCTGCAAAAAGGACAGTAGTAGGAAGAAAAACAGGGACTAAAGGCACCAGAGTGTGAAAAACAAGTAAAAGAGCAGTAGTTTAGCATGAAAACTGCGCCGTCGGGCACCATCAAATTCCAAGAGGAAAGACAGATATAACGTGCCGTCCAAACGGAACGGAGCGTAGAAGTAGTATAGGCGGACATCTCAGGTGAGGACTGGACCGTGAGTTGTGCTTCTTGAGTCACATTCCTAATGCATCCTCCTTTGACACAATCCCGAGGGGCTGAACTCAACACGTACCAACTTGACATTGTCAACACCGGGCCCTCTCCCACCATCAGTGTGACTTTGACAGCTAAAGGGTGCAGGCTACTGTCTACAGCATGAAGTGCATCAAGCACGTATACAGGCAAGAAATAAACATACATCACAATCAACATCAATAAATGGACAGTTCAAAAATGTACTCACCAATATTGATTGCAGACCTGCCGTGGAGAAAACATCCATAATCCGCACTAGGGATGTAAACACAAGTCGTACAGCAGCAGACAGGCCACAGATATGACGAAAGTCCAATGCCCTTGTGTAAATGGTTGTCACACCGAACCATCCTTGCAAGCCCATGGAAAGGGGAAGCAGGAGTGGCATATGTGTCAGGACCCCAAGCCACAAAAACATACACGAGACAAGCTTGAATGGGCCCAGCTGGCACAGACAGTGGATGCTTTCAAAAGCCACAAAGCACCACACTGTCACATGAATGCACAATAGACAAACAATTTTAAACTATATTAACTAATTAAACTAAATAATAAAATAAAAAATGGCCACATACGACCTGGGGGGAAGGCACCAGGAGGGGGGAGGTACAGGGTGCACCTCAACACCCACATGCAATGATGTTGAGATAAAATAAAACTCCATGGGCTCAACGCCTGCATGGCCTGACCTGTGTGGGAGATAAATCGTAGTCCGAGTCAACCTCTGGATGGAAAGCAGAAGGTGTACATGGCACAGTACCTTGACCATGCCTATATGCAGCTTGCCCCTCCTCGGCAGCAAGTCTGTGGGACTGGTAATTCTGGTCCTGTGTGGCGATGGCACGTAGGTCAGCATGCAGCACCTCACGTGATACGCATGCTTCCTCTTGCAAGGTAGCACGTGTAACACAGAGTTCTTCCTGCATGGCCTCGCATGACATCTGGAGCACCTCCCGGCATGCACGTAGCTCAGCCCAGATGGTATTCTCAAGTTGCTCCAACCTCTCCTCTGACTGCTTCCTCGGCAACATGTTGAGCACACCCAGAATAGATCTGACGGATTGATGGTCATCCCTTAGGGACTACCTGTGTGCCTCTGTGTGAGCAGCAAGTGCTTGAGGCAGAGACACCATTTCAGCCCGGCGTGCCCTGTCTGAGGCTGCCATGCCCAGCCTGAGTGAGTGGCCTGTGGACTTTGCTGCCTGCTGCCGGAGATCCACCTGCCTAGCAGGGGGGAGCATGGATTGGGCCACACATTCCATTTTCTGAGCAATCTTATCAATAGCTGCCCCCTGTTGTTCAGAAATGGCATGCATGGATTGCTCCCACTCAGTATACCCCGGTGGTGCACAGCCACTGTGTTGCCGGACTCGACCCCTGCGGGGGCCAAGGAGCCGTGGTCCTTGCTGGATTAGCACCGCCTGCGGCTGCAGGACTACAGCCCTCAATTAACGTGATGCCCCAGGCACATGAGCAACTGGTGTGGGGCGTGACCGTGCATCCCGATCCACCACCGGTGGAAGTTCCAACACCATCTGACCCCTCAGTGCAGGTGCCGCGGACAGAAGATAGTTCACATCAGAATCACTCACCGTCGACAAATGGACATGACGCACATCCAACTCAACATTGTTATCAGAGTGATAATCCGAGCTAGACTCATTGCCAGCCCTGGACACGATGATGGTCTGGAGCACAAGTCGTTTCTCGTGGCCTACCCCCCACAACCCCCACTTGTGTTGGGTTGCTGATGTAATAGCAACCCCGTGTCAGGATTGACATCATCATTCTCTGGCTACATTGTGTCATCACCTGTAATGTGGAAAAAATAAACATGAGTACATATGTCAGAAGCACATAACCCACACACATATAGACATCACTTCGACAGCCAGCACATGAAGCAGACATGTCACACACAAATTAACTTCCTGCATGCATCCAGTGGCATTGATTTGAAAACACATCCCAAAATCAGAAATGAATGTGTGTAAATAGCAAAGCCTACACATGTACAGAATGTAGTATATCACCTCCATCACACACCACCTCTGGCAGGCACAGATCACAGGCAGAAAAGACAGATGTCAACAAAGAGATGGCACGTAGCATAAGCATGTTTCAACAGCCAAATTTGCAACAGCTGCAAGTGAATCAAAACACACCATGACACACGTAATATGCATGTACACAAATCATCATCGCCAATATAGATTCATCCATCTGCAGCTCGGCCCGTACCGGGTGTCTTGGGCCATGTAGACATAGTGAATGTCCCGAGCAAAGCGAGGGCATGCAAACAGGCGTGAGGGACCATTAAGCTCAATAAGGTCCGAGCTGCCGGCAATGAAGCTTCCAGAACACCCCTCAGGGCCTGATTGAGCACATTGTGCATTGATTGTGCCCTAAACCATTATTCATTGTGTCAAATCATCACGGCCAGGCCCCACCAGATTAGCTGAGTGGCCCTGGGCGTACACATACTGCACAACAGTGCACCTTCAGGATTGTGCCAGTTGAACATAACGGGTGCAATGCTGAAATCTCTGCAGCATTAACATTAATGAACTACATAGTAGTCATGCAACAAAAAATCTGAAGAGAACACGTGTAAATGAACACTTTCACACCCACATAAGTGAGTAGCCACAATATTGCACTACACAACGTTGAAGCTGCTTGCATATATACATGTGAAATTATTGAAAAACACCCGTGTCCATATACACCCGTTTGGTGATCATAAACAGCATCCTATACAGCAAAGCAAGCAGCTACAATGGATGTGAAAGTGTACACATACACATGTGCAGGCAGCTCCACAGTCATTACAACTCGATTGGCAGGCTATAGTCAATCTGCAGCCTATACCAGTTAGAATAGGCCACAGATTGACCTATCAACTTTGCTAAACACCCAATATGGTGTTCCAATACTGCATGCCTGTGCCTTTCATGACAGTGTCGGGGGGAAATTCTGCCGGGGTCGGCCGGGCCGTTCGCAGACCTCCGGGCAGGGAGGCCCCAACTCCTCCCGTATATCCCAGATGAGATAGAGTATGAGACACACACAAGGAGCAAGGCGACTCTGCTGTTTATTTACACAAAACGGCAGGGATGGGTCAAGGAGCGTACGCGTCCGTCCTGACACACACACAATCGTGGGGCTCGCAGGCCCTTTTTACTGCATTATGACGCGCTACTTGCGTCACTTCAGAAAGTTAACAAAAAACCTATCGCCACTCTTAATTGGTTGCTCGAGTGGTAGGGTTAGTATAGTACACATATAGCGAATGATATTAGTGGACAAGGTGTAGTCAGGTGGTATATCTGGGTTGTCCCTATAATTGGATACATAAGAATTGTTACATGAAGGCTCCTGAGGATTGGCTAATGTTACTGACGTCTGAGATAAGAGCCCCATGTTCTGATTGGTGCATCCGTGAGCTCCCCAGCCTGGGACCACCGTTGTTCCCAGCTCTCGGTGTACCTGTGTTTGCAACAATGTTTCAATATGGGTGCGTGCAGACAATGTGAGGATTTATTCATAGGTGGAAGGCTGACCGCTCCCACTGTAGCAGGTGTCCATTGAGCCTTTCAAGTGTCTCGGCCTGTGTCTCGTAGTGAGGGACCCAGACGCCTTTTCTCTCCTGGGTTTTGGCATCTCGTCAGATTCGGCTTGGTCACGTGAGGCGGGACCGTGTTTGAGGCAGAATTCTGCACAATTAATATTGCTTTTCCACTGTGTGTCTGGTTTAATTTGTAGATATGACTTTAACGTTGGTACACGGAGTGCGAGGTTGCAACATCGTGCCTTTGATGATTTGTTCTTGGATGTGGGCTTGCAACATTGCGACCTTGGCTGGTTGCTCCATCGGGTTCTTTCTGCAGGATCAGCAACCTGACTCTTGCTTTGTTAATGTCCACGGGAGCTCTTGTTTGCGGCCTACTCGGGCCTGGTGCTTAAGTAGTCTGTTTGGTTCATAGGTGCTTTAGATTATAGTAGCATACATTTCCATGACCAGTATCGTGTTTCCATTATACCTCTCATGGTGGTAACGGGTTTCAAGGGAAGCGTGAGCAAGCGTTATAGATGAGTTCATGATGCATCTTGCGTTTCTGCATTCTGAAAGCCTATGTAAAAATAATAAAGATGCACGTCCGTGAATATGCCTGTCGCCTACGTCAGAGCACTGAGTATGTTCTTCGTGTAGATTGGTGTGGAAATGTTAAGTGTGTATACTTGTACAGATGTGCTTCCCGTTGTCTAGGTCGTCATGGCATCTCTAACGACGTGTGGTTTTTAGTCTAGCTGATCCGAGCCGCAGGGGTCGGCATGGCCAGTGCGGGCTGTTGGGCAGGCAGGTGGACACATCCGTATGTTCCTGTACCAGGGTACCTGGTCGTCTGGTAAATGGACAAACTCTTCTCGCGGCGGGTGTCTGGGCCGTGACCCTCTAGGCCAAGCGCGAGAGGTGAAGGACGGGAGCCTGTTCTTCCATTCTCCCACTTCAGTCCCCCCTCTGGTCGACCTGTCGACCACAAACATATCCTTCTCGTTATCTCCTCTTACCCTCCATATCTTAGTTATCCCTCCGAGATGTCCATAATGGTTTACATGATCTTCAAATGACCAATACATGTATTCACATGTTCCTCCAGGAGTACAGTATACCCATCTTCCTATGTAGCTCCTGGGGTTCCTTGGGTTCTCAATCTTCACTGATGGTGGGTCTAGATGATTGGTGATGATTTGGGTGCGCAACTTCTCCCTTTCTTGTATTATCACACCTGTATGCTGGCCGTCATCTGCTGGCATTAAGGGGTGCATTCCCACCATTTCCAGCAACTCGTCAGTCGTTCGTGCTTTCCGGGCCTTCCAAAATCTAATTATGATCAGGGTAGCTCCAGCCAAAATAGCACATCCCACTATTATTTTCAGTCCATCTGACAGCCAAGATGGCATCCATGACCATAATAGTGAAAACCAGCTCTTATCCTTGTTTACACCGTTACTTTCGTCCATCATTTTGGAGTGCATCTGGGCCAATTGTGAAACTGCTTCTGTCAGTGTACCATTGTCAGCATCGTTGGCAGGTATGAACGTGCAGCAAGATTGTCCTATTTTTGCACAAACTCCTCCTTCCATTGCTGTGAGAAGGTCCAATACATATCTGTTCTGGAGTGCTACCATCCTTACAGCTCGCAGCTCCTCTTTAATTGCGTTGAACCCATTTACTGTTGAATTGATGGTCATCATTAGTTCCCACCTTGTTATTTGGAGCCATTTTGCGTTTGCGTATGCCTGCAGTCCCGGATGTATTATTGAGGAGAAGAACATTGATGCTCTGCTGAATAGTCTGTGTTCTGGCGGTATTGATGTTAGTTCCGTTTCCGACCTTCCCCACAGGTAATTTCCTGTCAATGGCTCTCCTTGTCTTTTTCTCCTGTTTAGGACAGTATCATTGCTGTTGGTCCTGTTTCCTTGCTCCTTCTGAAGTGGTGCAGATCTCTTTCTTCTCTTATCCCCTTCATCCATTTTAGGAAATTTCGCCACATCGACATGCTTCTTAGGTACCACTAGTGATGGTACATTGACGTGTACCATTGTGCACACACCATTCCACAGGGGAGGCAGTGTATGATATGCCTTTTCTCCACAGGCCCAATAATGGTCCATTATTACTGCTGTTCCCGCTCCCCCCTCAGGCAACTCCATCACGCTTGCACAATTGGTGTTATATCCTACGTCCACCTCTCCTTTATGCTGGTAGCATACTTTAGGCGCAGTCAATGGTAGTATAGTTATCGGGTCTTCATCTTCTTCTACCCACGTGAGCATTGGTACATACTTGATCCACGTCGTCCAACATCGATGATTGTGTGTCTCGATAGTTGAGATAGTTTCTTTTGTTACCATGTTGCTGCCAATCACTCCTATCTCCCAGCTGTTGCCCAGGAACACCTTTCCTGTTATCGTCAGTAGCGGCCTCTCCCAGCATCCTTGTTTACCCGGGACTTCAGTTGCGTACCAATCACATGGTAGATACTGCAGTGTTACCTTCTTTGTTTCTCCTTTTGCAGGGCCACTCGTTATGTACCTGAATGCTTCAGCATGTAAACTGGTCTTGTGATAACTCAGATAGGTCTTGAGGAAGTTGTTTTCATATGGGTATGAGTCTCGTGTTTTCCATGTCATGTGCACTACTGTTCCTTGAAATCTTCCTTTCGTTTGGAACAGGGCCAAATATATTATGCACTGTGCTGTTTTTTCATCTATTTCTGTGGCAACAAATGTTCGTGAAGCGCTCATGGCGTATGGTATTAATGAGCAAAACGTAACAGCTATCCTCAGTTGTCTGCTTACCAATGCGGGTCATGTGTTGGTACCATATGTTGTTTGTGACGTGTGCTGAATCTTGTACATAATTATCAATACCTTTATTGTCTGAGTACGTGCTGCGTTTAACTCTATTTTGCTTGGGTGCAAAATTACGATTACCACCTGACGTAACACCTGTTGCAGCAGGGGACGGGGGTATATTAAGTTTGGGTGCAGCAATAAAATCAATAGCATAGCTGTACTGCCAGACAGAGGCAGCCAAGAATCCAGTGATCATAAAAATCCCTATTATTTTTATTACATATGCTAATTTCACCGGCATTTTGCTCTTACCTTGCTGCGGTCCTGGCAGCTTATTCTTGCGACGTTACAGTTGCCCGCCTAAAAATTCTCAAAAGTGCTCGTTATTAAATGTTAGTTTTGTTTCCTTTAAGCTCTCCCTATCAAGTGGTCATTCAGTGCCCAGGCGAAGAGCTGCTCCCACGCTACTCTAAGTGATGGGTCTCTTAGGACCGGCAAGTATGGGCGGAGGTGGGGCATGTAATATTCTATGGCCAGGAGGAAGGCTGTGTAGTATACACGTACCCTTCTCCTTTTTAAGTATGTTGGCCTCTTTATTTCGTATACAAATTGGTGTGACAATTCTTCTGGGTAGTTATCGTCTGGCAGCACCATCTACACCTGCACACTGAACTTGTTAATTAGCTTTTCTTAACAATACAATATTACGCAGTTCCTGTATGTGCGAGAGAAAAAGAGAACATTCACGTGTTTACATGTGTATTGGTGCAAGCAATGTCCTTCAATTTTAGTTACAACTGTACTTAGCAGTCAATGGGGGGGGGGTTTGCGCTCAGATGGCGGAAGTATTTTTACTCTTTGAGCGAGTGATCATGGGGTGGGCAGTATGGGGGTCACCCCCTTCTTCGTCAGTTATTGTCTCCGAGGGAACAATTGGGTCGTTGTCTGTGGTGGAACTTTCTTCCGCTGTCGGCGATGTTGTTGCTGTTCTTCCAATGGACCTGTCGTTGGCGCTGGGGCGGGTCTGCAGTTTGTAGATCTTTACGTCATGTAGGTGGTTCCAGGCACGCTTATCCTTTAGTTTTACTGCTCTTGTTGATACGTCCTCTACCAGATGGGGGCCAGTGAACCTCTTCTCGTGCCACCTTCTATTGAAATTGCGAAGTAGTACGTGGTCACCTTTGGCAAGTTTGCACGAGTTCTCCTTTCCCAATTCCGTACTTTCGTCTTTTTCTTGATTGCTGGTAGACCCGCCCCGTGTGCGCTCGAGCTGTTGAGACACAAACACGACACTAGTAATCAAAGAAGACACATATTGATACATTTCATCTCCTAACACATTCGCTGAACTTTCGTTATCGGTGAATGCCCTTGACGTTGGTGTTAGGGGAAGGCGCATTTGACGTCCAGTAACCACTTCGTGAGGGGTGAGGTGGTGGTCGGACCCTGGCCTGTTTCTAAGTTCAAACAATGCTAACGGAAGGCAATACAACCAACTTTTCTTTGTTGTTTGTTGTATTTTAGCAATTGCCTCCTTCAATAGGCCATTCAGGCGTTCACATACACCATTAGCCTGTGGGTGGTATGCACATGCAAATTTGTGTTTAATGTTCAGCAGGGATGTAATATGCTGGAACATTTCATTTGCGAAATGGGGGCCGTTGTCTGATCTTAACACCTCGCACACTCCCCACCTGGGGAAGACCTCCCTTACTATGAATTTGGCTGCTCTAAACGCATCAGGGTGTGAACAGGGCCCTGCTTCAATCCACCTAGAAAATGGACATACTACTACAATCATATACCTATTGCCTTGACAGATGTTGATCATATCAACATAGTCAATGTGAAGGTGCCGAAAAGGTCCTTCTGGCCGGGGTATTGTACCTCTTATCACTTTTAGAGTATGACCGGCCGTAAACTGTTGACATGTGAGGCAATTGCTGATAAAATTTGACACATGGGAGGTTAACTCGGGACAAAACCAATCTTCTCTAATTCGTGCTGCAATTATTTCCTTGCCTGTATGGGCAGGGTGATGTAATTGGCTTAAGGCGGTATTTAACAGTGCCAACGGTATTACAACTTTCCCAGTGCCACCCTGGCGCCATAGTGCGTCGGTTGGTGACATTGTGCATCCTCTTTTCACCCATACTTCTTTTTCGGCCATTGGTGCAGCCGCTTGTAGCTCCATAATCTGTGTGGCTGGGAGATGGGTGTACCCTTCTCTTATTAACATCTCCCTCGCTATTCCCCTCCCTCTCCCTCTCTGTGAGTCTGTGGGGTTCCATATCTCACCAAAATATGCAGCATATTTCGCATGTGCGTCTGCTGCTGCATTTCCTTTTGAAACGTAGTCTTCTCCATTGGTGTGTGCGGTGCATTTTACTAGGGCTAGTTCTTGGGGGTCGTTTATTACTTCAATTAGTTCAGCCAACAAGAGGGCATGTTGTACTGGAGTGCCATCAGCTCTCCTAAACCCTCTCCTTCTCCATTTTGATAGCCCTGAGTGGACAGTGGATGTAACATATGCACTGTCGGAATATATAGTTACTCTTTTATTAAAACTTTCCTTTAATGCCAATATTAGTGCAACGAGTTCCGCCGCTTGAGCAGAGTAATGCTGTGGTAATTGTACACACTTCATAGCCACACACACCGGCGCCTCCATCATTTTTACTACTGCTGCCCCAGTCCTTCGTATCCCATCTCCTTGATCAATAGTTGATGACCCATCAATAAACAAAAGCTCACCTCCCTCTAGTGCGTTTTCTTCAACTTTCCTAGTACATGAGTATATTTCAGTTACTTGGGTGCAGTCGTGGGCGTAATCTCCCTCTTCAATTACTTCTGCTAGGAACCTTGCAGGGTTAACCGTGCTACATCTAACAATTGCCAGTTCAGCTTTAGACAAAATAATCTCATAACCTGATGCCCTCTGTGTCGTTAATGTGGACTTAGGTTTATTCAATATCGCAAATAGTGCATGTTCCACAAATAGTGTAGTTGGACACCCCATAGTTATTGCTGATGCTTTTTCTACTGCAAAAGCAGCTGCAGCAAGACCTTGTTCACAAGAGAAGTGGCCTAACATTATAGGGTCTAAGTGACCGCTGTAAAATGCTACTGGTTTATAGCCCATGCTAGTTTTTTGGGCCAATACTGCTTTCATCACTGCTGAGTCGCAATGTGAAAATATAAAGAAGCGCCGCTCATAGTCTGGGGATGCAAGTACTGGAGCAGTTGATATCGCGTCTTTTAATTCGTCAAATGCCTCCCTCATTTCCATAGTCCATCCCAACTTTTTCTCCCCTTTATTTGCTTCCTTCAAACCCTCAAGCAGGGGTCCTATGTATGAGCTGTAATCAAATACCCATGCTCTACAGTAGTTGCACAGCCCCAGAAATTGCTGCAGTTCTCTCACAGTCTGTGGCACGGGAGTGCTTGAGATGGCCTGTGCTCTTTGTGGTGCAATCCTTCTTCCATGTTGGGATATCAGTTGACCAATGTAAAGTACCTGTTCCTGACAGTATTGTATCTTTTCCATGTCTACCTTGTACCCCTTTTCTGCCAGTATCGTCAACATTTTTAAGGAGTCCTCTCTACATTTACTTTCGTTTGCACTGCAAATTATTATGTCATCCACATACTGTAACACTGTGCTTTCCACCTCAACGTTACCCAAATCCATCTGTATTACTCTATTGAAAATTGAGGGTGATTCACAATACCCCTGTGGTAATCTGGTATGTTTCCACTTTGTATTTCGGTAAGTGAAGCTTGTCAAATCTTGTGAGTCTGGGTGTAATGGTATTGAGAAGAAAGCATTTTTAAGGTCAATCACTGTAAATCGTGATGCTTCTGCTGGAATGCCACACAATATTGTGGCCGGGTTTGCTGTTACTGGATACTCTGCTTCTACTATGTTGTTCAAGGGTCTGAGGTCCTGTATGAAGCGCCAAGACCCCCCTTTAGCCTTGCGCACCCGGTACACAGCTGTGTTACATGGTGATTCTGAGGGGACCAATATGCCATTGTTTATAAGGGCCGTTATGGTTTCATATATGCCCTCATCTGCCTCTTTTGACAATGGGTACTGTTTAACTCTTGGTAGTATGGCACCTTTTTTCAATTTTATCCTTACACCCCCTATGCTTTTTATGCATCCCACGTCATAAGGGCTAATAGTCCATAATGATTTGGGCACCTTTGACATATCCTCCTTAAAAAATGGGACTGGGGTGCCTGCGGGTGCCTCAAGTGCCATTGCAATTTTCTGTGCTACTTGTTTGTGAGCCACTCTTAGCCACATTTCTACACTCATCATGAACACCATTTCATTTTCTTCCTTTTCTTCTGAGAACAGCTCTTCATCTGACACCTGGGTCAGCCTACATCCTTCTGCTAGTGCTATCACCGCCCTCCATGCTCTCCCTTCTTTATCTTGGGCGTGCACAGCAACATAATCAGCTGTTGCAATAATGCTCTCAATGTCCACTACAAACACCTTCCCTTCTAGTTCATTAACTGGTGTTT
Source organism: Ambystoma mexicanum (assembly GCF_040938575.1). Taxonomy (NCBI): domain Eukaryota; kingdom Metazoa; phylum Chordata; class Amphibia; order Caudata; family Ambystomatidae; genus Ambystoma; species Ambystoma mexicanum. Next base: position 1,502,226,289 of record NC_090937.1, on the reverse strand, counting down.
CTGGTCGGAATAGATAGGCTGCTGGTCTCCTCCATATTTTCCCTTCTATCCCTGGCATCCATGCAAATGCCATGTCAGTGCCATATTGGAATATCTCGCCATCTACTGGCTCCGCCCTAATCGCTGTCTGTCCACAGTATGCTTGCAAAATCTGTCGTGCTGTGAGCATGTTAATCCCTGGAGTAGAGCAAATTATGCCATCCTCTGTAAAGGAGATCGTCATGTTCAACCTGTTCATTATGTCCCTCCCCAGTATATTTACTGGTGAGGCACTATAATACAAGAGTGGAACTGACAGATCATAATCTCCAATAGATAAGGGAACATTATCAGTAAATGGAACCAACCCTTTAGCCCCAGAAAATCCTTGGGTGTTCATGGCTTCGCCTGACATCTTAAATTTACCTTCCCTTATGCAAGACCGGGTTGCCCCGGTGTCAACAAGAAATGATAATTTTTTGTCACCTATCGTTACCTCTATGCGTGGTTCCTCCGCACTATTAGGTGTTACTGACAGGATGGGACACACCAAGGCCGTCTGTGGGCTGGCCTATTGGGGGTACAATGATTGGCCATTCCCTGTGTAAGGGTTGTGTCCCAACACCGTCACCCCACCCAATTGTGTTCGTTCATTTTGGGGTGGTGGTTGTATTAACGCTACTTGTTGTTGTGGCGGTGGCAGGTACTGTGTTATTTGTTGTTGTGGCAGTGAATAGGTTTGTGGCTGTTGTGTTGTTTGTTGTTGTGGGTCACTCCCTTTTTGTGACGTCTGCTGTTGTTGTATGCCCTGCTGTTCTTGTAATGTCCTAGGTTGTGCTTGTTCATTCCATGCTGGTGTTCCTGGCCTGACCCTACATGTACGTGACATGTGTCCTAATAGTCCGCAGCTCCAACACACGGGTGGTTCCCTGTTTTGCCATGGGAAGCTCCCTGTGTTGTCCTGGTATACGGGTTGCCCTGTGGGGTAGTTATTTCTTAGTCCCCCAGCCTGTTGTTGGGTATTATATCCATATCCTCTCCCCCTCATGAACCCTCCTCTCCCTCTGTTATAACTATAATACCCAGTTCCTTGCATTGGGTACCCTCCTCCCATGTTTGGTGCGTGTAATTGCAGAGGCGGCACTTGCTGTATTACACCTTGTGGAGGCGTTATTTGTGCGGGATCTTGTGCAGCCACTACTTGCGTTGGGCTTTGGGCCATTGGTGTGGGCGTAGTTATTAGTGCCCCTTCCATTGTGTATTTAGTAAGTTTTTTCTGTACTAATTTGGCCTCTTCTGTTTTCCTATCCTCTTCCTTTTGTTTCATTTTTCCTTGCCATGTTCTGCAGTGATGTACTATAGTCAGTTGTATTTCTGGCCATGGTTTTGCTTCCATCCCCACTACTTTCTTTAGTTGTTTTTGAACTCCTTCTGGGAGCCCTTGTACTAGTATATGATAAAATATGGCTGGTGTTTTGTCCCATTGTTCTCTAGTTTCCATGCGCCACTTCTCTTGAACATCCTGGATATAATCAACAGGATCCTCATTTTCACCCATCTTACGGGAAGTAATGGCTCCTATGTCTGATGTGTCTGGGTACTGCACTCTCAGTGCCTGCCATAGCGCATGTCTGCAGTTTGCAAATGGTGCCCCATCATGCGATGTGTTCGTTATTGTTACCCCATGGAATCCCGCTCTTTTCCAAATGTCATCCGCTCTATCCCCTAATATTGATATTAACAGGCCCTTCACATCTCCTACTGCTAGTTTCTGTCCTGCGGTGTGTTTTTGCATTTCATATATCCACTTACCCGCACCTCCACTTAGTGATGGGAGCCTACATTTTATATTTTCCTTATCCGTATGTTTCCAAGGTACATACTGTGGTCTAACCCCTCCTCTCTCCAGCAGTGGCATTAAATTCTGTCTTGTGTCACCCTTTACGCTCCATAATGTTGAGTCTTCACACCCCTCCTCTTCCCCCATTTCTTTTACTACTTCAAATTCTTCCTTACTACCTCTGCTCCTACCTCCCTCTTCTTCCTTTCCCCTTTTTTCATCATTTCCTGTGTTCAATATGGGTATGTTTATTTGTCTGTCTTGCCTGCGACTAGGGAGGTCCCTAAGCCGACATGCATAAGGTGTAAATTCATTCATGAAGGGCGCGAGCTTTATTCTGTGCAGAGAGCGCGCGGTAGTTGAACATGTAGGGCGTGACGTGGGAGGGTGCGATGGTGATGTGGGTGGCGTGGTTTCATTGGTTTGTGTTTCCCCTATTCTTTTCGCTTCCTCCTTACTTCTCTCCAGCTCCTCCCATCTTCTACTCATCCAGGGCGAATCTATGTTTGTTCTAGTAAGGTATAGTTTATCTAAGCTTTCCCTTTCACTCTTCCTTCCATCCTTCTCCACTCCTCCTTCCTCCTCACTGCAAAAATCATTCATAAATGGCACCCCCCACTCTGCCTTTTTTCCTTTTATTGTTACTGTTTTTAAGTCTATTAGGTCTCTTTCTCCCTTTCCGTTGTTACCAACTGTTCCCCTTTGTGCTGATGTTGTTGCTACCTCTCTACTTTTATATACATCTCCCCATCTTTCACTCTCCCAACCCCTCTCTTCTCTTCCTCCTTCACTCCTCTCCTCCATTTCCCTACTATTTTCCTCCCTTTTCCTTTTCAACTCCTCCATTACTTCGTTGCTCATCTGTTCCAATATCCTTTCATCCTCTTTCTTCCTTTCCCATTTCACCCTTTCTCTTTCTACTATACTCTCTATTACCTTCCCCTCTTCATATTTCTTAGTTGCCTCTGATATTATCCTCCTCCTCCATATTTCCATTTCTTTTTCCTTTTCTTCTTCTTCCTTCTTCTTCTCTCTCAGCACTACTCTTGATACCCTATCTGCTGCTCCTTTTACCCTTTCAGCTTCTCTCTTTTGTTCCTCACTTCGTTCCCTTAATTTTTCCAATTCGTCCTTACCTTCTTTCCTTTTCCTCACTCTCTCTCTTTCCTCCCGCTCAAGTTGTTTGATCAGTTCATTCTGCTCATCCCTTAGTTCTGCTAATCTTTCCTCCAAAATCTCTTCCTTCTGCCGTAGTAGCTCCTCTCCCCTCATTTCACTCTCTCTGGCACTATCCTCGTTTGTTCTCCTTACCGCCTCCCTTTCTTCTCCAGTTAGTGAGCCTCGTAATTTCAACAATATCTGTGCAGCTATCCACTCATCGTTTCCTATCTCTACAGTCTGCTCTTCTCTAATCCTCCTGTCCCCCATTGGTATCTTCCCATGAGCCACATATGGTGGAGGGCTGTATGCCGGGTTTGAGTATCCTTCAGCCGCCCTTAACTGTCCTGCCATTTCTCCTAATTCTCTTAAAGGGTACAACCCTCCTCCCTCTGTTTTCACTCCCGGTGTTATGGGTATCCCATTGCTCGGTTCCTTTTTTATGTCGTCTGATTTATCAATCTTTTCTCCTCCCTGTCTTTCGTTCCCCGTATTCTTTGTGCTTTCGCACTCCTTTTCCCCACCCGTTCCTTCTTTCTTAATCTCCTTTTCTTCCAGTGTTTCCCCCATAGTGAACATTCCATTTGGTCCTGGTCGAGACCCCTGGAACATCCTCCATAAGTTAAACACCTCCACATGGTTTGCCAACTTCTTCCCCTTGTATGTATTGTGCAGATGGTTCAGTAGTGAATGTTGGGCATATGGATCGAAACTACCATTAGGCGGCCATGGTGTTAACATTTTGTTATCTGTCCCCTGGGTCCACTCTATGCTGTACTTAATTAACTTCTCCCTATGTGGTGGCAGTGTGGTGCATATGTGCTGTAGTGGGGTAGTGAGGGTGTTCCCCCACCCTCCCGACCCTCTCCCGTATAACATAAATTCACTCCCCTTGTTACCCTTCCCCTTACTAGCAGTTTACGATATACAACCTTGTATTGCTTACCTCGCCCCGCAAGTGTGGGGACTTTCGACACTCCTTTTGACAAATTATGCAATAATAATAAATATGATGTTATATTATATTCCTTCCCCTACGGCCCCCTGCGGCCGAAGCGCACGCAGCCCCCTGCGGCTGCGTACCCCTTACGATGATCTTATACAGTCGTCCTGTTTCTCCGTTCTCCTCCCCCGTTTACACTTGCCGTGGCCGGCGTTCTCCGTGCGCAGCCACGCCCCTTTCCCCTTTTTTTTTTTTTCGATCCACTGGTTTATAGTTTATCTCCGTACCAGCTCCTTTATCATGCTTCTCTTCCCCACCACTCTCAAACCCAAAATTCCTTGTGCTCGCGATATCCTATTAAATCCCTACTGGTGACGTCACCGATTTCTTCGAGCTACTGGTATATTCTTGTTATGTTTTTTAAGTTCAAAATACACTTGCAATCTACCCCGCTAACCCTACAGCTGTCTTCCTGTCTCTCCTGGAACAAGGTAATCTCATCAATAATATAACCGGACTGCGCACGCTGCGTCGCCACGCGTGTGATACGCCCCTTAACAGGAGGGCTTAACCAGCCAATTATCTTCCGTTTTGGGCAACTATGTAACTAGCTACCGCCCACAGGGAAACGTCATCTACCTATCGAGTTTCTTGCTCGAACAATAGGGAACCTCATCTACTCATTGATCAATAAATGTCAAGTCGTAGGAAACCACACACACCCACCCTCACACTTAGTCGCAATTTAGACCATCAGGGTCTTACGATCGGCTGCACGTGATGTTTTCGTGCCCCGCCCCCCTCTTTCGCGTAACGTTAGCTGACTGTTACGAGCGGCTGCACGTGATGTTTTCGTGCCCCGACCCCTCTTTCGCGTAACGTTAGCCGACTGTTCTCGCACTCGTTTTCCTACCATTCATTCCATTAGCAACACTCAGTTAAACCTTCGCCGCACATCTCTACAATACCTCCCTTATTTACTTCCTCCCCCTCCCTCACAATTTCGCATTGCTTGTTGTGCGTGTCATGCTCACCAAGTTCTCTCGATGCAGGGCCACTCGACTGCGTGCACCCTCCAAGCGGCTCGCCACCTCCCCTCGTCTGGACCACGTCTGGACACTCGCCGACCGCGGGCGGGATACTTCTCAACCGGCTCCCGAGGGCCAATATCCGGATTGCGCTGTCCGGTCTTCTCGTGGCTCCGCGATGGTCCTGTAGTCCTCAGAAGGGGGCAACGGCAGAGGGGGCCGCGCCGCCGGGCCTCCTCGCAACGGGAGTGCCTGGAAAAACTAAAAATAAAAGTTGATCTTAAACAGATCTCAGCAGTGCCTCCAACTTGTCGGGGGAAATTCTGCCGGGGTCGGCCGGGCCGTCCGCAGACCTCCGGGCAGGGAGGCCCCAACTCCTCCCGTATATCCCAGATGAGATAGAGTATGAGACACACACAAGGAGCAAGGCGACTCTGCTGTTTATTTACACAAAACGGCAGGGATGGGTCAAGGAGCGTACGCGTCCGTCCTGACACACACACAATCGTGGGGCTCGCAGGCCCTTTTTACTGCATTATGACGCGCTACTTGCGTCACTTCAGAAAGTTAACAAAAAACCTATCGCCACTCTTAATTGGTTGCTCGAGTGGTAGGGTTAGTATAGTACACATATAGAGAATGATATTAGTGGACAAGGTGTAGTCAGGTGGTATATCTGGGTTGTCCCTATAATTGGATACATAAGAATTGTTACATGAAGGCTCCTGAGGATTGGCTAATGTTACTGACGTCTGAGATAAGAGCCCCATGTTCTGATTGGTGCATCCGTGAGCTCCCCAGCCTGGGACCACCGTTGTTCCCAGCTCTCGGTGTACCTGTGTTTGCAACAATGTTTCAATATGGGTGCGTGCAGACAATGTGAGGATTTATTCATAGGTGGAAGGCTGACCGCTCCCACTGTAGCAGGTGTCCATTGAGCCTTTCAAGTGTCTCGGCCTGTGTCTCGTAGTGAGGGACCCAGACGCCTTTTCTCTCCTGGGTTTTGGCATCTCGTCAGATTCGGCTTGGTCACGTGAGGCGGGACCGTGTTTGAGGCAGAATTCTGCACAATTAATATTGCTTTTCCACTGTGTGTCTGGTTTAATTTGTAGATATGACTTTAACGTTGGTACGCGGAGTGCGAGGTTGCAACATCGTGCCTTTGATGATTTGTTCTTGGATGTGGGCTTGCAACATTGCGACCTTGGCTGGTTGCTCCATCGGGTTCTTTCTGCAGGATCAGCAACCTGACTCTTGCTTTGTTAATGTCCACGGGAGCTCTTGTTTGCGGCCTACTCGGGCCTGGTGCTTAAGTAGTCTGTTTGGTTCATAGGTGCTTTAGATTATAGTAGCATACATTTCCATGACCAGTATCGTGTTTCCATTATACCTCTCATGGTGGTAACGGGTTTCAAGGGAAGCGTGAGCAAGCGTTATAGATGAGTTCATGATGCATCTTGCGTTTCTGCATTCTGAAAGCCTATGTAAAAATAATAAAGATGCACGTCCGTGAATATGCCTGTCGCCTACGTCAGAGCACTGAGTATGTTCTTCGTGTAGATTGGTGTGGAAATGTTAAGTGTGTATACTTGTACAGATGTGCTTCCCGTTGTCTAGGTCGTCATGGCATCTCTAACGACGTGTGGTTTTTAGTCTAGCTGATCCGAGCCGCAGGGGTCGGCATGGCCAGTGCGGGCTGTTGGGCAGGCAGGTGGACACATCCGTATGTTCCTGTACCAGGGTACCTGGTCGTCTGGTAAATGGACAAACTCTTCTCGCGGCGGGTGTCTGGGCCGTGACCCTCTAGGCCAAGCGCGAGAGGTGAAGGACGGGAGCCTGTTCTTCCATTCTCCCACTTCAACAGTGAATAGATGACAATCTGACCATACATGCCAGATCACTTTTACATTTCCGCAGTGAGTCGGCATGTAGAACGGTGTAACATGGCTCAGAAGTGGGTTGGTGCAGTGCAGAACATGTGTACGTAAACAACAATCTACATCAACAAGTACATTATGATGTCAATCAATAAACATGAAGGCAGTGTTAGGGCAAGCTCAAGCATCACGTGCTATGTGTATGCAATGGGTTGCATGGCTGCAGGCAACCCACTCCCCACCTTAGTGAAAATGCAGAAATGCAGCGAGGCACAGCATGGCAGTGAAAGGTAGACCAGAGAACTGTGTATTGGCAGTTGAGTAGTGTCAATTGCATCATCTGAGTCGACTGACAACACAGCAGATGAGAATGGGACAGTAAGCTGGACACATGATGAACCTTCTGTAGTACACCCATTTGTGCAGAAGGCACTACACCAGTTGAACAGAGTCAGGGGGCCTGAAACAGGGGGAGGCCTGTGCCGCACACAGACTATGACACCCTAAACATGTGAGTGATGCAGGACTGAGCCAGAGTGAGCATGGAATATATGATTAAATGCCATTAAATATATGTCATCCTGGACACGTACTACAATGATCATCCTGCCAAGGACACATATGCATACCCGTTTTCGGGGTCATAGTAGCCTGCATGTCCCACACGTATGTGTTTTCGTGTCCCTGGTGCCATTGTGTACTGCGGGAGGTTAATTCCACACACGTGGGCTACCGGGGGTTGCGTGCATGGTTTTACTACAGTTTTGGGGTGCCTGAGCGTTGCATGACCCATCACTTTATCACTGGGGTCACATACAACCTTGCAGGCGCACAGCGGTGCTGTTAAGATCTATTACCCTACCCCCCTCACCCCAATTGCCCAGGACAATTGTCATGTACACCTCCCATTGCCACTACTACATCTGTGCCATGGTTGGGAGGCCAAGAAAGGTTGGGGGTGCCTCAGATGGGCATCCTCCACATGTCAGGCATGGTCAAGGACGTGGCCGGGGTGACCAGGGAGTAGGGGGACTCCAGGGTGTCTAGGGTGGCTTCAGAGGGGGAAGAGGCAGGGGTGCACCACTTCGGCAGGATGTACTGCCACGTGTTGGTGCAGTCATGCCACCACCCATTGTGCTTCCGGGAGATGCAGCTCTTGCATCTGGCACTGGTGCCCATGTGACCCGGCAGTCCGTTTCATCGACTGCCACGGGCCCAAAGGTAGTGGTAGCTGCTGGTGCAGCTGTGGCCACCACCACCCAGGCTCAGGATCTACCAGCGCATGCTGCGTTGGCACCCGAAGAGTCTCAGGATGATTTCCAGGTGTTCAGCAGACACGTGGTAAGTGCACGCAGGGCTGCTCTGACCGAGGCACATGTCCCTGGGGCAGTGTTCTCATCTGCTGCCCGGAGCAGCTGGGTGTTGGCAACTGTATGGGCAGATGCAGCCGACACCACCCCGGCTGTGAGTCTGCCAGCCAGTACAGTCTCAGTCAATGACCTTGGCACAGTGGACCCCAGACACGGCTCCATCCTCTGGCATGTCGAGGAAGAAGCCTTTCGGCAAGCAGGAACTGGACTTCCTATTGGGTTACGTGTCGGAACACGACCGTGATATGCTAGTGGGCTCAAATTGTCACACTACGCCTGCCCAGCGTTGGGACCACTGGAAGATTGTTGCAAAGGGTGTTATTTCATTTGGACATGAGGTGCGCACAGCTCAGGAGTGCAAACAGCATTGGGATGACCTCTGACGCTGTGCTAAGCTAAAGCGTGCCTCCAATTATGCCATGACTTGGGTGACTGTCAGTGGGTCATCAGCTGAGGAGGAAGAACTCACTCCGCACAAGGTGATCGCTGCGGAGTTCATACCGGCAGAATTGTTTCAAGGAGTGGGAGAGATGCTGGATTTTGATGCCCCATCCAGTGAGTGGTGTTGCGTGTTTGTCCAGGCCATGTGTGGTTTGCTTGTGCGATGTGTTGTGCTTGACTGCCATTACGTGCTATGTGTACATGGTTCTCATGTGCGAGTCATGCAATGCTTCACTAATGCGTGCCTGCTGTGCAGCATGCTGTACATGTGGTGCAGACAGGGACTGTCCTCATCACCACACTTGCACCCTACTCACATGCTAGTCACCCAGCTGCCCCTCCGGTCCATGTTCCAACTCACTATCCCTTCTGTATGTAGCCTGGGGTGTCTTTCCAATCAGCACTCGGACTATGTCATTGCATGACTGACGTGCATGTGTGTACTGCCTGCATGCGGGTACTCCACATAGGCATGCTCCCTTGCCACTCCACCCCCCTGCACCACCATTGCACTGGTGGGTAACATGTTGGACTACTGCAATGGCCTGTTCAACGCTCCTGTGTACATGCACACTTCCCCCTGCCAACCTGCAAGACACATACTGTGGGGTACATCATTTGTCCTTGATGCAGGTGTCTCACTCGGACTGTGCAGATGGCAGATGCTCCACAGGCACATGAGTGCCATTCATGTTCCATGTGCATTCCACGCATGCCCCAATTGGGGTGAGGGGGGTAGGGTAATAGATCTTAACAGCACCGCTGTGCGCCTGCAAGGTTGTATGTGACCCCAGTGATAAAGTGATGGGTCATGCAACGCTCAGGCACCCCAAAACTGTAGTAAAACCATGCACGCAACCCCCGGTAGCCCACGTGTGTGGAATTAACCTCCCGCAGTACACAATGGCACCAGGGACACGAAAACACATACGTGTGGGACATGCAGGCTACTATGACCCCGAAAACGGGTATGCAATACGCAGGGGGACCCGCAGTGGGAAAGATAGCGTGTGCGACTCACTGTCTGACTAGCATGGTAATGAAAAACACACGTAGCCAATACCCCCGCCAAAAGAAGAGATACAGCCTTGATCCAGAAGTAGCAACACACGCGTCAGTCTCCACGAAAAGCATGTACAGCAAACTGCTGGCCACACTCACCTTTAACCCGTGCTGAGAGTAACGCCTGCGCGCGTTATGTCACTTACGCGCTTAGGCCCTTTCCTCAAATTACACGCATTAAAACGAGGACATGCTGTTTTTCACGTCCTAAATCACGATGCACCCCTGCCGAGGGAAACGCCCACGCGTGTTACGTCACATACGCGCTTACACGCTAAGGCCCTTTCCTCAAATTACACGCTGACGTGCTGGTTTTTCACGTGCCTATTCACTCTGCATCAAGCTGGCCACGCGACAACACACAGAAGTCCACGCTCCTGCCCAGAAGGCCATTTACCTGCCCCCCAGAGCCCCGAGGTGCCTCCTACAAGCCATCTGCTGCTGCCTGCCTGCCTGCTGCCAACAGTGCCCTGCCATTCGGTGCTGCACATCAGCCATCTGCAGGGGTCCAGTTGCTGTGACCACCCCTGCTGGAACAGAAGACTCCCGACTGGTATTCCATCGCTCCACAGCCCAGCCCCAGGACCCAGTTGCCCACCCACACCTGCCTCGGGGGTTGCCATGTCCGAACCAACACCGTCTGGCACCAGTGGCAACCCCCCAGCAGAGAGGCAGAGGGCTGCCAGCTTCACAGCCAATGAAGTTGGCATCCTGGTGGAGCAAGTCCTGGGGCATTATGATGCCCGCTTCTCACCATCGCGCACTGACAAGGATGGACAGAGGGGGATTTGGACGGACATAGTGGGTGCCATCAACGCGGAGAGGGTGGCACTCTGTGACATCAAACACGTCCAGAAGCGCTGGGAGGACCCTCAACAGGGGAGTTGCTAGGTCTGGAAAAGACCCGGGGCTAAGCTGATGTCGGAACTGTTGGGACTGGGGGCTAGCTAGTCTTTTGGCTGTAGCTCCTGAGATTCTATCCGGGGCTACAACCAAAAGACCAGGGGCTATAGCCCCCTTAGCCCCCCCCAGCAAGTGGAGGCAGTGGGGCGCCGGGGCCAGCTTACCACCCAGCAGGTGAGGTTCCTGAAGCGCATTTGCCCAGTGCTTCACCACCAGATCCTCAGGATGCAGGCACATCTGGAGTCGAGCGGTAAGTGCCCATGCATTGCCATGTAAAACATTGCCTGTTGCAGTGTGATGGTAGCTACTTGCTGTATGTGTGACATGGGTCATGTATGGATGTGTGTGTGTAGGGACATGATGGTGCTGCATGTGAGTCCAGTCACAATGCATCACGCGGAGCAGCATGCGGAATGCACACATGTATGCAAACCTGTCTCAGTACTTGGACATGTTTGGGGTGTGAGAGATGGGTGCTGCTGTCATGAACATGCATGGTGTACATGTCCGTGTGTCTGAGTAGTGCGTGAGTGACTGGTAAATGCAATGGATTGATGACACATGTCCCTAACAATGTGTTGATTCACTGATACAGCCTAGTCATCCTTGTATCCACTGTATTTGTGGGTATACGAGGCCAGGTGCATAAACCTCCGGTGATGTGTGTGCATGTGATAAGCATGTCTCATGATGCATGTGAGTTTCAACCGACCATTGGATGTTTCTACAGTGCCTTGGACATGGATGCAAATGTTTCTGCATGTGTGTTGCCTGCACTGACCCATGTGTTGTGGAGGGACATGATGGAAGTGACGTTTGACAGTGCCACTCATGTGCTATTGCTTTGTGTCTAGGGGACTATTGTACAGTACCCTGATGGTTGTGTTCTATGTCTCCGTTCACACAGCAGCGAATGAAGAAGAGGACAGAGACAGCGCTGTGGAGGAAAGTGACAGGGATGCCTCCACCAGCTGGCGACACAAGACCCAGTCACCATCCCAGGAAATTCCATCATCCGGGAGCGAGGGGACTGGTGCCACATCCGCCACTACGGCTGCAGTGGAAGAGGTGGGTGAGCCCCCACAGGGGCTTGCAAATGCGGAAGATGGTGCGGAGCCATCAAGGTTGGTGGTGTGTACGGAGGAGGAGGAGGCCACATCCAAGCTGCAAATGGGGCCTGGTGGGGGTGGTACCACTGGTGCAAGTAGTGCAGTCGGAGGCAGCACAGGTTGACGCGGAGGAGCCTGTGCATGTTACTGTCCCTGACATTGTGACTGCATACCATGCACCAGCAGGGATGCCCCATCCCAGGCCCGTCTGCAGGTAAGGGGGAGGTCCACGTCACCTGGCACTCCTCTAACTGCAGATGTGGGGACCCATGATGTCGCGTTGTGCACACGTGTAATTTGTGATGACGCGCGTGATTCCTGGGGAACGTGTTCCAACGTGACCCAGTTGAGTGGGCTCGTGGTCAGGGGTTTCCTCCATGTGTTGCTCTGTCTTGAGGCCCTCTCCTCCTCTGTGCACACTATACGCCAGTTGTTCTCTGTGCCCTCTTCCGGCCCAGATGCCACTAGGGCCCCCTGTGGACCTGCCCCAACCAATGCAGCCAGGCTGGTGGAGATCCCATCCCTGCCACAGTCGGGAGTTGGAACTCTAGCACAGGTGGTCACCCCAGCAACTGGACCCCTGGCAACGGACGAAGTGCAGGCACATTCAAGCAGGGCACCTGCACGACGGCCCCGGGTGTTGCCATCTACCCGAAGGCAGTCATGGTGGCGGCGACAGGCAGAAGAAAGGCGGCAGCAGCAGCCTCGGCATAGGAGGCATGTGGCCTTGAGGCCATCATCATTATCGGGGCAGGCATCGGCCGGCGGGCAGGAGGACCCAGGATTGGGAGTGTTGTAAGAGGATTCAATTCAACACTACAGCTAAGTCAATGCCTAGTCTGGGATACTGAATGGAAACCCTTATTGATATATCTTTGTGTCCAGTTCATGCGTTCTGGATGACTACCCCTATATAACACCCCTCTCTAGGAATCCCCCTGACCCCACTGAGCCAAGAAGTAGTTCTGTTTTGCAATTTAAAAGGGTTATTTGAGAATTTAAACAAGATAGATATATATCACACTTTATAATAAATTAATAATTGGATATCACACTTAATCTGATCAGTAATCAATAATGGATAGTCTGGCACTAGCACACTTGTAAATAGGAACAGAAGAATAAGGTGGTAGAGAATACTTTATATAAGTTCAGATGGATGTAATGTTGAATGAAAATGCAATACAGAAAATACTCAATATGATTTCAACAAAACAATGTAATCACTTTTCTCTGGCAATCCCCCCCCCTTTTTGCAATGCAAGGAAATGGAAGGAAAGCACACAGTTCTCAGAAATGCAATCAAATGTAATTCAGTTCACCCCAGCAAGCTTAGACTACAGAAGTTGGAAACACAGGCCCAAAATGCTTTTATATGTGCTGGCAATGAAGTGAAAAATACGCTAAAATGCTTTTAATTCCCTCTAGAGGTTCAGGGTGAGTGGTATCAAGTTAATATTAGTCCAGGCTCACTTTAGCAAGGATCTAGGAGTAACTAGCAGGTTAAACGAATTTTTGGCAACTGAAAGCAAGAAAACTGCTGTTTTCACACGTTGAGAAATTTGCAAATCGCGGCAAATTCGCGAGTGCGTTCTTCGCGATTGCGGCAAAAGTATCGGGAATCGGAATGCGGTTCTAGGTTTGTTGAAAAGCTGAGATTCTAAGCTTTCAAAGGAAAGTTACTGCAAGTCTCTAGGACAAACGGTTACAGAGTTATGAACGATTAAATAAAGGTAGTTTTTCGGATTTGAAATTTTAAAGTTCAAAATGACAAATGACAGCTAGCAACTAGAAATGACAGGTGACAGCTTTGCAAATGACAGGTGACAGGAGGCAGTTCTGCTTAGATTAAAATAGATTGAATTATATTATTTTAACTAAGAGATTGGTTCTGCACAGTCTTGCTAGGTACTCACACTATATTCTTGAATTAAATGGGCCTCGCCACGGATCTGGTCAGGTTTTAGACTGGACTCTGGTCTGGTCTCTGCACTTCACAGTGATCTGGGTCAGCTCTGGTTCTGGATATTGATAGATTTGAAGTCTGGATCTTTCTGCACAGCTTTCTCTAGAGATTGATGGAGATAAAGTATGGATTTTCCCGGCAGAGCGTCCCGCAGCAAATGGATTTGAAGGTCCCTATCTGTCCTGTCTGTCTGCTTTTATGTGTTTTGAAAGTGGGTGTGTGAGCAGCATCACTAAGCTCTACCCCTCTCCACTTGTCATTGGCCAAGCTTTCATTTCTCCCCTGATTGGGGGAGCTAAGTTGTGTCAGAGTGATGTCATTTTACAGCCTGCAGAAAGTCCACTCCTCCTGTCAACTTGCACACAAATCTAGATTTGAACCAAATACATATTTGCAGAGGTACATATTGTTTTAAAATCATATGCACCCCTCACATATCACAGGAGCTGTACCAAATCTGTCCAAATCTGCCCTTCCTGGGAGCTTGCATTCAAAAATGGCGACATTTGCACTTTTTAACTGGTTTCGCAATATCGGACATTAACCCAAATTTACACACATGTGCGCAAGGAGTATGGACATTAGTTGATGAAGTGTCAGATTTTTCACATGCACACATTTTGAGTAATATCCTCTTTTCCGCTAAAACCCCCCTGAACATACCACTGGGTCCTAACACGTCTTAAAATGTGGGCAGAAAAATCACAAGAATTATGGTATCATTTAAATAATTTTCACAAGTCCGCTCTATGAATGATCCATCTTTTTCTAAAACCATATTCTGGCTACGGGGTGTGTCTTTTCAGGTCACATGGTACAGAAACCAGTCTTTCCAGTTTCTGCCAAGCTCAGAGACCCTGCCCCTCCCAGCTTCTGCCAAGAGGAAGCTGTTTTACGACATCTGCAATAAACCATCTGCCTGGGTGAAGGGGGTTGCATTGTTCAGAGCTCCTGTATTCTGTGGGGGCTCCCCTTAATTCAATTATCAGAGAGATGGCATATCCTTAGTGTGGCCAGCAGGAAACAGCCATGCCTGGGAAGTTACTTGTGAATCAAGTTTCACTCCTGATGGGGGTAGTTGCCAGGCAAAATTGGAATCTCTTTAAGCCAGTTTTTAGCCACATGTTGTTTTTGTTCCCCAGTTTTCTGCATTCAAATAACTAACAATTTTTTACATATGCAGCTGGAATGCTGATTCTAAGTTTAAAACTATGACATTTAAACAATTGCAGCCTATGTGACACTCAAAAGTAGGTTACTCATTTCCTTTAAACATTTAGATTTTTAGTGTCTTTCACTCCAAATTTACTTAAACTGCTGAAATCCACAGCTCAGCCAGTCTTGTTATAAACCTTCAAGTCACTTCAGAATATAACTTTACATTGGATCCACCTCTCAGTAAGTCTTTCTTTGGCTTGCCTTGGGTTCATTTATTCAGTTTTACACAAAATCTGGTGGTTTTAAAACGCCGGCTTTCTGATAGTGGTGAGTACTGGTACTGCACCCCTTTTTGGGATTTAAGAAAATGAATTCCCACCAGTTATGGGTTTGCTTTTGGCAATCAGCATTGCCATTCCCAATGGTTTCAGACTACTGTGTGGGTAGTCCAATGGTGGTTTTAGGCAGTGCCCTTCTGTGCCCATAACATCGGCAAAATGGGTGGCAGCCTATTCTTCATGCACTTCCCTGTGCATTTTCTGGGAAGCTCTGGCCATCATGATGTTTTCCATGTCAGTACTGCACAGTTTTGAGGTAGGGCTCGGATGCATGGGTAAAAACATCCCACAGTGTCTTCAGTGTGGCAGCGGTTGGGCCAGCAAAGAGGGCACCGCTCACAATGGTCAGGGTGGAGAATTCCATGCACAGGGCATTGAGGCGGGCTGAGTGCCTCGAAGTAACTCGTAGGGAGGTGGAGGAGGCCATGGCTGCATCCCTGCAAGACCTTGAGGCCAGTTAAGAGGCCCGCCTCCGTAACATCGACATGGTGTTCGATGATTCCCTGGGCCAGAACATCAAAAAGTGAGCCGTCGGACTAGCCCGCCACCTTTGTATATAGTTATTTAGGCTTAGGTTTCATTTGTTTTATATTTTTATTTTGAGTTCACAGACTTTGCTCCACTTTTTGTATATAGTTGTATTTTTTATAGGATTTTTTGTAGGTTTCCTTTTGTTTTCGGATCATGGACCCTTCTGAGTTTCAGTCTAAATAGTTCCAGACTTGTACATACTTTTGTTATTTCATCATCCCATGGAGCAATGTTTTTTTGTGCTTTGGTTTTTTATTTACTTTATATGGACTTTGGCGATTACCACTTTTCAGTTTTCATGTCGTGGATTTCTGTTTTTCATTGGATTTTACTTTATTTTTGGTATTGCTTTCATTATTTCTTCATTTGCATGTGTGATTTTCATTATGTAATTCTTTATGTTTTTTAATACATTTCATATATCTTCATTATTGGTGTTGTGTACTCTCATTGGTTTTGTGCATGTCTCTATGAGCATTGTCTCAGTCCTGTATTGCCACTGTGTGGCTCTGTTGTACATTTATTCATGGCCATGCTTGTTCTTTTCAGTCTCTCATGGCATGGGCAATTTGGGAGTGGGTGCAGTGGATGGTTGCGTGCTTTTACTGGGAGGTGTGGAGGATTTGGGTTGGCATTAGGGCCATGGGTCTGTTTTGTTATGACATGATTTTTGGTGGGCCATGTGTCAGGGCCTGTTGGCAGGTGCCTGTCAATGGGTGGTGGGTGGGGGTGACATGAGTGGGGGCCTGCTGGCAGGTGCCGTCAATGGGTGTGAGTGTGTGGCCATGAGTCGAAGCCTGCTGGCAGGTGCCTGTCAATGGGGGGTTGAGGGGCATGAGTCAGGGCCTGCTGGCAGGTGCCCATCAATGGGGGTGGGGGGCATGAGTCTGGGCCTGCTGGCAGAAGCCCGTCATTGGTGGGGTGGGTCGGGTTGAAATGAGTCAGGGCCTGCTGGCAGGTGCCTGTCAATGGGAGGCGGGTGGGGGGACATGAGTCGGGCCCTTCACCCCTGGGAATCCCTTCACCCATGGGCATGTCCCGCAGGCAGCCCATCACCCTGGGCATGCCCCACAGGCAGCTCGTCACCCCTGGGCATGCCCCTCAGGAAGCCCTTCACCCCTGGCCATGCCCCAGAGGCAGCCCATCACCCCTGGGCATGCCCCGCAGGCAGCCCATGACCCCAGTCCATGCCCCGCAGGCAGCCCACACCATAGGGGGGACTTTTTCCACACGATTTCACTGGTGAAAGTGGGGTACGCGTAATCCGAGGGTTGCGCGGGGATTTATCCATGCAATTTCACTGGCACGAGCGGGGTACGCGTATTCTGAGGGGTGCGCTGGGAGTTTTACACGCGATTTCCCTGGTGCGAGCGGGGTACGCGTAATCTGAGGGGTGCACAGGGAGTTTTCCACGTGATTTCGCTGGAGCGAGCAGGGTATGCTTATTCCGAGGGGTGCGCAGGAGTTTTCCATGCGAGTTCACTGGTGCGGGCGGGGTACGCATAATCCATGGGGTGTGCAGGGAATTTTACATGCAATTTCACTGGCGCGTGAGGGCTGTGTGGTGTTTTTAGCACATATTCGTGGTTGGGCGGCGGTATGCTGGTCCACTGGCCTTTGCGCCATGAACAGGATTTGTGCGATGTTTTTGGCGCACAGATAGCTTCTTTCTCCAGCCTCCCTGCAAACCAGTCTCCAGTTCACTGTTCTCCTCCGCTATCTCCAGTTGTGTCCAAGTTTATTATTTAATATTCATCTCCAAATATAATCTCAATGATGTGTGCATGCTAGTGTAAAGATGCAAATCCAGCATCCCAATGACGGTGAAAATACAGGCTACAAAACATGTTTTAGCAAGGCCTTAGGCCTGGGTAGTGATGTGGTGGTCACATAGTTTTGTGACATCACAGGATAATAAGAATGTGCGTATAGTAATGCCACGGGGAGCTTTCAGGTTGCATACTGAGATGAAAAAAATACACGTTCATAGGGGTCGTTTTTAGAGGGAACTTGGGTTAGCACACTCATATTGTTAGGTAAGAAGGCCAGAAGGTTTTGCTTGGTTTTATTATGTAGTTTGAACTGTATTAAGTAGAATTGTTAGTTGCTGTAGGGAGCAAGTGGACAGCCATATTGGAGCTGGGCATTGTTGAACATTGTAGAATATCATAATTTAGCTAAGTCTGTAGTCGTTGTCCATTTGAATTTCATTTTTACTGTCAGGCAGAAAAGCTCATGAAGTGAAGGTCAGAATGGAAAGAGAGGCCAAACCGAGTCCAATCAATTGTTGCAAGTGAGTATTGTCTCATGGGCCTGATGTCACTCTTCAGACAGTAGGTGCCTTCCCAGATGCTAAACTAATGAATACACAGTGATTGTGAAGGACACAAACTAATGCGTGAGAGGACTCAGATAACAGTGCTGCCAAAATTTAGAATTATGATGGGAGCAACAAGTCCCCCACTGACTACAGGGCATTTATGTCCAAAATAAAAGTGTGTAGTAGAACAAATAAATATGTGTGCAGCTGTTCATTTGAAGATAACCATAAGGTCGAGTCCAGAGTTGGCAATATGTATTGGCACGGGAAGCAAGCAGGTAGAGGGGGCAAGGGCCTAAGGGATCCAGTCAAGGCTAAAGGATTGCTGTATTCTGGAGAAAGCAACACAGTTTTGCCCTCACTGATTTCAATTCATGATGTCATTGGACCTTCTAAGTGGGATGCTATTGTTTGGAGTTGTCTACAACATAACTGCCCAATCAGCACCGAGCATTCTATCAACTCACACCAGAAACTATGCTAACCAATTAGAGTGTCATGTTTTACGCTGATTATTGCATTAAGTAATGTTCAAGGGGCGGTATATTTATTTTCCATGAGAAAGGATGACACCAGTTATATTTGTCAATAGGTGCCTGGTATTCTTTGCCCGTTACAACCTATCCAGAACAGGACTGCGAGAATTGTCCTTGGCCTCAAGCCCAGGGATCATATCTCTCTCCAGCCCTGAAATCTCTCAACTGGCTCACTGTGGCTGCAAGGATCAAGTGCAAGACCCTCTGCATTGTCCAAAAGGCTTTCGGGGGCTGGAGACAACAATACATCCAAATTTCTCTTTCTAAACATCTTCCTTCTCGAGCCCTCCGGTCATCCACCTCCAACTCTCTGAGGGTAAGAAGCTTCTCCAGGCAGAGAGTGGTGGGTTAGATCTCTCTCTTTGGCTGGGGCCTCCCTCTGGAATAGCCTCCCTGCCTCTCTAAAACTTGAGCAGGACCATCTAAGGTTCTGGAAGCAACACAAGACCTTCCTTTTTGCTTCTGCTTCCTCTCTCCATCTCCCTTGCTGATGACCCTGTCTGCTGTACACTCTGGTTACTTGGCCACCCACTGAACCTACAGGACCAGGCTCCTGCACGACCAGTTGCCCTTGCACTGCCTCTGGGCCTCCCAACCACCTAAGGGACTGTATCTGAACCCTACAGTCCTCTGATTCTCTGCATTTATGAGCCACCAACCAAAGCACTTATGAGCTACTTGCAGTCTCCTCTTCCCCTAGAACTTCTCCCCCTCACTCTCCTTTGCACTTGCATCATCAGAATGAGACAAGGCCTAGTAAAATCGTTGTTTTGTCCTCCTCTGTCCCCTTTCTTGTCTTGTCTCGACTAGAAACACTTGTGTACAGGCGCGTTATAAATGACCAATCATATCATATCAAACTAACTAACTAAATGTCCAAAAAGTCATTGGGGGGTAATTCATGGAATAAATGTGCACTTAAATTTGTGGCGCAATCTTGTGCAAGCGTGAAAAAGCTAGTGCACGTGTGCGATTCACACGTGTGCGATTCATGGAAGGACCTGCGTGTGTTTTTCCCGAGATGTGTGCCAAATCTGCGCTTACCTTACACGTCACTGCGACTTTCCAAACGCGGGCGCGACAGGAACAGGGAAAGCGCACAACTTCTCGTGCACACACTTAAATAGGGGGCGGATGTTAGGGAGAATTCTCTTCTAGGGTTAATTTCCCTTACCTATAGAGTCCCCCAGCAGCTTTGCTAGATTTGAAGGGTTTATTTCTTTCTCCTGCTAAGAGTGAGACTCTTTTTCCCACTCTTAGACAGATTGCTGATGTGTGTTTTAGGCTATTTTTGTGTTTATGGTCTATGGGTTTTCCTCACCCTGATAGGTATCATCTTTTTACATGTGTGTTACACAAAACCCTTAGTGCAGTAACCAGGGGTGTTGCTAGGTCTGGAAAAGACCCAGGGCTACCCTAATGTCGGAACTGTTGGGACTGGGGGCTAGCTAGTCTTTTGGCTGTAGCTCCTGAGATTCTATCCGGGGCTACAATCAAAAGACCAGGGGCTATAGCCCCCTTGGCCCCCCCCTAGCAACGCCTCTGGCAGTAACACAGGGGTGTCACAGTGACCCCCAAACATAGACTCCAAACCCTGGGACTGACTACTGTCTCCCAGGGCATGCAAAGTCCCCATTGACTTTACTAGTAAATACTTATGAACAAAACCAGTACAACCCATATTACTATGGAAGTACTGGAAAGGGTTAACAGTTTTTCCATAGTGTTCATTTTCGAGAGGGTACCGTCCAATCCCTCTCTCCAAAGTTTCTGGCTGGTGGCAGTGGTTACTACTGTAAATATTAAACCGCAAATATTTCCCTATGAGATTTTCCCATTGTTCGAGGCTACTACTTTTACTGACAGCCTCTAACAAACCACCGGTTTATTTTATTATGAACTTTAAACTGGTGGGTTTTTTTTTTGCCAGATCTTTAATAATATTTCTTTCTCGTGTCTTTCTCTGAAATCCTAACCCAGGTGGGGGATCCTTTGTTCGTCCTATTGGTGGGCTTCTGCACAGAAGCCCTCCTCTCGGCACCACTGATTCTGGGGTAGACAGGATGTGTGGGAGGAGGAATAGGCACCCTCGACAGGGTTGCCTACGCAACACAGTTGCATTTTGCCCTGATAGGCTGGGGAATTCTCCCGCCAGGAGAGCCACCCCACTGTGTGAGTGACAGCTAGGCTGTATGAATGGGGGTCTTGCTGCACAAAAGCAGGGTCCTGAGGACTGGAGGATAAGACGTCGCCACTGGAACTAGAAACCCAAAGAGGAGAGAAGATGAAGAAATCTGCAATGACTGAACCACCGGTGAAGCCCTGCTGCAGATCCTCACCAATGTTCTCCATCAACTCGAGAAGATCTTCACCTGTAAGAGTCTTATTCCCTTGAGCTGTGGGGCCAACCAGTTCACCAATCGCCTTCCAGGACCTGCCTTGATCGAATCGCCAGTGCCCTGCACTCGGAGACCGGATAGCCAGGCACCTGTCCACCACGACCGCGATTTAAAGGAGCGTACCTTTTATTCATTTTGGCAGCACAGCGGCTGGCTTCATCCATGGGCAGTGCAGTAACTCGAACCTTCCTCCACGACGAGAGCCTCTCTTCCTCTGCTGGATCTCCCGAACTGCAGGAACTGCCAGAAACTACCGCCACCGCAGGAGCCTCATCCACTTTCAAGGTACATTGTTCCGCCAGGCCCCCCATTTCGTTTGGTACTGCTAAAGGTGTTTTATATCCTTTACTTACTTACTGGGTTGGCCGCCCCAATCATCTAACATTATCTTTTACCTTCTGAGCCACCTTTTCAAATTTTTAAACAAAGACTTGACTGCAGCTACTGGAACATTTTGATCCTGGGCACTTTGCCTTGTACAACTGACTCTGGCACAGGCCTATTGACTCTGGCTAAATCTGTTACAACTGCCTTCTCTAGATTGCTTCTCCCCTAGAAATGTGTTGGTGCACCTAACTCTTATAACCACCTTTTTCTTCCCCCTTTTTAATATTGTGAAGTGCCAGTTTGCTCAGTTTTCACCTAAGTATTGCTTATGCTGAAGTACTGCCTTGCATAACTTTTTCACAATCTACTTGGGAAGTGTTGCTGGTGTGTTACAGAGTCTAAAGCTATATAACTTGTCCTTCACGTCCCTTTTGAGAAAATGTTAGAGTGCCATTTCTGCTTGGTTTACACTGTGCCATTTTGCTCAGTTTTCACTCTTGCTCAAACTTGTCTACAATTTAAATAGGAAGTTGTGTATACTTTTCTTGTCTGTTTTAACTTGCTTTAATAATAGTGATGTGTGTGGTGAACTTAAGAGTGTGTAAAATAAATATATATATTATTTTTTTAATACAAAGCCTTGGTCAGTGTTTCCTTGCTCCATAGTACTGAAGCCCTATTGTGTAAACCATGAATACTGCTCATCTCCCTCTTGAGATAAGTCTGACTGCTCAGCCACAGCTACCAACTAAATCTGTGTGGTACAGACTGATACCAAAGGGGATTTATTGCATATACCTGTAGTCCTAATCTTCTGTACTGCTCTCTAAGGGAACTGCATAGGATTGAGCCTAACAGCGGAACACAGGGAATGGGGAACAACGTGTGAAAATGTAGGCGTAACATGGGAAATACCGCTGGAAAACAAACACAATGCCCACATGCTAGTGAATAACACATATTCATGGAATCAAATAGGGAAAACCCAAACACATCAAAACACACGCACACACACAAATACGTTCGCCACACGAAAGCAGTCGGAAGCGCCCCCCCGCGCAGCATAAAAGTGTGCGCAAACAACAAACAAGCATATACAGCTACGATGGATGTCCCATTCCTCGCAGCAGTGATCTTGGGACACCACAGGAAGAGGAGAATAGCCAGGCCCCGCTTTTTTTTTGCCGAGGATCAGCCTTTTTGGAATGCCTGATGACCATGTCTATGGCAGGTATAGGTTTCCACCTCATATCATCCTAGAGCTGGTCACTGAGTGGGAGGATGAACTCACATCACCCACCCTGTGGTCCCAAGCATTGAGCCCCTTGGAGAAGGTGCTCAATGTACTGCATATTTTGGCCACTGGGTCATTTCAGCAGACAACTGCCATAGTGGGGGGCGTCTCACAGCCCACGCAGTCATGTTGCCTACACCAGGTGTTGGCAATCATCACTGCACACCGCTCACCGGACAGCACAGTGAGTGTGCATTGTGTTGGGAAAACCCCTTGAGCATCATGAAAAATAAGTACAATCAACCAAATAGTACACTGTAATGCATGCACACGATCAATGAATCAGAAGTGAACATTGATTGTAGGGACACAGCATGCCTGAGAAGGCAATCTGGGTGCACAGGTTTGCATGGTATCGCTGTAGTTGGTGTGGGGGGGCAATGCCTAAGTGTTTGTGTCAGTAGCGACATGCATCAAATACATGCATGTGAAATGAAGTGAGCCTCAGTGTCCTGTACACAGCACATGTGGACAATGCACTCAAGGAACCCCCTGTGTGTTAAACCACACCAATCTCCTGACACCTCAAAATAAAACCCAACATAGGATCAGCCATTGACCAGAAGAACAAATCATGTTCAGAGTACCCCACATCGACAATGGCAGACAGTGAGCAATCACTGATTCATTGAAAATCCTTATAGGGCCTATACACAAATTGCATCAAAGTGCCTCAAGGAGGGAGGGAACAAGGGAGAATAACAGTACATTCCTACAAGTCCTTCAAACAGTCCAGAATGTGAAAATGAACTATCAAATCAAAGTACATAGTACAAGTGCTTGGAACAATAAGGGAGAGTCTAGGGAGGGAATGTGGGAAAACAAAACTAGCATCATCATTGCTATGCCTGACAGCAATAGTTGCAGGGCAGGAGTCACATAAGCAGGGGATGAGGGAAGAGGAGGGAAGAGGTGAGGAGAGTAACAAAACAAGTGATAAACTATGGAAGGTTGTTGAAGATTCAAGATAGTGTTGGGAAGGGGGAGAAGAAACACAGAAGGGAAATGGGGAACAAATGACCTGTATTCAGTGGTGGAGGGACTGATGATAAAAGTAAGTGCCAAAATAATACTTAAAAAGGTGAAGGTGGGGGGTGGATGGACAGAGGCAGAGGGGGAAGTGTCTGCAAAGAATAAGCGGCTACGTATCACCATGCCTGGCAGCAATTGGGGTAGTGTTGGAAAAAGACAGACAGAGGATAAGGAGGAGGGGAATGGGTGGTAGAGAGGGAGAGGGAGGAGAGAAGTTAGGAGGGGGCCAAGGTGTAAAGGCAGGAAGTGGTAGAGGATGAAAGAACGCACAGTGCAGAAGGGGAGGGGGTGTCATGGTGAAAGGGGGAGACAGAGGGAGACTGGTGGGGGCAGGTGGAGACTGGCGGGAGGCAAGGGAGATGGGGGACAATCAAGGGACCCAGAAGGGTTGGTGGACAGGGGTGGACAGGGGTAGACAGGGCCTTCACTGTGGGCCTTTGGTAGGGGTGGCAGGCTCCAGCCTTCTGGTTGGCCGGATTGTCACAAGGGCCAAGTGCAACCAATCGGATGGGGGGAGCGGTCCAGGCCACAAACATGACAGTGAAGTCAAAAGCAATGCGGCCATATTTCCAATGGCACAACAAAACACCAGCCACGGCTGCAAGAAGCCCAAAGCAGGGTAAGCAAGGAAATCGGGGTAGTTGAAATGTTTGGTGACAATGATAACTCAGCGTGCACCGTTCATGTGGCATATCAAAATCACTGAAGGCCAGGTGCAACATTGTCAGCACACGGACCCCTCCCACCATCAGTGTGTGTTACACAGCCAAAGGGTGTATGATACCGCCTACAGCAGGAAGTGCATGACATAGACAGTCAATTCATAAAAAAATCATAAGCAACATGATGAAATGCACAGTCAACACAATTCTCACCAAAATGAAGTGCAGAATTGGAGAAGCCATCTGGAATACCCACTAGGGGTGTACACACAAGGAGGACTGCAGGCTGGCCACAGTTATGACAAAAGCCCAATTCCCCTGTGTGAGATGCTGTCACACCGAGCCATCCTTGCGAGCCCATGGAAAGGGGAAGCAGGAGTAGCATATGTGTCAGGACCCCAAGCAAAACACATACACAAGATAAGCATGAATTGGCCCTGCTGGAACACACAGTGGATGCCTTCAAATGCCACAAAACACCACACTGTCACATGAATGCACAATAGACAAAAAAAGAAAATAATTACTTGCAGTAAAAAAAAAGAAAAAAAAAATAGAAAATGGCCTCATATGACCCCGGGGAGTGGGAGGGGGCACCCAGGAGGGGGGAGGTACAGGGTGCACCCCAACACCCACATGTGTAGATGTTGAGATAAAAAAAAGTCACTGGGCTCAGCGCCTGCACGGCCCGACCTATGTGGGAGATAGGTTGTTGTCGTCACCCTCTGGATGGAATTCAGAAGGTTAACGCGACACAGTTGACTCACCACACCTATCCGTGGCTTGCCCCTCAGCAGCAGCAAGCATTCAGGTCTGTTAAGCCAGGTCATGCATGGCAATCACACGTAGGTCTGCATGCATTACCTCACGTGTCACTCGTGCTTCCTCCTGCAAGGACTCACATGTAAGATGGAGTTCAGCATGCATGGCCTCACATGACATACAGAGTACCTCCTGGCGTGCATGGAGTTCAGCTGAGATGGTTCTTTCAAGCCGCTCCATCCCATCTTCTGCCCGCCTACTGTCGTCCATCATGAGAGCACCCAGAGTAGATCAGAGGGTTCAGTGTTCAACCCTCAGGGCCTCAGGGTATGCCTCTGTCTGAGCAGAAATAGCTTGATGCAGAGCCACCATTTCAGCCCGGCGTGCCCTGTCAGAGGCCGCCATGCCCAGCCTAAGTGAGCGGCATGTGGAACACGTAGCCTGCTGCTGAAGCTGCACTTGCCTTTCAGGGGGGAGGATGGAACAGGCCACACTTTCCACACCTTGAGCCATCATCTCAACAGCGTCCCCCTGTTGCTGTGCTATGGAAATAATGGTATGCTCCCACTCAGTTGACCCCGGTAGCGCATGGCCATACACCTGCCTGGCCCAAGGAGCTGTTGTCCTTGCTGGGTTGGTGCCACCAGCATCTGCAGGACTGCATCCCTCCGTTGACCTGATGCCCCAGGGTCATGGCCAACTGTTGTTGCGTTTGACAGTGCACCCGTAACCACCACAGGCGGACATTCCAACCCCGCCTGGCCCTCTTACTGCAGGTGTCGCAGACAGAAGATCATCCAACACAGGATCACACGACAACACATCATGATGCAGATCTGGCTCAACATAGTGGTCAGAGGATACATCAGAGCCTGACTCAGAGTCCGCTCTGGACATGATGGCCTGGAGCACTAGTGGGTTCTCATGGGCTGCCACCCCACGACCACCACTGGTACCTGGATGGTCATGTGAACCGACCACCGTGTCTGGGATGACATCTTCATCCTCTGCCTCTGGTGCTTCATCACCTGCAACATAAACAAAATAAACAAGAACACGCATGTCAGTAGCACATACCACACACATACAGATCACAACATTGACAGCCAAAACATGAAGCAGACATGTCACACGCAACTCAAAGCCCAACATGCATCCAGTGGCATTGCAATGCAAGGGTATCCCGAAAGCAGAAAAGGATGTGTGCAAAATGTGAAGCCAACACATGTTTTGCATGTTGCCCATCACCTGCATCATACACATCTATCACCACCCACCCTACCCCTTTCCATCCACACCCCGCACCACCGCCCCGTCCCGCTCCAGCACCGAGACCATCCTTAGCTGCCGATGTGAACTGCATCCTATTTAACGCCCGATCGGTAGCAAAAAACAGACATCCCATCTTTGACCTCCTCTCCTCTGCCACACCAGACCTAGTTTTCATCACCGAAACCTGGTTCTCTGATGACTTCGGCCCAATCGCTAATGAAGCTTTTCCTCCGGACTACTCCCTCATCCCACTGAGCCGCACGTCCAGGGGAGGAGGGGTAGCATTCGTCTTCAAATCCCTCTTCCGCGCCTCAATCATCGACAACCAACCCTCCATTCCATCCTGCGAATCGCTCCTTGTTAAACTATCCCTCTCCCTTTCACTCTCGTACAGCTTCCTAATAATCTACAGGCCCCCTGGCTATGATAGACACTTCGCAAACAACCTATGCGACTCCATCTCCACCCTCCAACTAAACCATCCCAACCTCACCCTTCTTGGAGATTTCAACATATGGCTCGACATCCCCACCAACCCCATGACATACTCCCTGATTGACGGTTTAGATGCAATTAATCTCCAACCCCACATAAACGGCCCGACCCATTATAAAGGACACACTCTTGATGCCATCTTCAGCTCCAACACCCTGATTCATCTAATGCCGCCCACACCTATCATCTGGTCCGACCACTTCATTCTCTCGTTCGCCATCCACTCACCTGAACCCCTTCCCATACTCGTATCTGAACCTCCGAACATTCGCAAAAGCTGGAAGAAACTAATAATCACCCCGGACCTAGCCGAGGCACTCCTCCAGTCCCCACATCCTACCTGCCATCTCAACAATCAACTAACCCCTGAGGCCTTTGATTCATGGCTCAACTCATCCCTGATGCGCCTGACCCCCTCGTGCAAACCATCAACCCGACTTGGCCTTTTCCCCAGATGGTTCACTCCTGAGCTAAAAAACACTAAACGACATTACAAATACCTAGAACGCAAATGGCATAAAGAGAAAACCCAAGACAGCAGGACCACCTTGACACAACACCTGTACCAGTACAAAGCCGAAATCCGGAAAGCAAAAAAAGCCCATTACAACTCACGAATCCTAAACTGCAAAAACCCATGCAAAGAACTTCACAAAATTATCTCCGAATTCACCAAACCGGCATGTAACACAACCATCCCGACCGCGTCACAATCACTATGTGACTCACTCTCCCTCCACTTCTACTCCACGGCCATTGAAAGGACAAAATCTCTGACCACCAAACAGGCTCTCTTACAACCACCAGGCAATCCTCAGCCCGTACCAGCCAGCCCTCCAACTGCGACCACTACGCAACCAACTTTCGAATCCTTCAGTCCAATATCACCAGAACAATTTCTCAAACTCCTATCCGACCGCAAGCCATCTGGATCACCACTAGACCTTTGCCCAGCCACAACCCTTAAAGAAATCTTTGCCTCCACCTGCGCAGGAGAACACGCAAGATCTATCATAAACGCCTCCCTTTCTTCCGGTATCTTTCCAGATGCATTCAAATCAGTGTACGTCAAACCTCTGATTAAAAAACCCTCACTCGACCCTTTCGAACCAAAAAACTACCGCCCGATCTCTAACACCAGGTTCCTTGCCAAACTCATTGACCGAACAGCCTACTCCCAACTAAACAGCTTTGTTGAAGCCAACAATCCCCTAGACCCCGCCCAATCAGGATTCAGATCTTGCCATGGAACTGAAACCACCCTAACCTCGATCTGGGATGACCTAAAAATGACTGCTGACTCTGCAGGATGCGCCGCACTAATCCTTCTCGACCTATCAGCCGCCTTTGACACGATCAATCACTCAATACTCCTTGACCGCCTCCACTCCCTAGGAATCTGTGGAACCGCCCTTAAATGGATAGCCTCATTCCTCAAAGACAGGCACCAAATAACGACACTCTCCAACTTTACATCACAAGCCCGACCAGTTGACACAGGAGTCCCACAAGGAGCATGTCTATCTGCCCTCCTGTTCAATCTCTACCTGATCACCCTCCCACCAATAATTCGCGCTCACAACATCCTGTGTTACAATTACGCAGATGACACTCAACTAATTCTAAAGTTCCTGAACGCAAAACCCAACTCCCAACCTGACCTGACCTCTTGCCTCCTTAACTTCGAGCGCTGGATGACCCAAAGCCACCTCCTGTTAAACCCCTCCAAAACAGAAATCATGGTCTGCGGCAACTCAGATTTTCTTCCGCACCCACTACCCTGGCCACCCGCCATGGGCAACTCACCGACCCCCTCTAACACAGTAAAAAATCTTGGGTGCACCCTGGACTCCGACCTAACACTGTCGCGCCAAGTCAACAATGTCTCTAAGTCCTGCCACTACCACCTCAAAAACCTTAGGCGCATCTTTCCATATCTCTCATTCCCTAACAGAGTCTCCGCGGTCCAATCAATCGTCATATCCCGACTGGACTATGGTAACCCCCTGTACCTCGGAATTCATGCCTACCAACTGAATAAACTACAAAGAGCACAAAACGCAGCTGCCAAAGTGCTTCTCGCGCTCGGTTCAAGGGACCACGTATCCCCAGCCCTTAAGACACTGCACTGGCTTCCAGTAGCTCGTAGGGTAGCTTTCAAAACCCTATGCCTCACCCACCGTGCTCTACATAAAACTGGACCCCATTATCTTCAAAAAAAGCTAATACCCTATCTCCCTACCCGCACCCTTAGATCAAGCTCAGCCGGCCTCCTAGTAATTCCTAAAACAAACTCAGTCAGGTTAGGCGGAGCATCATTCTCATCCCTGGCCCCAACCCTGTGGAACTCGCTCCCACCCCACATCCGCCGAACTCAGGACTTAACGGCCTTCCGCAAACTACTGAAAACCTGGCTCTTTCCCTAAAACCAACCAGCCCCAAACCACCATCATCCCAAAAAAAAAAAAAATAATAATTTTATTTTTTTTTTAAAAAATAAATAAATAAATAAAGTAAGCGAACCAGATTGTAACCTACATTGACAAACAGAACTAAAACGAATAAACTAGATCTAAACAGGGAAACGATTAAATAGAAAACAATCACTGAATAATGGAAAGAAGAGAGCGTGGAGAGCGGATGAACAAGGAGAGCGGATGAGCCTGGAGAATGTGCAGAGCGCAAGATCATGCAATACGGAAGAGCGCTGAGAACAGACGCACATATAGAGCGGAGAAATGTGGGGTACAACCGAATGGGGGGATAGACTGAGTGTGGGGAGCGCATGAATGTATAGAACATATGAGTGTGGGGAGTGTATGAGTGTGAGTAGCGGATGAGTCTGGAGAGCGGATGGGTCTGGAGAGCGGATGGATCTGAAGAGCGGATGAGCCTGGAGAGCGGATGAGTCTGGATAGGGGATGAGTCTGCAAAGCGCATGTATCTGGTGTGCGGATGAGTCTAGAGAGCAAATGATTGTAGAGCGCATGAGCACAGAGTCTGCAAAGCGCATGTGACCGAAGAGCAGGGCCGTCACGAGGGGGGTGCAGGGGGGGCAAACTGCCCCGGGCCTCGCGCTTGCTGGGGGCCTCGCGGCCCCCTCTCCTAAGTGGAAGGCAGCACAGTATCCCGTGTCCTTTATTCACACGGGGGACTGTGCTGCCCCTGCAATGATTTTGCTGTTTCTTGTGAAGCCGTTTGGCTCTGCAACAAACAGCAAAATAATGGGAGACAGCAGGGCTCAGAAGTGAGCTCTGCTGCCTCCCGTCATTCAGCTGAAAACGTGGGCATGCTGAATGACAAGAGAGGACTCCTCTCCCGTCAGTCAGTGTGTTCACGTTGCTCAGCGTGACCACACTTACTGACAGGAGAGGAGTTCTCTCTTGTCAGTCAGTGTGTTCATGTTGTCAGTGTGACCACGCTGACTGATGGGAGAGGAGTTCTCTCTTGTCAGTCAGTGTGTTCATGTTGTCAGTGTGACCACACTGACTGATGGGAGAGGACTCCTCTCCTGTCAGTCAGTGTGTTCATGTTGTCAGTGTGACCACGCTGACGGGAGAGGAGTTCTCTCTTGTCAGTCAGTGTGTTCACGTTGCTCAGCATGACCACACTGACTGACTGGAGAGGAGTTCTCTCTTGTCAGTCAGTGTGTTCACGTTGCTCAGCATAACCACGCTGACTGATGGGAGAGGAGTTCTCTCTTGCAGGTCAGTGTGTTCATGTTGTCAGTGTGACCACACTGACTGATGGGAGAGGACTCCTCTCCTGTCAGTCAGTGTGTTCATGTTGTCAGTGTGACCACGCTGACGGGAGAGGAGTTCTCTCTTGTCAGTCAGTGTGTTCACGTTGCTCAGCGTGACCACACTGACTGACTGGAGAGGACTCCTCTCCTGTCAGTCAGTGTGTTCATGTTGTCAGTGTGACCATGCTGACTGATGGGAGAGGAGTTCTCTCTTGCAGGTCAGTGTGTTCATGTTGTCAGTGTGACCACACTGACTGATGGGAGAGGACTCCTCTCCTGTCAGTCAGTATGTTCATGTCAGCGTGATCATGCTGACTGATTGGAGAGGAGTTCTCTCTTGTCAGTCAGTGTGTTCACGTTGCTCAGCATGACCACGCTGACTGACAGGAGAGGAGTTCTCCTGTCAGTCAGTGTGTTCATGTTGATTAGAGAGGACTCCTCGCTTGGCAATCAGTGTGTTCACGTTGCTCAACATGACCACGCTGACCGATGGGAGAGGAGTTCTCTCTTGTCAGGCAGCATGTCTACGTGTCGGCTGTGTGGATGCTTTTTAAGGGTGCATGGAGGTAAGGTAAGTGTTTTTTTATTTTAAATTAAAAGTGTATATGTGTATTTAAATTAAATTAGTATGTATATGTGTATGTATGTATGAATGCATGCGTGCATGTTGATGTTTGTGTCAATGCTGTGTTTGGTTTTATGTATACATGCATGTATGGAGTTGTGTAACTGGTGGTTGAATGCATGGGTGAAAGTGTTTTTTGTGAGTGTGTGTTCAGCACCACCCCTAAATGTAGTAGCCTTGGGGGCCACTTCATTAAGGGGTGGGTTCATGGCATCAGAGGTGCACCTAGGCTAAAATGTCAGGGGGGAAAGGGGATTAATACTTCAAATGTTGGGAGAGGTGCTAACGTCAGTAGCTGTGAGGAAGGGGCAAACTTCCTTGTGTGGGGGCACCTAAAATCTTTCCACTTTTCGAATGAGACTATTCTGGTGAAGTTTCAATGTTACAAGCAGCTACCTTTTGCCTTCATTTCTGAAACATCACACTTAAGGACTGATGTGAGAATGAGATGTCTCATGTCACCACTTCCCTTCTAATCACTCCCCTAGCATGCAAGTGCTAACCCCACATCACGATTTCAATTACCTAAAAATGTATGGATATGAATGCAGGTGCTAACAGGGAAATTACTTCTCATGGCCATGCTAATCCCTATGGCAATTCTCACCCAGTCCCTGCCCCCCCACCCAAAACAACTCCTCACTGGAACTCTTTGGGCTAGCTTTAAACATGGCTAGCCATCAAACTTTGCCCTCAATGTGCCTGCAAGTGTTTCCTCAAAGGAGTCTTCTAAGAGTTCATGACTTCATTGGAGTTATAAACACGTAACTGGTGTAATAAAAATGTCTTAATCAGGTCTGCCTTTGGCGACTCAATTTAAAAACACCCTGCATGTCTTTCGCTGAAATTCTTTTAAAAGTAAGCATTGGGAAAGCCAACAGTTTTGGCTTGTGTATAAGTATTAGGCATTTACGAGGCACTGCTATTAGCTGCTCAGGTACTCAAACCATTTTGCACTGGCACTATCAATGGCCAGCTAATACCAATACAGAAGTGCCTTTCCCATGCCTACACGAACGCCCAAACTGTTAACATTGCCAGTGCTCTTTTTGCTTTACCCTTGATGCACAGGACTATGCATCAATGTTAAAGCAAACATACTACTTGGCTAAATTGGCCCACTTTGAATGTAGGCCAATCTAGCCAGTAATAACACTTATGGTACACGGTCAGCCTGGATATACTTTCTGTGGCATGGCATTTTTACTGTTTGGGAATCTGTACATGGTAATAATGGCAAATATTGATGCAGCCTGCATCAACATAATTAGAACAACCAGCATGAATATATGTTTATACTAGCATATCTCGCGTGGAAAGGCGGCATGAAATGTATTGGAAAATGTTCCTATGCACAATTTGTGATTTGCAACTATTTGGAATTTCCATGTGCTTCCATACAAAACCAATTGCAAACTGTGTGGATTTCTACCCAATTTTGCTAGGAAAGTGCTGTAAAATGCATACTTTTAACCCAATGTTTCAAACATTTTCTTGGGAGTGAGAACCCCCCCCCAAGCCACCCTTGTTTGGTTTGGGCTCCATCACTGTGTTCTATTGATCCTGACTAATTGGAACAAACATTTAAGCCTCTTAAGTTCAGAAATGTACCAGCCTCCACTGTACATTATCTGTCACTGTGTATGATGTGTGTTTTAATGGGCAAACATGGGCAGGTTGCTCCTTAATGATATGATATGCCATTTATAACATGCCTGTACGCAAGTGTTTCTAGGCGCAACAAGGCAAGGAGGGAGAAACAAGAGTAGGACAAAACACAGATCTTACTAGGCCTTGTGTCATTCAGATCGTGCAAGAGCAGGGAATGGGGCAGGGGAGAAGTGCCGAGGGTGGTGTAAGATGCAGAAGTGCAGGAACAAAGGAGAAACAAGAGTGCAGCCAACTGGTGGCAAGTGTGAGCACTCATAAGTGCAGACAACGGGTGGACAATACGAGGAAGAGCGGGGACTGTAGGGTTACAGATACAGACCACAAGTGCAGGGGAGCCAAGAGGCAGTGCGGGATTGCAACAGGACAGGCAGGGACCTGGGCCCGAATTCAGAGCTTGACCAGGTGACCAGTGCATGGATCAGGCAGGTGATCAGCAAGGGAGAGGAAGAGAGAAGGCAGAAGCAAATAAACCGGTCTTGAAGTGCTTCCGGAACCGGAGATGGTTCTCCTCAAGTTTCAGTGAGGCAGGGAGGCTGTTTCCAGAGGGAGGCCCCAGCCGAAGAAAGATATCTGCCCTCAACTCTTTGCTTGGAAAAGTGATTGACCCTCAGAGAATTGGAGGTGGCGCAGTGGAGAGCTCATGCCATCTTATATATATTTATTCATATGATAAAAAAGTTAGTCTGGCATGAACCTTTCTTCAGTAGAGAAAGTAGTAATAAACCATATTTGGGATCCTGCACACAAACTCAAGGGTAGATTTCTCAAGTCTCCTGTGTGCGGATATGCCGCCGCTGCCGAGTGCAAAAAATTGTAAGGGGGCCTCACCAAATGTTTTGCCCCGGGCCTCACCACATCTTCTGACAGCCCTGCCGAAGAGCGGATGAGTCTAGAGAACAAATGATTGCTGAGCGCATGAGCACGTGGACTCAGATGAATGTCGAGAGTGGACGAGTGTGGAGAGCTGATGAATGAAAAGGGCGGAAATATGTGGAGGTTGAGAGGGCGGAGGAGAGAATAGCTGAATGTGGGGAATGGCTGAATGTGGGGAATGGCTGAATGTGGGAAATGGCTGAATGTGGGGAATGGCTGAATGTGGGGAATGGCTGAGTGTGGGGAATGGCTGAATGTGAGGAATGGCTGAATGTGTGGAATGGCTGAGTGTGGAGAATGGCTGAGTGTGGAGAATGGCTGAGTGTGGAGAATGGCTGAGTGTGGGAAATGGCTGAGTGTAGGAAATGGCTGAGTGTGGGAAATGGCTGAGTGTGGGGAACGGCTGAATGTGGGGAACGGCTGAGTGTGGGGAATGGCTGAGTGTGGGGAATGGCTGAGTGTGGGGAATGGCTGAATGTGAGGAATGGCTGAATGTGAGGAATGGCTGAGTGTGGAGAATGGCTGAGTGTGGAGAATGGCTGAGTGTGGGAAATGGCTGAGTGTGGGAAATGGCTGAGTGTGGGAAATGGCTGAGTGTGAGGAACGGCTGAGTGTGGAGAATGGCTGAGTGTGGGGAATGGCTGAGTGTGGGGAATGGCTGAGTGTGGGGAATGGCTGAGTATGGGGAATGGCTGAGTGTGGGGAATGGCTGAGTGTGGGGAATGGCTGAGTGTGGGAATGGCTGAGTGTGGGGGAATGGCTGAGTGTGGGGGAATGGCTGAGTGTGGTGAATGGCTGAGTGTGGGGAATGGCTGAGTGTGGGGAATGGCTGAGTGTAGGGAATGGCTGAGTGTAGGGAATGACTGAGTGTGGGGAATGGCTGAGTGTGGGGAATGGCTGAGTGTGGGGAATGGCTGAGTGTGGGGAATGGTTGAGTGGGGGGAATGGTTGAGTGGGGGGAACGGCTGAGTGTGGGGAACGGCTGAGTGTGGGGAACGGCTGTGTGTGGGGAACGGCTGTGTGTGGGGAACGGCTGTTTGTGGGGAACGGCTGAGTGTGGGGAATTGGCTGAATGGCCGAATGTGTGGGGAATGGCCGAATGTGTGGGGAATGGCCGAGTATGTGGAATGGCTGAATGTGGGGAATAGGTGAATGTGGGGAATGGGTGAATGTGGGGAATGGCCGAGTGTGGGGAATGGCTGAGTGTGGGGAACGTACGTAATATGCATTGATATGCGGGAACATTCGAAGGAACATATATCATACCACACCTCACTCCTACTCTCCTCTTTACACCATCACTCAAATAGAACACAGGGATACTATGACACCATTCGGTATAACTGTTCTCATATCAACATCTCCCGCTCACTCCCCATCACTCTAAGTAACCACCGCTGGTTTAACACCCCCAGCCATGCGTTTCTCCTCAGGCCTAACGCAGCCACTCTCGAGCTGGATTAATTCTGCCGGAGCGTACACATTCTCCTGACCTCTCAACCACCACACCTACCACTAAGAAGCAGCTACCACATTAACCACGCACCAGCTGCACACATACTTTGTGCGCACACGCACCTTTTGTCTCTCTTCACCCTCTCTACTGACTCGAACCTCGGTTCCCAAGGGCGTTCAACCTACCAGCGCCTTCAGACCATACCAATGGTATATAAGGCGCTATATAAATGCAAAATAACAATAACAATAACAATAACAACCTCTAGCAGGCACATATCCAAGGCAGAAATGAGAGATGGGAACAAAGAGATGGCACGTAGCATAAGCATGTGGGAACAAACAAATAGCCACAGCTGGCAATCACACCAAACACACCATGACAAATGTAACATGCATGTTCACGTGAAGCACTCAACAACCATTGACTATGCAGAGTACATGTGTCACAGGAGGCACCTACGCTACCGCATTTTGATACAGTGAAAGGAGGGACATGGGTACATACATGGCAGGTAACTATCACACAGCAGCATTGTGTTGGCATGTTGAAGGCCTGAACTTGACAGAGGAGTGGGTGTGTGCGGTGCAGTGCATGTGTACCCCCTCAACTTCCAACATCAACACCGTATGTAGTGATGTCAATCTCCAAACGTCACGACAGTGTAAGGGCAATTGCAGCCATCATGTGCAAATGGCATACACCATGTAGCATGGATACCGTGAAAAACCCACCCTCTGGGAAATAGCAGGGAGGCACTGCATGGCAATGAAAGGTTCCCCACAGAACTCTGCATTGGCAGACAGTGTTGGCATGCGTCTATTGCATGTCGTCAGTCAAATGTCACTACAGCCAATGAGAAGTGGACATGATGCATGATAGATGAGAAAGCATCAATAGTACACCCATGCATGCAGAAGACACAACAGCTGAAAAGAGGCAGTGGGCCTGTAACATGGGGAGCCATGTGCATGACAGATGTGGACACCCTAAAGTCGTGCGTGTTGACACACAGACCCACAGTGAGCATGAATTGGCTGTCCAAATAACGTGACACTTGGATCATCTTAGAGACATACTACAATGAGCAGGCGGTCAAGGAAATGCACGCACATGGAACATGAATGTGCACACGTGGAGCCACTGCCATCAGCACAGTCAGAGTGAGACACACTGCACCAAGGGCAAAGGATGTATATGACATGATATGACATTTTATCAAGATTGCCCTTGTACACAAGTGGCTCAGAGTGCAACCAAGCAAAGGGAGGGGAACAAGGAAGAAAAAGAAATGAAAACAATGATCATACTGGGCACAGTGACATTGAGAACATGCAAGTGCATAGAGAAGGGATACAGGGTTGAAGACCCTGGAAAGGGGAGAAGTGGAACGTGCCAAACAGAGGTGACCAAAGAATGAAAATTAAGTCCAATGATAGATTAGGCATTCAAAAGGTGGTAGTGCAGCCAGCAAGTGGCAAGTGCAAGATCATTTATATAGGGCAACTCTGATGAGTGCAGAAGAAGAGTGGGGGGCTGCATGGGTACATGTATAGGACGCATTGCAATGGGATGCCTGGAGGCAGTGCAGCAGGGAGGCAGGGTGAGCAGGTAAC
Source organism: Ambystoma mexicanum (assembly GCF_040938575.1). Taxonomy (NCBI): domain Eukaryota; kingdom Metazoa; phylum Chordata; class Amphibia; order Caudata; family Ambystomatidae; genus Ambystoma; species Ambystoma mexicanum. The sequence continues at coordinate 1,502,189,504 of NC_090937.1, read as the reverse complement.
TGGGCCCGAAGGACAGAGGGTGACCAGGTGAACAGTGCCAAGAGCGGAAACTGTTCAGTTGGGGAGAAGATGGGCTAATGCAGAAGCAAATAGGAAGGTCTTGAGGTGCTTCCGGAAGCAGAGCTGTTTCTCCTCAAGTTTCAACGTGGCATGTAGGCTGTTCCAAAGGGAGGTCCCAGGATAGACACAGATCTGCCCCCAGCTTGTTTCTTTGATAAACGATTGACCTGGAGGGAGTGTGAGGTAGAGGAGCAAAGGACTTGAGAGGGGAGGTATTGGCAGAGGGATAGTTGAAGTTATTTTGGACCCAGGCCTCAGAAATCCTAGTGCACAATGCAGAGGGTTTGAAGTTTTATCCATGCATCCACTGGTAGCCAATGAAGGGATGTCAGAGCTGGAAAGATAGGATCCCAGGGCTTCAGGCCAAGGGCAAGTCTCACAGTCCTGTACTGGATTAGTGGTAAAGGGCAAACTGTGGAGACAGGTAGAATTCTGAAAGATCCTTTCACAGTAGTCCAATCTTGAGACAAGCAGAGCTTGAGAGACTGTGAGATTGTAGGTGAATGAGAGGAAAGGCACAGTACCACGAGAAGGTTAAGCAAGAAGTTAATATATTTCAAGAAACGTCAGAAATGTGTGCGGAAAAGGAATGTGTGGAGTCAAAGGTGACCCAGAGGTTGTTGGCCTTGCAGGTGGGAGTAGGAGGAGGGCCAAGGGGGGTTGACCAGAGAGTGAGGGGAAAGGATGGTGAAGGTGCACCAATGAGGAGGATGTCAGTCTTGCTGGCATTTAGACAGATATTGTTGGCAGTACAACAATTTCAAATGTCAATGAGGCAATCAGGAATGAGGAAGGGAGAAGAGGTGGCCGAGGGCAGCCTGGAAATAAGTTGAGTGTCGTCAGCATAGCACTGGAAGTTGTAACAGAAAATGAAAATGCAGTAGGCGAAAGGTGCCAGGTGCTGTTTGGAAAGCCAGGCCAAGTGGTCAGACCCCTGGTGAACACCACAGGTAGAGAAGGAGATTGATGAAAGGAAGGACCCAAATTGTAGCTGGGAGGGTCACACACGCCAAACACACATGTCATTGTGTAACACGCATCAATACTTACCGGACGATGCATCATAATCCATCCTCTCTCCCACTCCACAGATTTGTTCTTCCGTGATGAACTCGGCAGCGATCTCCTCATGCTGAATGAGTTCATCCTCCTCTGGTGGTGGCCCACCACCAGTCACCAGAGACATGGAATAATTGGAGGCACACTTTTGTTTTGCACTGCGTCGGGGGTCATTCCAACGCTTGTAGCAGTCCTGAGCCGTGCGCACCTGGAATCCCATGGATGTCACACCATCCGCAACATGCTGCCAGTGGACCCAACGCTGGTGATGCGTTGTATGGCACTGTGGGGCCACAAGCATATCGCTTTGGTGTGCCGACATGTAGTCCACAAGGAATTCCAGTTCCTGCTTGCCGAAAGGCTTCTTCCTTGACCTGCTGGAGCCCAGAGATGTGTCTGGGGTCTCGGCCTCTTGCGCAGGAGTATGCTTCCTCCTTTTGGGCAGTGGTACTGACCTGAGTGGCGCATTTGGCCCTGATCAGTGGGGGCAGTGGCGCTGGTGGACTGGACCAAGGCAGTGGGTGTTGGAATGAGGACCGAAGGTCTGGCTTGGGTCTGACTCACTGCCGGGGTTACAACCACCCAGCTGCTTGGGGCAGCAGATATCATAACTGCCCCAGATACGTATGCCCCAGCCACAGCTATACGGGACACACGTGCCCCGCACCTTGGGACAAGATGGAAATCGCCCTAAGAGTCCTTGTCACTCAATGCAACATGCACTGCCCGACTCCGGGCCCGGGTGGTGGTCCACACAGCTGCACCTGCAGCTACCACCACCGGTGGTCCCTAGACAGCAGATGTAGGTTGCTGTTGGGTCATATGGGCGCCAGGTTCTGATGCAACAGCTGCATCTCCAGGAGCCACAGGGGGTGGTGGCATGTCTGCACCAGCACTTGGCTGGGCATCCTGCCCCAGTGGGGCACCCCTGCATCATCCCCTCTGTAGCCACCCTGGCCACTGTGGACTCCCTGTCCTCCCTGGTTTCCATGCCCACTTGCCCAGCCACGCCTAGCCCTGGGAGGATGCGCAACTTTGCCTCCCTTAGCCTTAGGTGGCCTCCCAACCATGGCACTGAGGGTAAAAAGCCAATGGGAGGTGCACTCAATAATTGTACTGGGCATTTGGGTTGAAGGGGGCAGGGTACTGGATGGAATAGGTACCCCTGTGCTCCTGCAAGGCTGTGTGTGACCCCTGGGGAAAAATGTCGGGTCACGCTACGCTCAGTCCCCCCCAAAACAAAAAAAATAAAAAAATAAAACATTTTTAAAAAAAGCCCATGTGTGTGGATTTTACCTCCAGCAGTACGGTGTGCCACCCAAAGACACAAAAACACGTATGTGTGGAACACGCGGGCTACTATGATCTTGAAAACGGTACGCAATGCACAGGGGGAACCACAGTGGGAAAAGAAAAAGAAAAACACACGCGCTTGTGCGCATAGGCAACTCACCACCAAAAGAAGAGGTACGAACTTCAAACGCTGTGAAGTAATCGCATGTGCATCCAGAAGAGTAAACACGCGCATCAGTCTCCAGCACATACAGTGGACTGCCGACGCTCACCTTTAACCCATGCTGAAGGCAACACCCACGCATGCAATGTCACTGGCGTGCTTACGCGCTAAGGCCCTTTCCTCGAATTACACGCATTCACACGCGGATGTGCTGTTTTTGCACGTGCAGATTCACTATGCTCCTGTACGAGTGAAACGTCCGCGCGCATCACGTCACATACGCACTTACGCGCTAAGGCCCTTTCCTCGAATTACACGCTGATGTGCTGTTTTTTACCTGTCAATTCTCTCTGCATCAAGCTGGCCATGCGACAACACACGGAAGACCACGCTCCTGCCCAGAAAGCCATTTTCCTGCTGCCCAGAGCCCCGGGGAGCCTCCTTCAAGCCTGCTGCATGCATGCCTGCCTGCCTGCTGCCAACAGTGCCTTGCTATTTGGTGCCTGCACATCAGGCCATCTTCAGGGGTCCAGTGCTGTGCCCACCTCTGCTGGAACAGAAGACTCCTGAGTGGTGTTCCAACGATCCGCAGCCCAGCCCCAGGACCCAGTTGCCCACACACACCTGCCTCAGGGGTTGCCATGTCTGACTCAACACCATCTGGCACCAGTGGCAACCCCCAAGCAGAGAGGCAGATGTCTGACAGCTTCAGTGCAAATGAAGTTGGCATCCTGATGGAGCAAGTTCCAGGGCATTATGATGCCCTCTTCACACCATTGCACACAGACAAGGAAGGACGGAAGAGGATCTGGACGGACATAGTGGGTGCCATCAACGCGGAAGGAATGGCACCCCGCAACATCAAACACGACCAGAAGCGCTGGGAGGACTACAAGTCCAGGACCCTCAAGAAGAGCCGGCGCCTCTTGAATGCAGTGTGTGCAGTGGGGCGCCGAGGCCCAGTGCTTCACCACCAGATCCTCAGAATGCAGGCCCGCCTGGAGTCGAGCAGTAAGTGACCATGCATTCCTGTTTAAAACATGCTTGTTGCAGTGTGGTGATAGTTAGCTACGTGGCTGTATGTGTAACATGGGACATGTATGGATGTGTGTGTGTGCAGGGACATGATGGTGCTGCATGTGAGTCCAGTCAGGCGTGACCCACATGGATGGTGTATGTGTTACAATGCATCAAACGGAGCAGCATGCGAAATGCACACATGTATGCTTGCCTGTGTTGTACTTGGACATGTTTGGGGTGTGAGAGATGGGTTCTGCTGTCATGGACATGCATGGTGTACATGTCCATGTGTCTGAGTAGTGTGTGAGTGACTGGTTACCACCATGGATGCATGATACTTGTCCGTGATGATGTGTTCATTCACTGATACAGCCTAGTCATCCTTGTATCCACTGTGTCGGGGGTATACGGGGCCAGATGCATGACCCACCAGTGATGTGTGTGCATGTGATCAGCATGTCCCATGATGCATGTGAGTTTCAACCCACCATTGGATGTTTCTACAGTGCCTTGGCCAAGGATGCAAATGTTTATTGCATGTGCCATGCCTGTTCCTGCATGTGTGTTGCCTGCACTGACACATGTGTTGTGGAGGGACATGATGGAAGTGACGTTTGACAGTGCCACTCATGTGCTATTGCTTTGTGTCTAGGGGACTATTGTACAGTACCCTGATGCCTGTGTTGAATGTCTCCCTCTACACAGCGGCAAGTGAAGAAGAGGGCGGAGACGGCACTGTGGAGGAGAGCGGCAGGGATGCCTCCACCGGTCGGTGACGCCTGGCCCAGTCACCCTCCCAGGAAATTCTATAATCCGGGAGTGAGGGGATTGGTGCCTCGTCCACCACTACGGCTGCAGTGGAAAGAGCAGGTGAGCCCCCACAGGTGCTGGCGACGCTGGAAGACGGTGCAGAGCCATCCAGGTTGGTGGTGTGTACGGAGGAGAAGGAGGCTGCTTCAGAGTTGCACATGTGGCCTGGTGGGGGTGGTACCACTGGTGCAAGTAGTGCAGTCCCAGGGCAGGGGCAGGAGGCAGCACAGGTCACCACGGAGGGGCCTGTGCATGTCACTGACCCTGACACTGTGACTGCATCACCATGCAACAGCAGGGATGTCCCGTCCCAGGTCCGCCTGCACGTAGGGGGGAGGTCCACGTCATCTGGCACTCCTCTACCTGCGGACGTGGCGACCCATGACAGGATTGAGTCCGTCCTGATTGGTGTCGTGTTGCGCACATGTGTCATTCGTGATGATGTGCATGCTTCCAGGGGGGACCACGCACGTCATCATGAAGAGATGTGTGCCAATGTGGCCCAGTTGGCAGGGCTCATGGTCATGGGTTTCCCCCATGTGTCGCTCTGTCTTGCAGCACTCTCCTCCTCTTTGCAGACTACACACCAGTCGTTCTCTGTGCCGTCTTCTGGACCAGATGCCAACAGGGCCCCCTTGTGGACCTGCCCCAACCAATGCAGCCAGGCTGGTGGAGATCCCATCCCTGCCACGGTCGGGAGTCAAAGCTCCAGCACAGGTGGTCACCCCAGCAACTGGACCCCTGGCAACAGACGCATACAAGCAGGGCACCTGCACGACTGCCCCAGGTGTTGCCATCTACCTGGAGGCAGTCGTCGTGGCAGTGGGAGGCAGCAGAAAGGTGGCGGCAGACTCGGCATAGGAGGCATGTGGCCTCAGGGCCTTCAGTACCGGCGGGCAGGATAACCCAGGATTGGGAGTGTCTTCTGTGTGGCAGCGGTTGGGCCAGCAAATAGGTGTGGAGCGGCAGCGGGCAGAGACGGCACGGGTCACAATGGTCAGGGCAGAGAACTCCATGCACAGAGCTTTGAGACGGGCTGAGTTCCTCAAGGCAACTCACAGGGAGTTGGGGGAGGCCATGGCTTCATCGAGGTCAGGGAACAGGCACGCCTACGGAACATCGACATGGAGTTCAATGATGCCCTGGCCCGGGACATCAATAAGTGAGCCGTCGGACTAGCCCACCGCCTTTGTATATAGTTTTTTAGGTTTAGGTTTAATTTGTTTTTTATTATTATTTGGAGTTCACAGACTTTGCTCCACTTTTTGTATATAGTTGTATTTTATATAGGGTTTTAGGTAGGTTTCCTTTTGTTTTGGGATAATGGACCCTTCAGACTTTCGTTTAAATTTTCCGGACACGTACATACTTTATTTTTTTGATATTCACATGGAGGAATTTTTTTTTATGCTTTTCATTTTGGGATTTATTTCTATGGACTTTGGGGATGGACCACTTTTATTTTTTCATGTTTTGGATTTTTATTTTTCCTTGGATTTCACTTTTTTTTCATATTGAAATCTTTATTTCTTCATTTGAATGTGTGATTTTCATTTTGTTATTTGTTTTAATTTTTAATACATTTCATTATTCTTCATTCTTGGTGTGGTCTACTATGATTTCTTTTGTGCATGTCTCCATGAGCATTAGCTCAGTCATGTGTTGCCACTGTGTGGCTCTGTAGGATATTTGTTGATGGGCATGCTGGTTCTTTTCAGACTATCATGGAATGGGTAATTTAGTAGGGAGTGGATGCAGTGGATCGTTGTGTGTTTGTACTGGTGGGTGGGAGTGAGGGATTTGGGTTGGCATTAGGGCCATGGGTCTGTATAGTTATGACGTGGTGTTTGGGAGGACATGAGTCAGGGCCTTCTGGCAGGTGCCCGTCATTGGGGGTTGGGTGGGGGGACATGAGTAGGGGCCTGCTGGCAGGTGCCCATATTTGGGGGGGAGTGGTGGTCATGAGTCAGGGCCTGCTTGCAGGTGCCCGTCAATGGGGGTTGGGTGGGTTTGACATGAGCCGGGGCTCCCAAGTGCATGATGCCATGTGGCCTGCCTGCAGGGCATTGGGAGGGTGGATGGGCTGCCTGCGGGGCATGGGGAGGGTGGATGGGCTGCCTGCGGGGCATGGTCAGGGTGAATGGGCTGCCTGAGGGGCATGGGGAGGGTGGATGGGCTGCCTGCGGGGCATGGTCAGGGTGGATGGGCTGCCTGCGGGGCATGGGGTGGGTGGATGGGCTTCCTGTGGGCCATGGTCAGGGTGGATGGGCTGGCTGCAGGGCGTGGGAGGGTGGATGGGCTGCCTGCATGGCATGGGGAGGGTGGATGGGCTGCCTGCGGAGGTATGGTCACGGTGGATGGGCTGCCTGCAGGGCATGGGGAGGGTGGATGGGCTGCCTGCATGGCATGGGGATGGTGGATGGGCTGCCTGCGGGGTATGGTCACGGTGGATGGGCTGCTTGTGGGGCATGGTCAGGGGTTTAGGGTGGACATATGTGGCGTGGTCTGGCTGCAGGGGGTGCATTTGGCTTCTCACCACCCTGCTGCGTAAATCTGGGGGTACTGGAGTGAGAATTACACGCGATTGGGCTGGCATGAGCAGGGTACGCATATTCCAGGGGTGTGCGGGGAGTTTTACATGTGATTTTGCTGGCGCGAGCAGGTTACGCATAATTTGAGGGATGTGCAGGGAGTTTTACATGCAATTTTGCTGGAGCGAGCGGGGTATGCGTATTCCAGGGGTGCGCTGGGAGTTTTAAACACAATTTTGCTGGCGCGAGCGGGGTACGCGTAATCCGAGGGCTGCGCAGGGAATTTTACATGCGATTTCACTGCCGCGAGCTGGGTACACGTAATCCGAGGGGTGCACAGGGAGTTTTACATGCGATTTCACTGGCGCAAGCAGGGTACGAGTATTCAAGGGTTGCGCAGGGAGTTTTACACCCGATTTTGCAGGTGCAAGCAGAGTATGCGTAATCCGAGGGGTGCTCAGGGAGTTTTACACACAATTTCGCTGGCGCGAGCGCGGTATGCATATTCCAGGGTTGCGTGGGGTGTTTTACATGCGATTTTGCTGTTGCGAGCAGGGTACATGTATTCGGAGAGGTGCGCGGGGAGTTTTACATGTGATTTCGCTGGCGCGAGCGGGGTACGGGTAATCTGATGGGTGCGTGGGGAGTTTAACACACGATTTCGCTGGAGCAAGCGGGGTATGCATATTCCGAGGGGTACGCAGGGCGTTTTACACACAATTTCGCTAGCGCGTGAGGGCTGAGTGGCGTTATTAGCACGTTTTCATGGTTGGGGCTGTATGCTGGTCCACTGGACTTTTCGCCATGTAGGGGATTTGTGTAATGTTTTTGGGGCACAGGGCGGGGTTGGGGGCATAACTGGTGCTGCTGCAGGGTCGCTGTGCCACTCTGCGCTACGGCTGGTTATGGATGTAAGTATCCATGAATACGATGTGCGTGAAAATGGGTTTTGGCACACGCGGCTAGCGCAGGCTGGCGCACGTTCCCTCTCTTCGTAGCCCACGTGAACTGCTTCTGAACTAAATTCTATGAATTACCCCCATTCAGTTCAAGGACATGTGATGGGTCATAAGATGTGAAAAGCTGGAAAATGGCAACTATCGGAACATATAATATCCATACACATGCCAACCCTGTTGTTTCGCAAAATTCTTGTTTTGTACAGGAATGCAGATGTGCGTGCAGACAAACATTCTGCTTATATATCAAGTGCCTGAAAACACGCTTGGTTATGGCATTTTTGTTCCACCAGCAGCTCTTTTACAGCTGAAATTAAGCCATTAACTCTCAGAAGACTTCTTTGAAAGAACACTACTAGCTCCATGAGATCAATAGAGGTTGTGTTTTGGGGACGCATGGGCAAGATAGTGTGTGGGACTGGCCTTAGGTTTTAACTTGGCCATTGCAGAAAGTGGGGGGTCCATGTTCAATTGAGCCCTAACTGAATGCACGGCATAAAAGCCTTTAGTAAGGCTATAATGCCTTACATTCACTCCATGGCTCATATTCCAGGATTTGTATGGCCGAGAAGAGGGGCAGAGCACAACTTGCGTTTCTGCCTCTCCAACCCTCTCCACCAAACAAATGCTTCAGCATATGGAATAGCATGCATTTTCATGCCGGCGCATATGCTGGAGATGCCTATGGGGTCTGCCTGTTTATGCCCTGGGAAAAAGCAGACAGGACCCATAGGGATCCATTCTACGCACTCCATGGCAAGCGAGCATTGCCTGTAAAATTGAAATGAAACCCTTCATTGGAAAGTCAATTCTGCCTGGCATGAAAGCATTTAAGCAAGGGCGGCGTTTTCTCACTTTGCACTGCAGAGTGCAATTGTGAAGGGCAAGAGGTGGCGTGCATTCTTGCACGCTGCCTTTTGCCCTTTACATGTGCATCCCACGGTGCAAATGATGAACATGTGCTGATGGGGACCTGCGTACATTACAGTGTTCACATATTGGGTCCATGCCGCTAAATTACACACAGGAATAACATGAGCTTCTGGGTGTGTACCCGCAAGCTTTGTTTCTCACGTCTCCCATCACATCCTATCTCCATTGTAGTTGTACTAATGTGCAATCGGTTTTGCTTCGAATGCACTGCCTAACTGCCAAAACTAAAAACGTATCTTTCAAGTCGGAAATAAACGACCCCCCCCTAATGTGATTTCACATGCACACACGGCGGATTTCTTTACTTTGCGAGCGGTAAAGAGCACATATCGGTAGATTACCCAGGCCAAGTGGAAAATAGTGCACCGGTAAAGAGCACATATCAGTAGATTACCCAGGCCAAGTAGAAAATGGTGCACGTAACCTGAAAGAGTACAATCATTTCATCAAACACCATGGGCCTCATTACAACCATGGTGGTCTGGGAACTGTGGTACCAGTAAGAAGGCCGGTACCGTAGTTCGCAGACCGCCATACTACGTGCTCTGCTCGAGGGTGTCGTTTCACCCACCAGGTTTTTCCTGGCGGGTGTAACAGCACCCGCGAGCAAAACACGTCGGATGCACCGGCACAACTCTATGGGCTTCATTACACGGTAGGCGGTAAGGGTTTACTGGTACCGGTAAGGGCACCGGTACCAGTAAACCTTTACCACCTTACTACGAGGTCCCTTTGCGGGACCCGACCTTAACGGCTGGTGTAGACCAGCCGTTAAAGTTGTGACCCGCAAAGGGACCTTGGTGCTAATTACGGTACCGCAATTTGCGGTACCGTAATTAGTTCCGTCCCCATTCCCATTGAGACCTATGGGGCAAAAATGGGAATGGGGAAGGGCCATGGAGGAAGGGGGAATTACTGCCCCGCCAACCTTGCAATGGGGTGGTAATACCCTTTTCTCCATGGTGGTACCGGTATGGTACCGGCGGCAACCATGGTGCTAATAGCACCATGGTTTACCGCATTCCGTGTAAAGAGGCCCTATATGTGCCGGTGCATCCAACCGCCCCATCCCCAGCCCTATCGGGCAGAATGGGGATCTGGAGGCCCTTGATACCAGCACCCACAAATGGGCAATTACCAGGTCCGCCGAGCTCGGCATGACCGGGTTCTTGCCCATTCACAGTGGCCGGAAAAAATGCAACTTCGTCTGGGAAGTCAGGCGCTGGAAAAATGGTATTCCCCATTCCCATTTGAGTCCTGTAGGACTCAATGGGAATGGGGAACATGGAGGCACCGGCACCATAAATAACGGTGCTGGTGCCTCCGTTACTGGCTGCTTACCGTGGTCGCTGTGCCCAGCAGGGCAGCCCTGACGGGTACAGCGACTCCGGAAAGCAGACTCGTAGTATGCCTGTCCGGTAACCAGACTCGTAATGAGGCCCTACGTGTCTGTGAGGTGAAACTATGAGTCAGAGTCATAACCATGTGTGGACCATAACTGCCATGAGCACGCTCCGTTACAGCGCAGAACTGTGGCTTGTGTGTAACAAGTTTGTTGCAACCGTGAGACGGTTGCCTCTTCCCAGCCACCAAATCTTGGCTCCTTATCAGCTTGCCCGGATCACATGCTCAGAGACCACATTTGTGAGCTCAGGGGCTACAAATTATTCTGTATTTTGCTGTGAATGGGCCCCCTTGCATCTCGTGTTACCTCGGTTTAGGGTGAGGAATGTCACTCGCAACATTATGACCTTGGCTGAGGTTTTGTTCTCACTGCAGTATTTCTGTTTGCATAGTATTCTGTGGTTCCAGGTTTTCCTGAGACAGTTATGGCCTACTACGATGTCCTAAGCCATGGTCTGGCTTCTGCTGTTTGCGCCTTCCACAGTGTCCATAGATTAGTGCGTTATGGCTGTTAGGTTCCTCGAGTGCTGCTGTCATTCTCTAGGGTTATTTGTATATAAGCCTCTGCAAGCATTTACACGTGCCCCTCCTGCTTCTTGCGTTCCTGTGTTGCTGCAGCAAGCTAATCGCAAAAATAATAAACGTGCAGACAGTTGTACATGTCACTGTCCTCTAACTCATAGAACTGTATGCAGGTGTTCTTCGTGTAGTTGTCACGACCCACATCCAAAATCCCCTCTGGCAAGCCCATGGTCCAGGAAAGGTCTTATCTTGGGTCTCCAATAAACCTAGGCATCCACTGGCTAGGCCCTCTTGGAGCCAGTCCTGGCGCCTAAGGCACCAGGTTCATACACAGTGAAGACATGTGTTTGGGGAACTACTTTATTTTGAAGCTGCCAACCAACATGGAGGCATCCACATAGGTTGGCTCCTAGGAACCAAGCTATGCGGTATAGTGTTTTGGGTGTGGTAGCTTAGGAACTACTTTACCTGGACTACTTTCTTGGAACTATTTAAACCACACCCGACTTGGATAACACGCTTCGCGTTACTTTGCAATCCTGCAACATGACGTTCACCGTGTACAGCAATACCCGTGAACCTCGGAGAAACAGCACCTGTAAGGAGACAAAAGGAACATTGTTAGCAGCAGCATCTTACCTGCAATTTTCATCTTTAGCTGCCCACAGCTCCTGCAAACAGCTTCCTAGAATCAGCACGTCCCCTGGACCGACGGATCTGCAAAAGGAAAGAAACAAGGTATTAGAGACATTACAACATGACGAATTGTGCCGAAAATCTTACCTAGCAGGTTGCCCCTCGACCAGCATCGCCTGGGAATTCTACACCCTGGGTGAACACCACAATCTATGGAAAAAGAAAAGAAAACAGGTTAGCAAAGGCAAGGCATCACTGTGCTGCGCATAGCGCCTACTTACCGCATCATAGCGCTCATTACACGCCATCATTTACCGGCGAGACCCAATTCAGCCAATGCACCACACTGGACTTCCGCACACCTAAGGAACAGAAAGAGACATTATTAAACCAAGAAAGGCATGCAGGAATAACAACAATATACAACAGCAATAAGACCTACCTGAAAGACTTCGAACGGGCCGGCATCAGTGAAGTAACTAGATCGCATCCGCCCACAAAGGACAACGCGCCCCTGCCAAGAAGGCAGGACGGAGAGTACACCTGAATCAACAATAGGTGAGGAGAGGCCCCAGAAGGGCTGAAGGCATACGGGGTGGTGGGAGGCTAATTACCCCAGTTGGCCAGTCTTGAACATAGCCCTCCTGCATTACTGGCAGAACCTCCCCCACTGGCCACATCTGGGAACCGCAGAGAAGGATACCAGTGACCATATGGCTGGGTGGCGTCCCGTGGATACCAGGTGAGCATAACAGAACGCGAACCCTGCCAAACCAATCCACCTGGGCGCCATGGAGACATCACAATTAGACCAATTGGCCCAATTGTTAGGGGAACTTCATTCCGAGGTTCCTTCTGCCTGAAAAGAGACTAATGCACTCTGGAGAGACCTATTAGTGACCAAAGAGCACACTGAAGAGATTAGCAGGCAATACTTGCAATCACAGGCAGGACAGACGCCTCTACCTGGAAGCAAACCAAATGCAAAACCTCATCATACCATCCACTACCTCCACTCCGGTACAGATCATGCTACCGGGAACAGTTCCTCTGGCACCACCGGAGAGGTTTGCAGGTGACCCACGGAAGTATGCAGCTTTCATGAATCAGTGTTGCCTTCACTTTCTTTGCAGGCCTGGAGCATTCCCAAATGCCCAAGCTCGCTAGCCTTTGTTTTATCATACCTGAGTGGTAGCGCAGCAGATTGGTCGGTGCCATTGGTGACCCATGATGATACTTTGTTACATGACTTTGGGGGGTTTCAGAGGGAAATGGAAAAGCTTTTTGCTCACCATACCAGAGAACAAGCAGTAGACAATGAACTCCTTTCCCTCTGACAGGGGAATCAGGACTTGTTAACGTACATTGCTACTTTCAACAGATTGGTTGCCGAAGATAGGTGGCCTGAAAACAAAAGAACCACGTTGTTTTATCGGGGTTTACGAGGCAAATTAAAAGACGTTCTAGCCCAAGTGGTTGATCTTCCCAGAGACTGTTCTGAATTCATAAATTTGGTCGTGCAACTAGACCACCGGTTGCAAGAGCGAAAAGCAGACAGTTCCAAAATGGCTCTTCGGGTTGTGTATGTTCGACCAAGAGACAACGCAACTCGAGTGCAAGAAAACACTGTGGAGCCCATGCAAATAGGAGGGGTACAACCTCCACCAACGAAACAAGAGTGAGATAGAAGAAGACAACAACAACTATGTCTGTATTGTGGAAAACCAGGACATTTCCTGAAGGACTGCCCAGTAAATCCCCCAATGAAGATCGCCGGGGCCACAGAAAAAAGATGAAGAGAAGGAATCGAAATCGGAAAACTACCCATCTCAGCAAACATAGAGGTCAGTTTGTCGAGTGAGAGGAAAGAGTCACTGACCTCACACTTTGCAATACCAGTGATCTTAATTAACAACCAGCGGTCGTCAAGAATGCATGCTGTTGAAGCATACATCGCCAGCGGAGCAGTTGGTAATTATATTGATCAAGACCTGCCAGCAGAGTTGGGGCTTCCCCTATGTTCCAAGCCAACTACGGACAAGGTAACCACGGTGGATCGGACAGAAATCGCTTCCGGACCCGTAACCCAATGCACAGCCGAGGTAATCTTGCTGTGCCAGGATGGACATCAGGAAGTTATTTTGTTCGATCTCATCAAGGCACCTCAATTCCGGCTAATACTAGGGATGCCATGGTTAGTTGCTCACAACCCTTTGATTGACTTGCGGGCACGGAAATTAACCTTCCCCACCGACTGCTCCCCAGCCTGTTATTATCAAGAACAGAAAACTGCCTTTAGTATCTCTACGACTCCCAGAGCGACGGCATCAACCCTGAGAGTAACTAATACCTTGCCTAAGGAATACCACAATTTCCAGGATGTATTCCAGAAGGACCAAGCAAACACGCTGCCGCCGCACAGGCCCTATGACTGTCAGATTGACCTTGTTCCAGGTGCACAAGTCCCTTGGGGCACAATCTATGCTCTTACAGTACCTGAAAACCTTCTTATTTAGACCAGTACCTTGCAAACGGCTTCATCCGTCCATCAAAGTCCCCTGCAGCCAGTCCTTTGTTCTTCGTACCAAAAAAAGAAGGCGATTTAAGAACCTGTATTGAATACCGCGCATTAAACCAGATCACAGTGAAGAACCGTTACCCCTTGCCACTTATCCCTGAAATGCTGGACCTGGTCAAAGATGCCCAGATTTACACCAAATTGTACCTTCGAGGAGCGTACCACCTGGTCCAAGTCAGAAGCGAAGATGAATGGAAAACTGCTTTCCGTACCAAATACGGTTTGTACGAATATCAAGTCATGCCGTTTCGGTTATGCAACACTCCTGCAGCATTTCAATATTTCATGAATCACGTCTTGATAGAATTAATTGATGTCTGCGCCCTAGAGTACATAGATAATATCTTAGTGTACTCAACCTCGAAACAAGATCATATCAAGCACGTTCGTTCAGTCCTCACCAAGCTCCATGAATATCGTTTATATGCAAAGCTTGAAAAGTGTTTTTTTCACGTCACTGAAGTTGAGTTTTTTGGTTTTATCCTTACTCCAGGAGGCATCAGGATGGACGTGCATAAAGTAGACACCATTTTGAAATGGCCATCACCAACATCATTGAAAGGGGTACAAAGCATGTTGGGCTTTCCGAACTTCTATCGCCGGTTCATACCAGACTTCTCTCAGGTTGTACACCCGATCACCGTATTGTTACGAAAAAACAATAAAAAATTTGCCTGGACCGAAGAAGCAGAAAAAGCTTTTCAGGAACTCAAGAAAGGTTCACCTCCACACCAATCCTGCGACATCCTCGCCCAGATCTCCCTTATATCATGGAAACTGATGCTTCCAGTATGGCAATGGGAGCTGTCCTCTCACAGAGAGATCTGGAAACCGGCCAGCTACACCCAGTCGCCTTCTGGTGTGAAAACAGAAAAAGAATATGGAGGCTGAATACCCCGAAAGGAAATACACCGAACAATGGTTACAAAGGAACATTCAAAGTACTGTATTGTATACTGAATACAAGACGCTGTACATTAGAATGCATCCGCTTTTTATACATTTAATGGGCGCCCCACTTCGGGTTAATATTCCTTTTAATATATCACCGATCTAGGGTTTGTGCCAAGTTTCAAATAACCGCATATAACTGGTTTGCCTTTAATACATGTATTAACAAGCGTATGCAATAGCTGTGTATTATTCTAAAGTTTTCCATGCAGGCCTCTTTAAACATTAATAAAATGTAGTTAAACAGATGGGGCCTCATTAGGACCCAGGCGGTAAGGGGTTTACGGCGGCATAAACAGCGCCGACCCTTACCGCCTGATTCCGAGGTCCCTTAGCGCCATGGAGGATTTAACACCTGCTTTTAGCAGGTGTTAAAATCCATGGCGCTAAGGGACCTTGTTGTTAATTACGCCACCGTAATTTACGGTGGCGTAATTAACGCCTTCCCCACTCCCATTATGCCCTATGGGGCAAAAATGGGAATGGGGAAGGGTAAATGGGGATTGGGGACTTACCGCCCCGCCAACCTCGGAATGGGGCGGTAAGTCCGCCAACCACCATGGCGTAAACGTAGTTTACGCCATGGTGGTAAAGGTACGACCCAGGCGGTAATTTACCGCCTGGGTCGTAATGAGGCCCATGTTCTTTGTTCAGTATTTGAATACATTGTCTCAACATATGTTCATGGATTAGTTTTCATTACACGAGTAATCCTTCTCATGACCTCAACAAGTGGCCTGCAGGCAAATTACACATTAGCTATGTACAGAGGTCAAGACAGCCATGTTGTATTCTGCAATGACATTGTCCACCATTTTAGCTCACAGGGTAACTTTTACACAACGTATCCTAAAATGGCGGTTTGACCCAAAATGGCGGCCTACATCGAAGTAAGGTCAGGACCTTGCAACACAGATTTCTTTCGCAAGCGACTTTCGAGCAGCTTGGCGTAGGCCAATATTAAATATATTTATTACAATAGGAGGCACAATATACTTTCTATTTCGACAAACCCTCCTTTTGGCCTATGCCAAGTGCTAAAAACTACTTTGAATCTCCTTGCAAATAACTCCATGCATCATTGTCCATGCACCCTGAATCACTATCAGAAATATCTATTGCCATTAGGTCTTTAGCTAAAATATCCTTCAATACGTATCCTTTGGAAGTCTTATCTGGGGCATATACTTTATGTCCTATCGAACCTATCGCTTGTGCGCAACATCCCCCTAGTATCGAACACATACCAGGCAGACACTGAATACAACAACAAAGAAACAACAGTATTCCCAAAAATAATCTGTTGTGGTAAATGTGAGCAGACCCAGCAGTTGGATTTATCAAAAATGCCATGTGTAGCATTCATGATAAGGAGTAGAGTGTTATTATGGTGCCTTTGTCTGTGCTGGGAACCCCGAGGGGATAAAGTGTGCAAATGTACAATGGGAGTAGGAACAATGGGTGCACTTTCAGTAGGCAACAAAAGCTCTAAAGAGTGAGTTTCCTCAAGGTACCATAATCCTGAGGCAGCGACTATTAAAAAACAAATATCATTACAAGAATACAGCAATACGTTTTCGGGGCTCATGCATTTTGTCCATTGTCCCGGTTGGTCACCCCCTTATTTACAAGTCCCATATGAGCGGCGGCAGTAGCAGGCATTGTAGTCTTTGGATGGAAACCCCAATGTTCGTTGCAGGCGACCCCCGGGTCGCGCGGCTTCTTAGTTCTTCCACAACCCTTAGCCAACAGAATCCCCTTTCTCAAATTTGGGCAAAAGCAAGCCCTTGATGACTCTTTTCCTTCTCCGAATGCACAGCCGAACCATGCCGTAAGTCTATTGTCATGGTTGCAAGTTATATCGTACTTTTCCTGGTACCGATTGATCCGGAAACAATATGTCGTCACTTCCTGCTGGAAGCAACGTGTCGGAGGCAAGTGAAGAGGCTGAATTTGAAACAGCCGTTTCTGGGTGCAAAATTTGTGGAGAGTGTGGAGACAAAATGGCAGCTTCCCCAAGCCTCCTGGGCTCAGAGATGTTCTCCGACACACTCTCAGTGCTGCTTACTGCTTTGGGATCGTTGGTTGAAGTATCAGCGAGGGGTTTTGTTTCTTCTGTAGCGTGTGGCACAGGGCGAGGAAGTTTCTTTATGTGTGACGCGTGGATCGCTACCCGCACCGCTGTCTGGGTGACCAACATGACCTGGAATGGCCCACGCCAGCGAGGCACGAGGCAGGAGGTGCGCTCAAATGAGATGACAAGCACCAAACTCCCAGGTCGTATGCCGTGGCCCGGGCCCTCGTATCATACAGGTAAAGCTTCTCGTACCTGGTGGTAAATCAAATACAGGTTTTTAGTCAATTGGCTACAATAATCTGAAAGTAGTACATTCTCAACATTCTTTAAAGTTTGGCATTTTGGAAGATTCCAGATATTGGCAGGTCTCCCCATTACCACCTCAAATGGAGAGAGCCCAGTCTTAGTTGGAGGGGTTGTACGCATGGCTAGTAACACGATCGGTAAGGCGTGCGGCCATTTTGGTTTGGTGCCGGCGCACGTTTTAGCGAGCTTGTTCTTGATGATACCGTTGTGTCTTTCTACTAGTTCAGCGCTCTGAGGATGTCTGGCCGAATGGAACCATTTGTCAATTCGTAACGCTGTACATATCTGTAGGATTACAGCGGCGACAAAATGTGGACCATTGTCCGACCAGATGACTCTCGGCAAACCGAACCGGGGGAAGTACTCCTTTAACATGGTTTTCGCAGTGGTTATGGCTGTAGCATCTTTAACAGGGAAAGCCTCAACCCATTTACTAAAGGCATAAATGACCACAAGGACATAATTTAAATGGTTGCATTGTTCCATTTCAATTAAATCAAAGTGAATAACTTCGAAGGGGACAGAAGGTGGGCCAAAACTTCCCCTTGGAGTTGATGTCCCCTTTCCCACATTGTGTTGTAGGCAAATCATGCAGTTCTGGATGTAGTGCTGGGCAATTTTCGAAATCTTGTCATTTGCCCAAACTTTTTCTAAAATTTTCGTAACCTGCTGGGCACAAACATGTGTAGGGCCGTGTGCCATGACAACCATCACCATGACATAGGCGTCAGGTAACAGCCATATTCCTTCGACCATGTCCACCCAACACCCATCGTCATCAAGTTTTCCCAAGCCTTCAGCCCACCTCTTAGACTCTTCCATCGTGGCATCAGCTTGGATATCCCGTACAGACCCAACACCCTCATCCATTACATAGGCATCTACAGTCTCCCTTGAAACATGCATCTCCGTGAAGAGATATGTGGCAGTTTGTCTAGCTGTCTAATCAGCAAAAGCATTCCCTTTTCCAATATCATCCACAATCTTTCGATGTGTTGCACATTTCATAACTGCTAACTGAGTAGGGAGCGCAAGCGCTGAGAGTAGTTGCACTATTAGGGAGCCATGTTGAATCTTGGTACCATGAGAAGTTAGGAACCCTCTTACTGACCAAAGTCTCCCAAAGTTGTGAACCACCCCAAAGGCATACTGACTATCAGTATATATATTTACTGCAAGCCCTTCGGAGAGTTCACAAGCTTGGGTCAATGCTATAATCTCTGCGGCCTGCGCAGAATTATGCGTAATTCTCTTAGTTTCCACAACCGTGCTCAATGTAGTGATTGCATAAGCAGCTGTGGATGTACCATCCGGAAGTTTAAAGCAAGAGCCGTCACAAAACAGCTCTACTTGCGGATTATCCAAAGGAGTATCTTTCAAATCAATTCTGCCCTTTGTTTCTTCTTCGGTCGTATACAAACAATCATGTGACTCTTCATCGCCTCAAGTAGTATCTTGCGGAAAAGGTAGGAGTTCAGCAGGATTAAGGACACAACACCTCTTAATTTGAATGTGGGGAGCAAACAAGATCAATTCATATCTTGTCAATCGTGCAGAAGTGAGATGTTGCGTTTGAGTTCGGTTCAATAGAACATCTACAGAGTGAGGCACCATCAGGGTTAGATCATGGCCTGGGACCATTCCCTCACTCTGTTTTACAGACGCGGCAGCAGCAGCGACAGCGCGCAAACATCTTGGCAAAGCGCATGCTACAGGATCAAGGGTGGAAGAATAGTAACCGCACGGCCTATTCTTCCCTCCATGTTTCTGCGTTAATACAGCCAAAGCACATCCATCACATTCATGCACAAACAATACAAAGGCCTTTTCATAGTTTGGTGTGCCCAAAACTGGTGCATAGCATAATGCAGTCTTAAGCAAGTCAAATGAATGCTGGTGTTCCGTGTTTCATGGCAATGGCAAAGAAATGCCCTTCTTTGTCAAAGCCACCATCGTTTTGATCACTGGTGAGAAATTCAGGATCCACAACCTACAATAAGAAGCCATACCTATCAAGGCCCTAACTTCCTTCTGTGTATTTGGGACAGACATGCCAGAAATGTGTTTTATTCTTTCAGGTGTCAATCTTCTTCCCTCCTTTGACAGGAGATAGCCTAAATAGGCGACCTCCTGACAACAATATTGACATTTTTTAAGCAAAGCTTTGTGACCATGCTTAGCTAGATGAATGAGTAATAACACAGTACCCTCCTTACAGGCACTCTCAGAGTCAGCAGCTAGAAGCAAATCATCAATGTACTGAAGCAAAGTACAGGTAGAGGGCAATTCAAGGGTATCAAGTTGTTCTTTCAAAACCCTACTATAAATACTAGGACTCTCTGTGTACCGTTGAGGTGCATGAGTAAATGTAAATGAGCGTCCCCCTAAGGTGAACGCAAACAAATATCTACTATCCTTGTGTATAGGAATACTAAAGAATGCATTCTTTAAGTCCACAACACTAAAGTAAGTAGCTTTAGCTGGAATCACGGTTAGGATCGTCATTACATCAGGCACAATTGGAAATTGTGGTGCCACAACTTTATTAATGGCACGTAAATCAATTATAAAACGGAATGGAATTACATTATCGCCTTTCTTGTATACGGGTAAAATCGGACTGTTACACAAACTTCCTGAAATTTCTTCAATCACACCGCGATGCACAAAATTGGAAACAATGCATTTCAAAGCTCGCTCGCCCTCAACCGAAATCTTATACTGGGGAATGCGTGGCAGCTCAATTCCATTTTTCAAAACTATCTTAACAGGCTCGATCTGTAAAACACCAACATCATTGTCGTCAACAGCCCACAAGCTCTCTGGTACATCAATGAATTCTGGAGGCACAAGGTCTAGTCAAAAACTGCGAGGCAGAAAATTGCTGTGGTGAAATCGTCAAGCGCACTCCATCAGAAGAACAATAAATCACTGCATTTAATTCTTTTAACAAATTCAACCTCAGCAAGTTCTCTCCGCAATCGGAAGTCAAGAGAAAAGGACACTGGTTCGTAAAGGGACCCAAAGAAATAGGTACCGGCATAGAAACCGGACAAACAACTGGTGTACCTGAAAACCCTACAGAAACATTCATTTGCCCTGACAGTGGAATGTTTGGAATCCGCGATTGATCAATGGAACACTTCTGTGCTCCAGTGTCTATCAAAAACGGATGTTTCCTATTTCCCAACACCATTTCAACGTAGGGACCTTTCTGATTGACGGGAATAGGTGTAGGTTCCAAACCCTTCCTCGGGCAATCCTAACGAAACAGAATATCATCAAAAGGAAGCTCTTCACATAAATATCCAGCGGAAGGATGATCAAATATATTCCTAGTGTCCGCACTCTGAGTCTGATTGTCCTGCGAAAAAGGTTGTTGAGGGTCCTGTGTAAACTGACTTCTACCAGGGCCCCCTACATCAGGGCGACCTCTGGATCGCCTACCATATTACCAAATGTATTATTCGACCTTTGTTGAAGGACGGGGCATTGTGCTCGCCAATGACCCTCTCGACAACAATAAGCACACTGGTTAATATTCACAGGACCCAAGGGCACATTCCCCTGCGGGACATACTGACCTCTAACCTGAGAATTACCCCCTCTGGGGCCCCTAACAATTTGCTGCAATAGCACTTTCGTTTTTAAATCGCCTTTCCGTTTTTCAATCCTATCTTTTTCATTATTGACACGGTGCTCATAGTACTGAGCCATGTGCAGTACTTCTGATTGTGATTTCACCTGCCAAGTGCTCTCAGAAGACATAATTTGTGACTGGATGTCAGGCAGTAATCCACGTACAAATTTGTCCACAAATAATCTTTTCCCAGACTCTGTGCCTAAGTCTTGTCCACTGAAATCCGAGAATACCTGTTCGAACCGATTAAAGAACTCGGTAGCACCTTCAGACTTTCCTTGGACACAGGCCGTAAACTTGTCCCAAATAATTCTCTTTTCGGGAATTATGGTTTTTAATTTAGCAATAATTCTATCAGGCAGCGTTAATATCACCTGTTGCGGTCTTTCGCTAGCTAGCCTTTACCCATCGAGTCTGGTTATATTCGCCCATGTTTCTCCCAACCCAGGTACATCGTCAATAGTTCTAACTTGTTTCCATAAATCTACGGGCAGGAGTACAGGAAACATCAAATCAATGTCACCTAAGGTGAACACTGAGGATTGCAAAACAGATTCCATCTCTTTATAGAACCCTGTCGGATTTTTCCTAATGTCAGGAATAGACTGTCTAATGGTGTTCACTTCCTGCCGTGAAAACGGGATGTGAACAAACTGTGGTACATAATGTGCAGGAATGTTCACAGCGACTATATTATTTACAGGATCGGCCTCAATCTCAACCTTCGGGACAAATGTCGGAGGAACCTCTCCCATAGGCGACTGAGATGTAGGCAACTCCGAACGCTTACTAAGCAACAAAGCCAAGTCGAGCGCTAAAGCAGTGGAAGAAGTGTCAAGTGAAAAAGCTCTCTTATAAATGCTCAATAACTCTGTGGGACAAGAGTCCTTTATTACGAGTATTAAGAGTAATCTTCCTTTTTACACACTCATCTCTGCATTTCCAAGGTATATTGACTATATGTGTCATATACCTCAACTGGAGTTATCGATATGTCTGAAATCCATCTAATCGCGTCTTTCTTACAAATTTGCATTTCCTCCGATATCGGTTTACGACACGGAAGGAACCGTTTCTGTACATACATATTCTCCTCTTCATCATCCTCATTCTGTATCTTTTCTAACTCCTTTCTATACCCTAATAACCTCTCGACATGCTCATTTACCTTCTCCACAGTGTCTCTGGAAAGTGCTAGAGTATTTAGATCCCTTAACCCTTGCGGAACATCCGCATTATTTAATCTTCCCCACATTATACATAACTGAATCCCTAAACCTTCAATAAAAACATTTTTCTCAGGAAAATTATCCGTATTACAAAGTGTGGCAAAAACACTAGCTTGATCATCCTTCTCCATACAATGCTTAGCCCATGCAATTAACTCATGTTTCTTCTCCGGCGGTACAGTATTGCGAGTGACAACTTTTGTTCCCGTACCTTGATCGATTACAAGCGGCTCAGGACCACTTGGAAGAGAGGGAGCAGGCAAATTAGATGGAGGTACTATAACTGGTGTGATAAAAAGAGGCGATGGAGCAGGCGGAGGGAAAAAAAAACAGAGGAGTAGGAACAACAGGTTGAGCAGGAAGAGCAGGACAAACAGCAGGAAGAGGTACAGCAGTGGGAAGAGGAACATATGGAGGTGGCGCAGAGGCACCAGGCCTTCGTTCATTTAATATTTTGTCAATAAACTCATCAGAAATATGAAGATCTTTAGAAGGATAGATTTTCTGAATTCCAAGTGAGAAAGCCCTATCCATATTTTTAGTCGCCTCAGCCTGTTTGTTTTGGTCATATAACAATGCTTTTTCAGCGTTCGTTTTATAACAACAAGCATGTTTCTCTCTACCTTTAAGTTGTTGCAATGCTTCTTTTTTTCAATTCTGCAAAACATGAAATGCTGCAGGACTAGCCTTTTTCTTTAACAAGGCTGACTGCAAAAATTCAATGCGAGGGATCTCAAAACTACCATTGATTGGCCACTGAAGATCGGAGGCATGTCTGGTTTCTCTGTGCCAAATATCATTAAATACTATAGTTCCAATGCCGTACTTACAGTACATAGTACATGCCGGCGACCCCTCCTGTGGTGCGGGACAGCTAAATTCCAACGATTGTCTATCACTGCGGAATAATGCCCTAAAGCAGGTAAACAATTTCCTAGGCATATCTCAAATTATTGGTGTTACCTGGTCAATAATTGTGTCTGCAGATACAATGCGCCAAAATTCAAATTGTCAGGGTTAAATTAAGAATCGGGTCACGACTCACCTGACCAAACCTAAGGAGGAGCGATCGGTACTTCTAAGAATCTTACCTAACTAATCTTACCTCGTGTATGGTGATTTCGGCAAATCTGCCCGCCTCGATAAGTGGACCCTCGTCAAGATGCCGTCTCAGACCACAAGCTAATCATCCAGGGATCGGGTCGTGCAGCGCTGGTGAGGTGTTGCGTCTCATCCAGGGGCCCCTTTATGCCACACCGTCCCATCCCGGTCTGATAGCGTGTTTCAAACTTCAACAATCCATCATCAATCTTGAGGGTCAATATTCGGGCGCCAACTGTGAAAACAGAAAAAGAATATCGAGGCTGAGTATCCCAAAAGGAAATACACCGAACACGGGTTACAAAGGAACATACAAAGTAGTTTATTCTATACTGAATCCAATTACAAAAACAGAGCAAAATCAGATAGCTATCGGCCCTCAGTACAACACAACGAACTCCAGCGTGGTTCAGTGTGTTCAGTGAGAGACGCTGTACATTAGAATGCATTCGCTTTTATACATTTAGTGGGTGCAATGCCCATCCCCACTTCGGGTTAATATTCCTTTTAATATATCACCGATCTAGGGTTCGTGCCAAGTCTCAAATAACCGCATATAACTGGTTTGCCTTTAATACATGTATCAACAAGCGTATGCAATAGCTGTGTATTCTAAAGTTTTCCATGCAGGCCTTCTTAAACATTAATACAATGTAGTTAAACAGATGTTCTTTGTTCAGTATTTGAATACATTGTCTCAACATATGCTTGTGGATTAGTTTTCATTGCACAAGTAATCCTTCTACACATAGGTCAGTGAAGGACAAGGTCTCAGTTCATGACCTCAATAAGTGGCCTGCAGGCAAATTACACATTAGCTATGTACAGAGGTCAAGACAGCCATGTTGTATTCTGCAATGACATCGTCCAATATTTTAGCTCACAGGGTGACTTTTACACAACGGATCCTAAAATGGCGGTTTGACCCAAAATGGCGGCCTACATGGATTTAAGGTCAGGACCGTGCAACACAGATTTCTTTCGCACGCGACTTTCGAGCAGCTTCGCGTAGGCCAATATTAAATATATTTATTACAATAGGAGGCACAATATACTTTCTATTTCGACACTGGTCGAAAAAATTCTCACCTCCGGAGATTAATTACGCCATCACTGACAAAGAACTCTTGGCTATCAAATCCGCCTTTAAGGCCTGGCGGCACTACCTTCTGGGGGGCCAGACACACCCCCAGAACATTACAGTTATCACGGACCACCGAAACCTGCAATATCTTAAGACAGCTAAAGCCCAGTCCTCACGTCAATTGCGGTGGGCCCTTTTCTTCGCCGAATATGATTATGTCATCATGTTTCAACCAGGGGTCAAGAATGAAAAAGCTGATGCACTATCTCGTATGGGCACTGATGATATAGTATATACGACCCCAGACCCAGTACCCATTATTCCTGAAGACAAACTCTTGGGCCTCATGACAGCCTTAACTCAAGTAAAACTGAGAAACGAGATTCAACGGACCATGAATCCTGATGCTTTCGTTGCATTGCAAGCGCAAGGGGAACAATATTCCACCAAAGACCACTTACCGTTTTTTAAGGACCGTCTGTATGTACCCACCAAGGAGTTACAACAACATATCATTTCAGGTTATCACGATTCACTGATCGAAGGACACCCTGGGATCACCAAGACTCTAGCTAAGGTAAAACAGAACTTCTGGTGGCCTGCCTGGCGTAAAGACATCAACCAATATATTCAGTCCTGCAGAGTCTGCGCACAAAATAAGTCACAAAAACAAAAACCATCCGGTCTTCTACAACCTTTAGAAATTCCTCCCACTCCATGGCACACTCTTTCCCTCTACTTCATCACTGACCTACCTCGCATTCAAGGGTTTAACATAATTCTTGTAGTCGTAGACTTATTCTCAAAGATGGAACACTTAATTCCGCTCAAAGGCCTCCGCGACACATCCTCTTTAGCCAAAGTATTCCTGGAAGGTATTGTTAAACTAAATGGCTTCCCATCAGTCCTGATCTCCGATCGAGGTAGCCAGTTCGTCTCCAACTTCTGGAGAAAGCGTTTTGCAATGGCGCAGATTGACGTCCGGCTATCTACCAGTCATCACCCCCAAACGGATGGTCAAACCAAGAGGACCAATCAGACTCTCGAGCAGTATTTACGGTGCATGTTGCACCATGAACAAAGAAACTGGAAAGACTTACTATGGATAGCCGAGTATGCGTATAACAATTCCTTGCATTCAAGTACGGGACAAACACCCTTTATACCCTTTATGGTAGACAGCCAGCTTGGAAATGCCAGCAGTGAAACTCTTCACCACCATCACTCAGACTTTCAAAAAGGCCAAAGAACATCGTATTCTCGCCAAGGAAAAGCAAAAGCAATTTTCTGATCAACACCGGAAGTAAGCCCCTGACTATCAGGTAGGAGACAAGGTTTGGTTGGCCGCTAGATTCGTACCCATCAGGGAACCTGGACCTTTCAACCCAGGTACTTAGGAGCTTATACCATCAAGGCAATTATCAATCCAGCGGCCGGCAAACTAGATTTACCACCTAACCTACAAATCCATGCAGTATTTCATGTGTCCCTTTTAAAGCCAATGCAGCCCGGTACAAGGATTGGGACACCAACAAAGCCCATACTTGTTTACAGATAACCAGAATTCGAAGTCAGTGGTATCCTGGATTCCAAGTATTCTAGGGGGAAGCTATACTATCTAATCGATTGGAAGAGATTTGGACCCCAAGATAGATCCTGTGAACCCTGTGAGAACATTCATGCACCACGTCTGATCAAAAAATATCATTGAAACTTCCCAACTAAACCTGGGCCGGACAGAAAAAACACCATGAGAAGGGCCTTGAGGGGGAGTGCTGTCACAACCCACATCCAAAAACCCCTCTGGCAAGCCCATGGGTCTCCAATAAACCTAGGCATCCACTGCCTAGGCTCTCTTGGAGCCAGTCCTGGCGCCTATGGCGCCAGGCTCATACACAGTGAAGACATGTGTTTGGGGAACAACTTTATTTTGAAGCTGCCAACCAACATGGAGGCATCCACATAGCTTGGCTCCTAGGAACCAAGCTATGAGGTATAGTGTTTTGGGTGTGGTAGCCAGGGAACTACTTTACCTGGACTACTTTCTTGAAACTATTTAAACCACAACCGACTTGGATAACACGCTTTGCGTTACTTTGCAATCCTGCAACGTGACGTTCACCGTGTCCACCCTATACCCGCGAACCTCTGAGAAACAGCACCTGTAAGGAGACAAAAGGAACATTGTTTAGCTGCAGCATCTTACCTGCAATTTTCATCTTTAGCTGCCCACAGCTCCTGCGAACAGCTTCCTAGGATCAGCACGTCTACCGGACCGACAGATCTGCAAAAAGGAAAGAAACAAGGTATTAGAGACATTACAACATAACTAACTGTGCCGAAAAGCTTACCTAGCAGGTCGCCCCTCAACCAGAATCGCCTCGGAATTCTACACCCTGGGTGAACACCGCGATCTATGGAAAAAGAAAAGAAAACAGGTTACAAAGGCATGGCATCACTGCGCTGCGCATAGTCTCTACTTACTGCATCATAGAGCTCATTACACACCATCATTTACCGGTGAGACACAATTCAGACAATGGACCACACTGGACTTCCGCATATCTAAGGAAGAGAAAGAGACATTATTAAACCAAGAAAGGCATGGAGGAATAACAACAATATACACAGCAATAAGACCGACCTGAAAGACTTCAAATGGGCCGGCATTAGTGAAGTAACTAGATCGCATCCGCCCACAAAGGACAACGCGCCCCTGCCAAGAAGGCAGGACGGAGAGTACACCTGAATCAACAATAAGGTGAGGAGAGGCCCCAGAGGGGCTGAAGGCATACAGGGTGGTGGGAGGCTAATTACCCCAGTTTTCCAGTCTTGAACATAGCCCTCCTGTATTACAGGCAAAGCCTCCCCCACTGGCCACATCTGGGAACTGCAGAGAAGGATACCAGTGTCCATACGGCTGGGTGGCGTCCCCGTAGATACCAGGTGAGCGTAAAAGTAGTAGGGTGTGTGGGTGTCCCGAACGTGCGGATGGTGCGTATACTTCAAGTCGTATGTAGCTATGTTGTTGTGGTGTCTCTAGTAACTTGAGACATGGCTTCTCAGCTCCTTAGTCGATTCTGTCCATTTAGCTGTCGCCAGCTCCTTCTTGGGTGTCTTCGTCTACTAGTGCTGTATGGGTCCTGGGTTGTAGGGTTTGGTGAGAGGGTATCTCTCGTGGTAGCTGTCCATTGGGGGAGCAGAGGGGATTGGTGTGAGGTTGTATGATCGGCGGCCATATTGTCTTTGGTGCTTCTTCCTGTTCAATGGTCTTCCAGGACGGAAGACACATTCTGACCTTCCCTCTTCAGCAGTTGACATCATCTATTCTGTTTATAATCCCCTTTGTCCGAGTTATTTACATCAAGACTGTTAAAACCTGCTTAACTAAAAAGTGAAAAATAGTATTGTGAAATAAAATCATCCTGAATGTGTTAAAACAACCAACCACAAGGACAGCTTTGCTAATCTTAATAACAAATTCAGTAGGACGGATTGCAGTGTCAAGTTTACCAGTGTTCAACTGCAATTAGCAACAACTACAAACTATATTCTAGACAAAACTTTTGTGTTGTTAATTCTGAAGAGAAAGCCCTTTTGTTGATTCAGCCTGGGACATTTAAACATTCTTTTAATAGATTTCTACCTTGCAGTATTCAAAGAGCGTTCATCAGTTCAAGACGGGGTGCCTATTCTGAGCAGGCTAATGGAACAGTAATGAGACAATTTCACAAAATTGCCACGGTGTAGTTCCATTACAATCTTTTGGCTTCATCTATCCGTAATAACATTAAACAAGGCTTCGTAAAATACATATTTCGGTTCGTTCTGCCCTTTTTTATTTATGTTGCTGATTGATGCATGAAATCGACAAGACTTCTCTGCTTGAGTTCAATTAGAAAATAAATCGAAGATAAGGGGAGAAGTAATGATGATAAAGAATATGCAACATCACAGGAAGTGACATCAGCAGAGGTGAAGTCACAGCAATGGAATGTCAGATGCTTTCAATAAAAAATATTTTATATTGTGCTTTATGCCTTTATGAGTCAATTGCCATGTTTTTTTTTACTAAGAGCTAGTTGATGGTAGTGTAACTGGGTTTTTGAGATAATGTTGCTTTAGCGACAGGAGATCATGGTTTATTTTTTACCACATAGAAGTCATATTCTGGAAAAATAAAAGCAGTGAAGGAAAGGATGAAATGCATAAAATCTAACGATGTTGATACACTGCTGCCCACTTAACTCACCTAATGACACTCCTTAATGAATCACATCTATTTATAATAGAAATGTAGGGGCGATAACTGATGATCTGCATGTCTTTGCTTTACTTCACCTTTGAATTCTTACAGCAAAATTACTGTTACTTTCCTAAATGCAAAGTGGTATGAGATTGGCAAACAAAATTGCAGGTGCATCTTGCAAGTGACAACAGGTAATTTAAGCATATTAGCAGATTAGTCTCTAGGAGTGTTTGTATACCTGATCCACCATCCAGGAATTGAGGTCAGCCCTTGATGCTTGCTGTACCATCTCTCGCCTGAGCAATGGGTTACCCTTCTCATCTTCCGCTGTACCCCAGGTGGTGGAAAACAAGTCAAGTAGTGACCATTGAAGATTCAGGATAGTACACATGCTCCGTATGATTTATTACCCGTCCTTGAGATGGTCCTTGAGATGGTGTGAGCCACTGAGGTTGTTGGTCAATTGGTCGAATCTAAATGGTCGACAGGACAAATGGTCGACACCAAAAGGTCGACAGGTCAAATGATCGAATTCTTTTTTTTTTTTTTCATTTTTTTTTTTGGGGGTCCCTCACCAACCCCCTTTTTTTTGCTAAAAACCCCTAAACGAAAACCTAAAAAAAAAATGTGATCATTTGTCCTGTCGACCAAATTGTGTCGACCATTTGTCTGTCGACCATTTGACTAGACACCAGCCACTGATGCTTACTGTTCCAACACTCGCCACAGCCATGGGTTCCCTCACCCCTGTTCACATCCCCTGAAAGTTATGGAGGGGAAGTCAGGTGGCAGCCATTAGAGATCCAGACTGGGTAACATGTATAACTCTATCAGCGTACGTTAGAAGCAAAGGGTGCAAAGGACAAGGCCATCACCAATTTGGAACTTTAATGGCCCAGGGCAAAAATCCCTGCTCCCACCATGCTTCTCTCCCTCCTCGTATGGTTAGCACCTTCACCTGTGAACGATTAAGATTGCTCCACAACCATTTATTCCCAGTCGAAGTATTGACTTATCAGGTTTCTGTCCATCCTACTACACCTTTCCCTAACTGTTCTCACTCCTCTCTTTTATCCTCCCACATCCCTCTCACCACAATAATTTCTTTGCATCTGCATGCTCCTTTTATACTCCTAAATGATACACGTGTTAATCTTCTAAATCTCATCTTGCACCCTCAGACCTCATCCTTGAGTTTCCTCTAGGGATCCTACCCATCTCTTCATTATCTTGCTCTCTCACGGTAAAATAACCTGTGCCTCTGGATCTTGTTTTATTCATTAGGTTTTAATAATGCGCCTATACACATTGGCCCTCATCACAAAGTGGGCAGAGCAGTAAAAATGCATTTGTAACACTAATACCGCTGCATTACCACTCCGCCCAAGCATGAGTTGGGTGGAAAGTTGGGGATTCCCCTCCAGCTCTGAGCTGGGGGTAAATCTGCCAACTTTCCACCCATTATCGGCGCACTGACTGCAGTGCTATTAGCACTGAAAATGCCCCATTGGGTCGAATGTACCCAATATAAATGGGGACTTAACGCCCCACCGCAACTTGGGATCCAGCGCAAGTTGCGGTAACACTAATAGTGTAGGGCGGTATCCCAGAGGATTTTCCACCAGGATAATGCCTACTCGTGATAAGGCCCAATGGGCCTCATTACGACCCAGGCGGAAGACCATGGTGCTATTAGCACCGTGGTCCATGCCGGTAAGTTACCGACTCCGCCATGGAGAAAGGGGGAATTACCACCCCATTACAAGGTTGGCGGGGCGGTAATTCCCCCTTCCTCCATGGCCCTTCCCCATTCCCATTTTTGCCCCATAGGGATCAATGGGAATGGGGAAGGCGCTAATTACGGTGCCGCAAATTGTGGCACCATAATTAGCACCAAGGTCCCTTTGCGGGTCCCTACTTTAACGGCTGGTCTACACCAGCCGTTAAGGTCGGGTCCCACAAAGGGACCTCGTAATTAGGTGCTAATAGGTTAATGCCACTTACGGCGCTGTTAACCCATTGGCGCCTGGGTCGTAATGAGGCCCAATATGTTAATTCAATCCTTCTGGAACAAAACATTTGTTCTCCCCAACCACTTTGATTCCCATGTCTTTAAACTCTCTGTGATGGCTGACACATTCTTAGAGATTGCTCCTCTTGACTGCCATGCTGGATTCCATCTCGCTGATTTTGCTACCTTCTCTCACTTAAGCTGACTAGTAGAATAAGGAGGTGCTGTTGGTCTAGAATTCAATAACAAAAGACAATCGTCCCCTCTTTCCTCCTCCGACTTTCGTCTCTCCTCTTCACTCAACATCCATCTGGCACATTCAAACTCTCCTTAGAAGACCTTGTTCTACAACTGGTAACCCCTTAGCATGTTAATCAATGATGTGAACCAAACCAATATGACCAGAGCTAATCATTTACTGCTGGATATCACTCTGTCTGACCACTCTCTAGTTCTTATCTAAAATGTTACTAAGCATACTCATAGAAACCTCACTCCCCTGCTTCCTCATTTGATATTTTACCATCTCACCATTGAAACATAAAATTCATTATCACCCTCAACTCTTGCTTTTCCTCCTTCATCGATCACAAAATGAATATCAAATCCTGACTCCATGATCACCTATCTTAACCCTAGCTCTCTTTCCAACGTCCTTTAGCGTGCTTGCTCACTATATTGAACACTGCCCATGGTACTGCTTTGTCCACTACCATCCAGCCCACCCCTACAGCCACCCATAATATCTTCTCTTTGCTTTCACCCTCATAAGTTGTCAATGACCTGCCAGGTAATGCTGCCCCCTATAGCATATGACATATATTGCTGCCACCAACTTTGCCTCAAAAACCACCAAATTATGGGATATACATTCCACCCTTTCATCACCCTCTCATCTCCACCACCCTTCACCTCCCCTCAATTCTCTATTTCAGTTTGTTCATCCACGTCACCCACTGAGATTGCACCAAGTCTATGCTAATCTAAACCATCCAGCACTATTACTGATCCCTTCCCCCCAAACATTAAAGTGTGTGCACCATTCAAATGCTCTGACTTCTCCTCCCTTTTGAAACTTTCTCTACTAACTAGAACCAAACCAACATGCTATCTTTACCCATATCATCTACTACTTTGAGGCAACTGCTCTACACAATCCCTTCAAATATGAGAGTCATAGAAGACATTCAACAGGAATTGTTCTGTCTAATATCAGTCTCTTACCATTTCACACCACTCCCTCTTATCGATCCTAATTCTACTCAATCTGTCTGCTACATTTACATTGTTTATCACCTCCTCCTCTGTCAAACTAACCTGTGAATAGACTTCAAAGATACCATACTCAAATGTGCTGAGCTTTAGTTCTCAGAGCACTCATTTTAAACCCCTAAATCTCTTGCAGCTCCTCTCCATCACCCTTCCATTAGATAGAGAAAACAGATTATTGATGGGTCCATTGCACTTCTTTCTGTGCTTCTTCTCACTTAATAAACAACTTAAATAAAGGCACATAGATTCACTAAAACATCTACTTCAACAGTGTCATCTTTGAGCACAGTAGCTGCATCCCTTCCATTTCTAAATTAACTGCAATATGCTGCCAGATGCTAAAGTCTTCCAAAGCAGAAGTTATCTCTTATATGGTATTCCATCCTGTCCTCTATATTCTTCCCTTTGGCCTTCATACTCTATATTCTGACCTTGAGGTCCCATTGGACAGTAACCTTAACATAAATAACTATATCCCTGCTAAGGCAGCGATGGGTGCAGCCCAAGATGGAGTCATCATGATGAGCTCCTATCCATTTCCTGATGGAAATTGCAAATAAGCAAAGATATCCAAAATACATTTTTTCAATTAGGATCAGCTAAGGCAATTAAATCTCAGCTGCAAATGAGCCAAATACATGTTTTGCAATCCCCCCAACGAGTCTTCGGGAAGTTGCAGAAGAGCTCCCCATATTGAGTGTTTCCACAGGGAACGGGAATAGAGAGAGGGGTCTAAATTAAAAAAGAAACAACTGTCCAAGTGAACACCAGCATATAGAAAAGGTGTTCATGAATAGATAATACATTAAAATGTAGACAATTGTGGGTGCAGGGGAGGTAAAACAGCCTTGTCACATAGGTATAATAAGAACACAGTAATTAAATCCAAAAATAAGGATACATCTGTTCCCTGCACATCTTACTACTGGTAATAAAATACATTCAATATTGGATGTAATTGGAGCAATTTCCAAATGAAGTCAGTGACAAAAGCAACTGTCAGTTAAGTTATAGAAAAAATGGAGAGTCCAAACTCAGAAGATAATCTTCTTATTAGATATATCATAAGCGCAACATTTTTTGGGAAGTGTTAAACTTCCATGAAGAGCAAATATTGTGTGTGTCCTTAGGACATGCAAAATAATGTAGACGTTTAAGGAACATACACAAGGATGTATAAAATGTGAATTTGTTTGAGGAAAGTTCATAAGATGGAATGACAATTATCATTCAAGTAAAATCATAAAAGTTTATCAAATGCCATTTAAGAATTATGAATAGAGAACACATTGTTAATGTAAACTGCCTCTCGTGAAAATCATAGAAGTTGATCAAATTACATTTAAACAAAGAATGTTAAGGAAACCAGTATACCTGAAAGGCTAAACTAATTCATCAGGGCTCAAAAAGCCAATCTACAAGAACATAGAAAAGGTACTAAAAAATGGAAGAAAAACATATTATGATAGATGTTAATAATTAGAAACAAAAACAAAAGGAAAAGGGGAATACATTAAAACCATGAGGTACACTTAGACAACAAATCATCCATACAACCAACCAGTCAATTCTAAAAATAGGGGTATCACAAACAGTATCTATTAGTTGCTAAAGATAAGTCAAGCACATGTTAAAAAACAAGGTAATACAGAATAATCAATAATAAGATGAACCTGTTTCATAAGTATAACTGTATAAAAAGGGCACACACACCCATCTACCCATACCAATATATGCAAGAACATGGTGACGTCATTGTGTTCAGTGCATATTGAATGGGGGTCACTATTTTGTACCGAGAATGAAACAAAAATACCAAAAGCATTGATGAAAAAGTAATTTTAGGCTGAGGTCTGAAATAAAAATGGGGACAGGAAAGGGGATCATTCCTGATAATGCTCATGGATGTCGATTAAAAAAATAAAAACAGGAATACAATGGAAAGATACCATAGTACAAAAAAATGAAAGTGACAGCTAAAGAAAAATAAAATCAAAACATTCCATGATCATCACTCACAATCTGGAGTATTCATACATTAATATTAGAATCCAAATGCCATGTTATCAACAGAAATTTCAATCAAATAATACATATATACCATGACCCATTGGTAAAAAAAAAAAAACAATAGTAATACTCATATGTAAAGAGAGTAACCATTCCCTAAGATAATTATCTAGCAAAAATATATCCATAATGACCACAAAGAATCCTGTCTCTCTCATAAAATATAATCCATACAATAAAGATCAGTCAATTAAATGACAGACATGCAATATGCCATATATTCAATAAAGTCCACACTGAGAAATGTTCTAGGAGTTCAGCTATCTGAGTCTAATGAAACATCTTGAATATTCATGCAACAATACGTACATTAAAATCTAGCCATCACGATGACAAAAGTAATGTTTGTTTCTTCAACTCATATATCGATCAAAATATATTAAGCACTAGAATAGAATCATGATCCTATTTGGAGAAAGGGCAACACTTATAGAAGACTAAATGTAGTGGCTTTTCAGTTCTTTATTCTTCCCTTTCGGGGACAGTGGCTCTAAAAGGTATATCCAGAACAGTGCTATTGGGCTAATATTTTAGATAGTTATCCACCCCTAATGGGGGCATGCAGTACTTCTAAGACCATACATCCTATCAGTGGTATGGTGTAAACTTCTCAACAAAATGGCAAGCTATGGCAGATCTCTGATGTCCTGATATTCAATTTTTGCTCAATTCACATTTCTCACACTTTTGTCTGTGTCTGATATGATATGATGACATGATACGGCATTTATAATGTGCCTATACAAAAGTGTTTCAAGGCGTGACGAAGCAAGGGAGGGGGAACAAAGGGAGAACAGACAACAATCCTACTAGGCCAGGTGTCATTCAGATCGCGCAAGTGCAAGTGCTGACCGACATATGACTGACTATATGGACATTTGATCATCTAAATAAAATGTGAATTTATATAGGTTGCATAATCAATCAATCAGATTTTACATCTAGTATAGGAGTGCCTTACCGACTGACCCCTAAAGTTATTAGTACGGTTACTACAATAGAGGCAGGTGACCAACCACAGATTCATTGCCAAAATATGCTTTTCTAGAAAAGTCAGGTTAAAGAAGAATGGCCAAAACTGATATGTATTCCTTTACAGGGACAACAAAACATGTATTTGTTTTCTTTTGTTTAGTTTTTGGATATTAATTTTTATTTTGTATTTTTTTATTTTGCATTCATGCCGTTGGCTAATTCAAGCCTATTGCATATCATAACAATTAAATTACAATGTAGAATATAAAACAATGACATTTCCATAAATTCTAAAAAATTACAAACATAATATGCATGATAAAATACACAGTTAAGATATAACATTTTTAATAGAAAGTATAAAGTAAATTAATTGCAATCATACATTGGCAGCCACTTATAACAATCTAGTTTTAACTATTTCCCAGATACGATAGGCCACAGCAAACAGTCAGTGGTTCAGCAGAGTAGATCGTATACCAAAACTGATCAGATTCATAGCACACCCCCCAACTTAGCAACAAACTGTGGAAATCCTTTATCATATAGCATTTTTAGGCTAGGACATCCAGTCAAGCCATGTCTATTTTAAACTGTAATGTGTTATGTATAACACGCTTAATACCCAGAAGTTCCTAAGCGCGGACCCGGGGATCGAAACTGTGATGCTCAGAGTCGTCTTGCTTCCAAGGCAAGCACTTTGCCCCTGAGCTATCCTCCCAAGACAATTGTCTGCCAGACTCAATCTCAGCCCCACAACTGTGGCACACTCATAGTTCTCTAGGTTCCTTAGTCAAAACCCCAGTAACCGCCCGTGCTGGCCATATGTTCAACTTTGCGAACTCAAGGTGTTGCTTGCGAAGAGTCCTAGCATCAATGGTCCTTACCCTGCACCACTGTTGTTCAAAGTTTTATTGTACTGTATTTTATTGACACATTAATTGTGGTGGGAAGGTTGTACTGAAGATAATTTATTGTATCTTTTTAATGAATCAACTGCCCTTTGTCTATTTTATTTATATGTTCTTTTATGGTTGACTAACCGAAATAAAGTTGATGATGATGGTAATGATTATTTTCTGAGCTCAAACAAGAAGACCACAGGCTGAGTCATGTCCTCTAATTGGGGACCAATGTCTTTTAGATGAATACAATATTAGCTAGGGTCTTGTAGGCTGAATTACCAGGTCTAAATTTACCATGAGCCAGTTCAAGTAGCAACAAGAATGTGTTTGAGGTTGCACCGAACTTTACTTCAAGAATGTTCATGAGTAGTTTGGTGCACCTCATTTTCCAGAGTGTGGCGAGCAAGGTCAGCTCCATTCTTAGTGCTTCAACTGAGAACAATGTGTGCACCCCCAAAATTGACCTCAGTGGTTTTCCCTCCAGTTTGTTTATCCAGTTAATGCTGACGCCTACCATGGTTTCTATGCCATATATCAAAGCCGGAAAATATCCAATTTGGTGGATAGATCAAGGAGGATCTCAATCAACTCTCCTCCTCTAGTATTCATCAAGTTTTTCAACATCTGCCACTTGCGCATCACCTAGTGGCCACACGGTCCACAGCAGTCATCACTAAAGGTGTTCTAGGGAATGGGCATCCCAAGTATATATATAGTCTAACTTTGGTCAGTTTGATACCATCTAGACACCAATAAAGATTCATAGGCTTTGTTCCCTTATGCTGCAATTATAGTATCTTGTTATTCTGAAGATTAATTACTATGCTATTGTATTTTGTATACTGTGCAAGAGATTCTAAAGACTGTTGTAGTCCCAGGGGAGTGCAGTCAACTATTAGGGTTTCATCCACGTAACCCATCCAAGAGATAGGTATGCCCCCAGTCGAGGAGGATGTTTACTGCATCGGTCTAGGGACACTCACTTGTCCACCACATAGAAATTGAAAAGCAAGGGAGCTAAAATGCACCCCTTCTTCAATCCCCTAATAGTGGCCAATGGTGCGGTGTAGAGGAGGCATGGTATCACAAGCAAGATTGACACAATGGGTACACTTTGTAGAACCTTTATTTAAATGGTTGGAATTGGAAAAAACTCCTATTCTGCCCTATAACTACGACAGGAGTAGTCTCAACCATCAAATAATAAATAACACAGTCCTAGTGTAGTCTGTCAAATCAACATGGCCTATGCTTACAAAAACCTAATGCCTGTCGTATATCTTGTACAACAAGTGCGACAAGGAAAACATTCCACAAAAGGAAAAATGTGTGCTCAAATAATTATGTGGGTGAACCAGCTCTCCTCCCCTTGTTAGGCCTCACGGAGTACGATGATCCTTGTAGGCAGGGTGACACACTATGGCTCAGTTAGCAACACAATATATGAAGTTCAAAAAGACGTGGATCGAGGCCCACCTGGCCTTCCATGCTCAAGACTCTGTCTCTTTCCACAAGATCACCCAAAACAATCCCAAGCGATCCCCCTCTGGCGGGCTCAGACTTTTCAGTACACCGTTCTTTTGGATCTTCCTCTGTCAAGCTCAGTTCTCCTATGATAAAGTTCAATACAAGTTGCATCCCTTCCCCAAGCTAATTTCACTTTGGATCTCCCTCTGTCGGACTCGGACCATTCACAATAACTTTCAACACAAACCTCGGGTCTCCCTCCGTCGGGCTCCGACCCATTTCAGATGTCGAAGACTTTCGAATGTGCGTGGCTTATTTGTCAGACCACTGCAGGACTACTTTCACTCCAAGTTCACTGTGTTACTCTCACTCTTCCTTTCTCTATGAATTACTTTTTGTTACTTAGTATAGCTGATTTCCCAGCTGTTCTCTACATCAAAGTTCATTCACAGGTCTGCCTTTCTTCGCATCTCATCCACTTGAGTGCAGCCTTCATTTGTGATATGATGTTGCTACTTCATTCACTTTAACACACACTGGTCTCTCAGGCCGCTTGCCAACTCTACGGCTATGTGCACTTCATTGTTTGGCGTTTTCCAATTTTTGAGTCACGGTTAGTACCACAGGCTTCACCTCACTTCCCCAACTCTGCTATTCACCCAGAAGAGTCATTGGCGCACTTGAAACGCAATGAAATCTTCACTTGTGGGATCTGGCCTTCTGCACGCATCTTTCGTGACCTGTCAGGGGCAATGACTTCCAATAGGGAAGCCTTGGGGTTTTCAGCCTGCTGCTCTCATCCCCGGATCTGTTTCTCTGTTTCAGTAGGTGTGCCTTCATCCCGAAAGTTCTTCTCGTTCACGTAGTCTGACTTGCTCAGAGTGTTTGTTTGGTTACTGCCTATTATTTGTTTGAAGAGCTAATTGGTATCAGGTGTATGCACTTAGGATTAGGTTCCTGACTTTGCCTGACCAGAATTAGCAGGACATGGCCAGTGTGATGTGCACAAATTGGGGTTGTTATTCTCAGTCATCCTTTTCCTTGACCCAGTGTTTGCTTGGAAAGGGCGGTGTTTGGGTTCTTGGAGCATCCTAAAATGTCGGATGGGTTTGATAAACTAAATACGTGTGAATACTGTGTCTCACCATTGGCTAGCTCACCCACATTCCTCAAAGACTCATCACCTGGGTGATCTGCCCGCACTGGTCCACCCACAGGGTTTGGATTCGAAGACATTTTCTGTGCCCTGGCCACCTGAGAGAGAGATCCCCGGGGACTAGAGGGTGAGATGCCCTCTGGTTTCTCAGAGAAGTTATAGTTCCCTCCTGGGATATTCCTACTGCATATAGGATGCATGTGTAGCTAAATTATTCTGCTGGTCTTCTGTGGTAATTAACGTGGTAGCCATACTCATATGATCTTGATCTTGCACTTCTAGAATAGTAGGGGCAGCAGATTCTGGGCATTACAGCCATTTGTGAAATGTTCCAGGTAAGTGCAAGATCTGTTTGTCGCTTGCATTTACATTTCGCTCACTCCGACTCTTCGCAAACGTCTGCCAAACTCTGATGTTGTTTTAAAGATTCAGTTGCTCCAAGTTGGCTGGTAATATACATGATGGGAGTGTGGTAGGCAGATGAGTGGGTATTGGAAGTGTTTATTTTTTTCCACATCTATGCTTTCTATTTGTCAATGTCTCATTTGATGAGGTGGTATCATTTTTGTCTAACAGATGTTGGATAGTTAATAAAGGTAACTTTTGTTGTGAAGTGGAAATTACATTAGACCATGTGTGCCTTGACTCTTCCAGAACACATAGATGTAGATATTGACAATGGTGTGTCAGCATGCTGTACTCTTGTTTTTGTGCTATTTCAATTAACGCCATTTCTCCCTGGTTTGATGCAATGAGTTTGCAGTGATGGCTAAGATAACATCAACAACCAGTGCCAGAACTCGTTGGACCTCATTTTCCTCACTGACAATTTTTTTTTTTTAAATTATATTTACTTTTGAAAGCACTCACACAGCCCGGGGGCATTGAGGCACTGTTACAGGAATATGACTTAGTTGCATATTATTTATAATGCGCTCAATACCCAGAGGTTTCTAAGCGCGAACCCGGGGATCGAACCTGTGGTGCTTCGTGTCGTCTTGTTTCCAAGTTGAGCACATTGCTGCTGAGCTATCCTCCTGGGGCAATAGTGGAGCATAAACCAATGATTCTGTCCATAGTGATAGCAATGGAACTTAATGTATGTGAAAAGGACATCTTATGTGCTTCTAATCATTGTTCACTAGAGCACTCTGAGGTATTTGGCGTTGTTCTGTCCATTGTGCTATCAACTCCAGCATCTATCCCGGTCAGGACTGGCCGACAGTTTAGTGGCAGTTGCCATGGAATGTAACTGCGGGTGGTTCAGGATACAAGCAGGATACACAGGTACCACGCCAGAGCCAGGGTTACAAAAGGTAAGACTTCTTTAATGGTTACTGCTTCAGTAGGAAAGGTGATATAAGGAGATCAGTAGTATGCTGCCTCTAACCTTGGCTCTTTCCCTGCTAGCCCCCAACTGTCAATCCATGAACCCTCTCACTCACCACCTTCCATACCTCACACGAACACTCCAAGCTCCACTCACAGACACACAGCTCTCATAGAAGATGTAAACCAACAGAAGTACTAGGATACAACACCATGCTTTGCTGGTTTGCACAAGGACCTCATACGTAAATCTGGACCTATTAAGAAGTGAATAATTGTTGTCAATTGCCTTCGCCAATTGCCTTGGTTGATGTCAGAGATTCCGGGATCACCTTATGAGTCTCCAAGGATTTATTTGACCTTGTGCTTACTGCACGAGAGAGTGGAGGGGCGGGAGGCACACTTACACCCTGCATGCTCGTGGTGATTTCACTCCGTCTAGATGGTTTAAATTTGGGACAGAGCTTGCCAGCCAATTGCCGTGATTAGCCATGTGGTGCCATTCAGAGCAGTTCCTCAGTGAATACATATAAAAGAAGTAAGGTTTCATCCCTTCCTGCACTCCTGTGTAGAATTACTGGCAATCCACACCAGCCATGCTGCCAAATACACTTATAATGACAAGAACGTGAGGAGTTTTCAATGATTTTGGGGATTGGTCCTTGGCCCCCCATGCGTGCCCGTGAGCCCCCAACCCGACAGAGCACACTCACACATGTCTGTCGGCTTCGGGCTCCCCGGTTGCTCTGCCGGCTTCCGAGAACGCCCCGTTTATTAAAGCTGCACACGGCGACGTGCAACGTCACGCCGCCGCGTGCGCAGCCCTTGCGGGGCAACGCCACACTCCTCCTTTTCCAGGAGGAAACACAATTGCAACATTATTCAAACACGACACATCACACAACAAAACAAAACTGCCCGTCCTGAGCCCATGCCCCTTTAATGTCAGCCACCTGGGTCCCCTCACTCCGGATGACTCTCCAACTGTCCCAACACATACTCGCTGAGGTATGCGGGTTTCCCTCGCCCAGCCCTCTAGGGGTACCTCCCGCTCACCTCCGGCACCGGCAGTCCATCAGCAGCAGCTCCTCGAACCGGAGAGGCCAGGGCACCGAGAGGGGGCCCATCATTCTCCGGTATCTCAGCGACACCAGGGTCCAGAGGGGGTTCAGTTCTCGAGTCCCCCAACTTCTTGAAGAAGCTGACGTTTCGGGTGACAGCCGATCGCCCATCTGAGGCCGTCACCATCGACCCCTTCACGGCGACCACATCCAGGGGCTCTGGTTCGTAAGGGAGGGACAGCTTCCCGTGAGGATGTCGGTTCCGGATGAGCACCTCATCCCCGGGTTCCAGCCGCTGGGGACGAAGACCCCGGGGCAAGTTCTCTTGGCTGATCCTGGCCAGCCGGTCGGCCTCAACCTGCTGGTCATTGATCACACCAGGTTCTTTCTCCTGTACCTCTGACAGTAGCACCCGGGGGCATCGCCGGAATAACGCCTCCGCCGGGGCGACCCGCGTGGATGCATGTGGAGTGGTGCGATACACTCTCAGGAATTGATACAAAGCCCGTTGGAGAGGCTGACCTTGTCCTTGCGCAATCCGAAATGTCTTGTTCAGGGTTCTCATCAGCCTTTCTGCGTCACCGTTGGCTCGAGGCCACAATGGGGATATCTTCCGATGTTTGACTCCACAGCTGGCTAGAAATTCTGAGAACCGCTCGCTTTGAAATGGCGACCCGTTGTCCGAGCATA
Organism: Ambystoma mexicanum; assembly: GCF_040938575.1. Lineage (NCBI taxonomy): Eukaryota > Metazoa > Chordata > Amphibia > Caudata > Ambystomatidae > Ambystoma > Ambystoma mexicanum. The sequence continues at coordinate 1,502,147,963 of NC_090937.1, read as the reverse complement.
GCGTCAGGGGAAATCCATGGGTTGCAAATATCTTTTCCACGGCGACTACCACATGCTCGAACGCCACCGACTCCACAAGCTCCACCTCGGGGTACCGGGAGTACTCATCAACTATGGCCAGAAAGTGGGTGCCCACGGACGTGGACCCAAAGTCCGCATGAACGACCTCCCAGGGCCGGGTCCCCCGAGGCATGGCTTCGATGGCCGGTTCTCTCTGCACCGGGGAGGCTGCCTGGCACCATACGCAGGCTGCCACAAAGTCGTCAACCCTTTTCTCCAGCTCCGGGAACCAGACCTTCATCCACAGCCTTGCCTTAGTCTTGGCGGCACCCTGATGCCCGTGATGGGCCAGCGTGATCACATCACCTACTTTGGAGTGGGGGACCACTATGCGATCCCCTCGGAGCAGGAGTCCCGACTCCGAGAATGACAGCTCGTCCTTCACTTTCCACAGTTGTTCAAGGGCGGCCTTCACCTCATGGGTCCGCCCCGCGAGAGCTTCCAAGACGAACTTCCAGGATCCGCTCTGCATCGACTGCCTCAGTATTTGGAAGCACCCATCCTCAGCCGCTGCAGCCTCCAGCTCCGACAGGGGCATCGCATTTGGTGTTGCTCCTTCCACTACCATCCGGACATGGTCGTCCGCCTCTTCCGCGCAGGTGTCTCCCACCACTCCCCCACGCACTCCGGGATGCCGGGAGAGGTAGTCCGCTGCATTGTTAGCTCCTGGCTGGTACACCAGCGTGCCCCGTACTCCAGCAATGCGAGCATCCATCTCTCAATTCTGGCCGGGGGCTTTGAGGACGAGCCCGCCAGGATCGGGAGCAGGGGCTTGTGGTCAGTCACCACAGTCACCGGGCGCCCCAGCACATAGAGGCGAAAGTGTCTGCATCCCCACAGGACCGCCAGGGCCTCCCGCTCAATCTGGGAGTACCGCTGCTCCTTTTCCGAGAGCGCTTTGCTGGCATACGCTACGGGACGGAGGCTTCCATCCCGGTCCACCTGCGTCAAAACCGCCCCCAGGCCAAACGGACTGGCATCGACCACGATCTCCGAGGGTAGCGCTGGGTCGAAAAACGCCATGGTGTCCTCCGTTGTTAAGGCGCTCTTGATGTCCTCGAACGCTGACTGCTCCAGTGGACCCCAGTGCCAGGCCGTGTCTTTCTTAGTAAGAGCTCTGAGCGGCTCAGACCTTGAGGCCAGGTTTTGGATGAACCGACCGCAGTAGGTCGCCATGCCCAGAAAGCTTCTCACCTCCGACACCAATTCCGGGGGCTGTGCCCTCTTTATGTCCTGGACCTTCCGCGGGTCGGGTGACACTCCGCCCTCCTTAAACACGAACCCAAAGAATTCTATGGAGGGGCGCAGGAATTCGCACTTGTCCCTATGGAGGGTGAGGCCCAATGACTGCAGTCTCTCGAAAGTCTTGGCCAGGCGTTTCAGGTGGATCACCTCCGTGGTGGCAAACACCAAAATGTCGTCACTGATGTTGAGCACCCCTTCAAGATCAGCAAGGGCACCTCGGATAATGTTCTGAAACACTTCCGCAGCCGACGACACGCCGAAACTCAACCTCTTGTATCTGTAGAGTCCCCGGTGGGTGGTGAATGTTGTTATATACCGGGACTCGGGATGGAGGACAACTTGATGATACCCTGCTCTGAGGTCGAGCTTGGAGAAGAATCTGGCCCCTTGCACCTCAGCGATTATGTCGTCAATGGTCGGAGTCAGGTGTCGCTCCCTTTTGATGGCCTTGTTGGGCAGCCTCATGTCCACACAGATGCGAACTGAGTCCGTCTGTTTTGGTTTTCTGGCCACGACAATGGGGGACACCCATGGTGTTGGGCCTTCCACTTTCTCGATGATGTCCAAGGCCACCAGGTTATCCAGATCCTTGTCGACCTGCTCCCTCAGATGGAAGGGAACTCTCCGGTGTTTCAGGGCAACAGGTTGTACTGAATTATCAATGTGCAACCTGACTGGATCACCGGTCATTCTCCCAATGCCGTTGAACAGGGCCCCGTACTTGCCAAGTAGATCGTTAATGTCCTCCAGGTATACCGAGTACGCAAAACTGACTATCCCGAGTGCATCCGCAGCCGCACAGTTTAGCAGGGTGTTGTTGCTTTTAGGGGTCACGTAGAATCGAGCCCTGATCATCGAGCCTTCATGTTCCACCTTCGCCACCAACGCCCCGTCCAGCGGTATGGGCTCAAGTCCACCAAAGGCGAATATGCGAACCCTTGGCACAGCCAGATTGGGTGGCGGGTCAAGAGCTTCATAATGTCCCCTCGCCATTACATTGACAGATGCCCCTGTGTCCACCAACACGGGAACAGGCGAGCGGTTCACCTCCACCACGCACCTTGACTGCCTCCTGCTTTTGCCTTTCAGGACCCCCATGCTTGAGACGAAAAAGATGTTCTCCTCCTCCTCTTCTTCAGCCCCCTCCATCTGGGTCTCCTCTTCCGCTTGATCTACCTGGGCCACGTTGGATGGCCTGTTTTGGCGCGGAGTCCAGATCCGGGCAGGGCCTCTCGGTACCATAACAGGGAGAGCCGATTTACACACTCTTGAGAAGTGATCAGGCAGTCCACATCGGCCACATGTTCTTCCTGCGGCTGGGCACTCTGTTGTGTGGGGGAGGTCATAGCCACACTTCTGACATGACTCCCCCGATCTTCCGGCTCTGTCGCGGGGGCTTCCACCAGGCCTTCTTATTCCTCGGCCGCCCCGCCAAACAGCGCACACCTCTTCGGCCTTGATCGAGCGTGATCCCGCCTCCATTTTGTTTGCCCGTGCCTCGGCCACTTCGTGACATCGACCCAGTTCTAGTATGCGGGGCAGAGTGATCCCCGGCTCTCTGAGGACCTGTATCCTCAGTTTGCCGGAGGAGCATGCTTGGATCAGCATTGTTCGTATCATATCATCCGCGTCCCCCCACGCACACCCTTGGGAAAGGCGGCGCAGGCGGCCGTAAAAAGTGTCCAGGGTCTCATCCTCCTTTTGTCTGGCCGACAGCATGACAAACCTCTCGAAGTCCACGTTGGCGAGGGGAAGGAAATATGCGAGGAGAGCCGCTTTGGCCTCACCATGGGTCTGGTCAACCGGTGTCAGCGACTCGAAGATCTCCTGAACCGCGGCTCCCGCTGAGTACAGCATGGTGGCCACCATGCTGTCGTCATCCGTCACCCGAGCAGCCCTAAAGTACATATCCAGGCGGGCCACCCACCTCTTCCATCGGGGCCCCAGGCTGGACGGGGGGCCCGTTGGATCAAATTCTGGTATCGGTTGTAGGGCAGCCTGGGCTCCCGCTTGAGCCATGATGAGAGCCCCTTGTGGAGCGGCTGGCTGCGCTCCTAGTAATGCCTGGGGTGCAGACGCCTGATTCCCCGGTGGCAACGGTTGCAGTGATGCAGGCTGTTGCACTGGACGCTGTGGGCCCTGCTGAGGCTGGGCCGCATGACCTTCGTCCTGAGAGTCTTCCACAGGATCCGCAGCGTCACCGTCCTGGTCGCTGTCGTACATGGGATTGAGCGCACAGGCACCCCCAATTCAAGCCCTGGGGCCGCAACTCAGATCCCCACCATCACCATGCAGGTGGATTCACCCCCATGCCCGGCACAGCAATGGTCCACCTTGGAGAGCGGAGACGACGGTGAAGTGTGTCCCCTTCCCTGAGCACCACCAAAGAGTCTTGCACACAAAGAACAACACCAACTGCCACTACCTTGTGATGATGAAGAGGATCAAGAGAGAGTGTCCTTATGATGAAAGGGGCGAGGAAGTGCCTTGTCGCCACCTTGCAGCAATGCACCGCAGTGTAGAGGTCCCAAAAATTAAGCTGTGTGGGTGGACTGGACTAAGCAGGCCCTGCCATAGTAGTCCTTGTCCTAGCTTGCACTCGACGTAACAGTCCCAAAATGTGAGTTAAACACACAAATTAGGCATGGGCGTGCAGGTTATGCAGTCTGCTACCATGAAATCCAAAAATTAGACCCGGATCACCTTCTCGTTCCAAACCGGAGCCCCGAAAAGTTCCGCGGCCTTGTGTCCAAAATGGCCGCCAGCCGCGTGCGCGGTCCGCAGCCACGGCGTGAAACGAAACGTCCGTGAACGTTCCGTTCTGATGAAAAATTCCGGAAGCCTTTCACCGCCGGGCCCGGGCATCCGTCACCACTCGTCGCCACTGTTGGGGGTTGGTCCTTGGCCCCCCATGCGTGCCCGTGAGCCCCCAACCCGACAGAGCACACTCACACACGTCTGTCGGCTTCGGGCTCCCCGGTCGCTCTGCCGGCTTCCGGGAACGCCCCGTTTATTAAAGCTGCACGCGGCGACGTGCAACGTCACGCCGCCGCGTGCGCAGCCCTTGCGGGGCAGCGCCACAAATGATAGGTGACACGCCAGTTTTTAAACTGGGAAATGTTCACTTACCATGTGCCCAGATTGCCATGAGCCGACCAAATCCCACTTGCCCCACCACTGTACGCGGCACTCCATGTAGGAATTGTCCTTTTGTAGTAGGCAGATGCAGGCTCCTCCTCAGCAATAACAAAAGTGTAGAACGACTGGGTATTTAAAAGCGTTTAGGTTGGAAATAGCTCCCTGCAGCCACAACAAATTACTCACTCACCTCACTGCTCCACGTAGGAAATGTTATTTTGTAGCAGGCAGATGCAGGCTCCTCCTCAGCAATAACAACATGATAGAAAGTGTGCTTCTCAGCGTATAGGTTAGAAATACCTCCCCACAGCCACCACAGACCACTCGTCTCACCACCCCACGCCAAAGCATGTATCTAGAATGCACAGTTTTATATATCAAGTGAAATGCACAATAGTTGTGTTTCCCATTAAAATGTGAGCTCAGAAAAGCAAGCTGGATAAACACAACACTGTATTAAAGTGCAGTCTGTAATATTCATGAAACTCCCATGCTTCTCGCTTGCCATTACATATGACATTTGTGATGTCATCTTTGATGTCCTGGGTGTTAGTGTTAGCAGTGCACGGTGGCGCGAGTTATGGTTGCTTATCTTACCATAACTGCCGAATTTCAGGGGTTTTTCGGTTTTACTTTGGACCATAATGTCCCTTTAACAAAGATTTTTTACTGAATTTGATAGGTTTTTAGTAGCGCAACTTAACCATAACGTCCCTTTTAACAAACTTTTTCTCTGAATTTCATAGGTTTCATAGGTTTTTAGTAGCACAACTTAACCATAACGTCCCTTTAACAAAGTTTTTTTTACTGAATTTCATATCTTTTTAGTAGCACAACTTAACCATAATATCCCAGACTTTATATACATGTAACATAGAACATACTGAACCCCTAGCTAGTGTTTTCGATGTCCGCGGACTACCGCCATGTCCGCGGACATATCGAAAATCTGAGCGTGGTGAATGTATATTTAAATAGTGTGCCCCATTTCCCCTTTGAGGTTGGCTCTGAAAAGAGCCGTTTTTTGGGGGGGGGTTTTGCAGATGCTTGACAGACACCTGTTGTTTTGTATTGTTTTCTTCTTACTTTACTCCTAAAATCTTCACATAACCTTCTCCAAAGCAACCCTTACATTCCAAAACAGAATGGCATTTCCCATAAAAGATAAGGAAATGCCATCTTCTTTAAAATAAATAGCATTACTGGAATCAATATTCTCATTATTACAGAAGAACATACCAGCTCTAAGCATGAAGGCAAACATGCCTCGGTTGATTACACCTACCATTGTTTTGCTGAAGACAAAAAACTGAACTATTGTCCCATATTGCCCTAGGTACTAATCCAGAAAAAAATACTTTGGCATTTGGAAGGATGTTCATTACTGCTTGAACCAAGTTTTCCAAATCTGCCAACAAAGTAGGGGCACTGACATAGCCCAAATGGAAAGCACCATAGTGCAAAACTACCACATGGGGACTGTTGATCCTGCCCATATCTTCACAAACCTGTACAATTCCCTGTACATTGCAATCAGGCACAGTGCTCCACACCACCTCCACTCCTTTAACATCGAAATTCTTTGCAACATGCCTGCTTTGAGCATACTGTTGTAAACCATGCACAAACATATCTCCGAGCACCAACACCCTGACTTTCTCCACTTCTGCCATCTTCACTACACACAGTCTATTTGAACACAAATCCACAACCTCAACATCTGATTGGCTGATCCCTACAGTCTTCTTTTCATGCTGGATTTGCTGGAAAACCTCGGATGTAGCACGCCCTGTCCGCAGACCGCATAACTCTTAGATAGCCCTTTACCAATTCCACTTCACTCTCTGTGCCATTCCCTCATTGGATACAGCTAAGCAGGCACACAATACGGAGAACGTCCTCAGAACACCCCCATTTTGTTTATTTTCGAACATTTCAGGACACCGCAAGTGTTCTTAGAACACATTCAACTTGCCAGCGAACAATACGGACAACGTCCTCAGAACACCCCCATTTTCTTTCTGTATGAACATTTCAGGACACCGCGAGTGTTCTTACAACACTTTCAGGTTGACACCGAATCCATTCTGCTTATTTACGAACATTTCAGAACAGCCGTGTTATCCACAGACAAATCGAACACAACAAAAGTGTCTTACACACCAACACACTCCACTAAATACAATTTTTAATCCAAGTTTCACTGGTCTGTCCTTGGTCGTCCGCGAATGCAAGATGGCAGGCGCCACAGAAAATCTGACGCGCTTCACGCACCATGCCATCCAATCAGCGAACACGTTGGATGTCCGCGGACATCGCGCAAGCCGCTCGGCCAATCAGGGCACTGTCCGCAGAGCAAATCGGGAAGTCCGTCCGCGAAGCGAACGGAGATATCACTAATTTTTTTGCCTTACATTTTGGTCATTTAAAAAAAAAAAACTACTGGACGGATTTACACCAAATTTGCAAAAGCATGCTTTTAGGACCAAGCCCCCGCTCCTGCCACAAATTTGGTGTAAATCCGTCCAGCGGTTTGGGCTGTAGGCATGCGCAAAGTTTTTTCCCATTATGTCTATGGGAAAAAACAAAAGTTTTGGGACCCCACCTATAACTTTGCCCCCCCTGGACCAAACCTCTCCATAGCGGGCCATATACTTGTTTTGCAAAGTTTGGTGAGGATTCGTCCAGAGGGAGCGAGGTTATAAGCCACCCAAAAAATGCTCTTCCTATGAAAACACCAACTTAACCATAACTACATGGACGCTACTGTGTCCATGTAATTAGAAGGAAGGAAAGGAGAGAATAGCATGGCTCTCTAAACAAGGTCATTTTACAGCATCCTCACACCCTTTCATCAAGCTCACTCAATATGTAACCAATGCACCACCTGGGTATGGGGAAAATTATATAAGCAATATAAGCAATATAAAAAGTATGCTTTGCAGGCTCTCAATTCTGTCATGGCTGCAGATTACTTGTTGGTTGATGAAGCCCAGCCAGGAAGCTAACAAGACATTGGGACTCATACAGGTTTGGCGGTCTGGAAACAAGGGTGCCGGTAAGCTTACCGGCACCCTCGTTTCCGGACCACCACACTATGAATCTGCCTGCCCGGGCTGCTGCACCTGACAGGTCTGACCCTACTGGGCACAGTGGCCCAGTAGGCAGATTCTTCATGGAAGCGCCTTTAGCAACAGTGCCGGTGCTACCGTCTCCCCACTCACATAGAGTCCAATGGGACACTATGGGAATTGTGAGTTACAAAATCCGGTGCCTGACTTCCCGTGCCGCTGGGATTTGTAATGTCCCAGTGACACCGGGAAGTCAGGTGCTGGATCTGGTGTTACAGGGTTACTGCCAACCTCTTAATGAGGCTCTCTTGTGAAAAGTTAAAGGCTCTATATTCTATAATGAGGGTCAACCAGCCCTTTTTTGTCCTACAGAATAACTCCTCACTCGACTTGAACTTTAGTAAGCAGGCCTCTATTTGAATTCATTGTGTCACCATTGGCCTGGTATCAATGTAGGCAATTAACCTATTACTGTAAATATTGTATGCTTCATTACGGTTCTCTGATTTGTTTATATGTTTATCAAGGAGCTAATGCCCTAAATGAGTGAGTCCAGATACTGTGCAGTTCAGCCTCTGGGGCTGCTCTATTTAGTGTGTTTCAGTGGGCAGTTTACTCATGCCAGCTCTCTTCCCAACCCCAGGGTGAGTATTGACTGAACAGTGACATCACTTCCCAAGTCCAGAAAGAAATATTGCCACCAGATTGCTTATTCTGGGATGATGTCACGTCCAATCGTGAAGGTGCAACACTCCTATACCAAATCCCACATTTGAGAAAAAAAGAAAAAAAGAAAAAAAAACATTATTTCTAAAAGCTGTGGTTTGGATCAGCCAGGGTTTTAGGAATGCCACTAAAAGAGCAAAACATGTTTTACCTTTGTCAAGAAAAATGTCATATTGGCTTTCTCCATGGCTGGGTAGATACAGTTCAGCTCCAGTACCCAACAGAAAAGGTGCTGTGTCGAATCTCATTCAGTAGGAGTTTAAGGCTAATATAAATTGTGAACAATTAGAACCCTGTTGCAGATAGATTAATTAAATCATTTTTTTCAAAATATATGCTCCCAAAACTAATGATATTGATTTCTGGAATGACATTGTGAAAATGTAGGTGGAATCCACTAAGGATCAACTTATTGTTGCTGCAAACTTCAACCACCCATTGGAATCTGTCACACAGCAGGAACTCAACAAGCAAAGATTCATGTAAGTGGTTAATAACAAGAGTGTATTTGTTATGTTATGTTAAAAGATATTTATACCATGCACTAGCACAACCGGAGTGGTACCCTGGTGCTCTGGTGGATCTGAAAAGTAAGAGGGTAGATTAAGGTATTAGGAGGAAGGGGGAAAATGCTCTTGAGAGCAGGCATGTGCTGTTGGCAGCTTCAGTTCGGTTTACACCGTTCGCTGAGTGTGGGTGTGTTTTTTCGTTAGCTGTCATGTGCTGTTGTGCGAGAATATGTGTGATTTGTTCCATTGTTGCAGTGTAGTGAAGTGTGTGCAGTTTGTTGTGCAGTATTGGTATGGTTGTGTTATGTTTAGAATTTGCGTATACTGGTGCTCTAGGGGGACGTTTGGTCTCTCTCCTTTATTCTGTGTAGGGTTGTGGGAGGTCTCCAGGGCTATTTAGGGGCAGTGCCCCCCCACCCATGGTCCTAAATAATGTATTTCGGCACCCGTTTTGTCTTTTGGACTATACTGGTGTGCAGCTGCCACCTCTTTCCTCTGCCCATTTCGGGTAGAGCGTGGGACGGTGCTTGTGCTCTTGATCTACCTCTTCCCTGTGGTTTTCTGTTCATTCGCTTCTCTTTCTCCTTCAACTGTTATCCCCTTTGTCTGTAGTTCCACTTCGGACACTCCCATCTGCCTCTTCAGACACTGTTAAGGCCCTCCAAGGATCCAGTTCTCCCTCCCGCTATGAAGTGTCTCCAACTCCCTGCAGTTGTCATGGTTTGCTTTATTCCTCCGGCTTTTAGAAATAATGTTTTTTCTCAAATGTGGGATTTGGTATAAGAGTGTTGCACCTGTGTTCATTCCAAAGGGTGTGGGTGTTGCTCATTCATTTTTGTCTGGTTCAGAGTTGAACAGCCAGGATTCTCAGAGTTTTCTTTCATATTTCGAATTTCTTCCGTGAGGGAATACCATGTTTTGGCTGCTACGCAAGAGAAAGCTGATCCACCAAGTTTTTTCCTTGTGTACTATTTTGTTTCCAGGCAGATGTTGGTGCTGGATCTTAGTGTTCTGGCCGGCTAGTAAATGATGATTTTCTTTTGTATACATTCTGTTCCTTGGCAGTGGATTGCTCTGTGTTTTATGCACATTGTTTTGAATGCAATTTGTTTTTTGACTGGCAGCCAGTGTAGCATCAATAGCGCAGGAGTGATGTCTTCTCTTTGTGATAGTTTAAGGAGGAGTCTGGCGACTGGTATCTGTATATGTTGCAGTTTCTTTAGTAGGTAATCCTGCATTTCGAAGTACAAGCTTTTGCCATAGTCTATCCTGGACATGATGAGGGACATGATGGCTATTGTTTTGTGTGTGATTGAGAGGAATGGTAGGATATTTTATGATCGTGTTTAGATGGAAAAAGCATTCTTCAATAATTCCTTTACGTGGCACTGTTCCTAGTTCATGGAAATGCAATGTATTTTTTCCTTTCCTGGTTTTTGGAAGTAATCATGATTTTTGTCTTGCCTGTATTAACATTGAGACTACTTGTGTTCATCGAATCGTAGAGTTCTTTGAAACACTCTGCAAGTGATGTGTTCTCCTCTTGTACATCTTCATATTTGTAGATGATTTGGGTGTCATCTGTGTAGTTGGAGCCTAGTTGGAGCAGGTGACTTTCTGATTTTCTAATTACCTGTATTTTAATAGAGGCAATGTTCAACCGAGAAGAAACTCATATCATGAACCTCACAAAGAACCTAAAAGTTCAACCTTGACAAAATTCTAGGGTGTGAGTTTTGCTCTTTCATTGAAGATATTAAACCACATAAACAGACATATAAATAAAACCTACTTAAAGTCAAGAACACACGTTATACGTAGTTCAAGGTCTCGAAATTATATCTTTTTATATCAAGCTTGCCTAAAAAGTGCAGAACGCATACTTTACTTGAGCAAACCCTCTGAAAATGATTACCTTTCATGCACACAGGCACAACACAATATGGAACGTCTATACCACCAATACCTCAATTAGAATACCCCAAATATCTACCATGTTTCCATCATGTACCCATGTGTAAATGATTCAGATGGGGATAATAGATTCCATTCATAAGCACAAGGGATTCACATTTTAACCTGGGAATTTAAGAGAGCAAATTCATTTCTTACACACTTTTCCAATCTTATGACTGCCATTCATTATCGGGTATAGATCAAGTTCTCTTCTTTAAAATGTCGGAGTCATTATCACAAGTTCTGAAAAAAAATGGAGCAAACCCCAGTAGATGTTTGTCCGTGCCCTGGGCCAGGCCCACTGTTGAGGCATCAAAGTTATATCAGTATTTCGTGTACTTACCATTTCACACTTTGGGAAAAATAAAGTACAGGAAAGGTTTGCAAAAGCATGCTTTCAGTTCCTTGCAGATGCTCCTCATGCAAGTTTGCTGCAAGTTTGCTGCAATCCCATCCAGAACTTCAGGCTTTAGTCGCAAGCAGAATTTGCTTTCCCATTCAAACCTATGGCTTTGGCCATGATGCATACCCCAATAAGCAAATCAGACTAGACATGTGTTCCTGCTGAGGGCCAGAACCACTGCTCAGACTCCATATTTGTATCACAATGGTTGTACTTATATTTTGACACTTTTGAAAAATAAAACACAGGATAAATTGGCAAAATCATGCTTTCATGTCTTTGCAGATGCTCCTCGCGCTCGCAAGTTTGTTTCAATCCCATCCAGCACTTTGGACTGTAGCTACAAGCAGAATTTGTGTTCCCACTCAAACCTAGAGATTTGACCATGCTGCTTGCCCCAATAAGCAAATCAGAGTAGATATCTGTCCTTGCTCAGGATCAGGTAAACTTCCCAGGCACCATAGTTATATCACTATGTTTTGTACTTACATTTTGACACGTTTGGCTGTAATTTCGGGCTGTAACCATAAGCCGAATTTCTTTCACTATTCAAACATAGGGCTTTGTCCATGCCTCATGCCACAACAACCAAATCAGAGTGGACATTTTCCTTGTTGAGGACCAGGCCCACTGCCCAGGCACCAAAGTTCTATCACTTTTGTCTGTCCTTACAACTTGACTCTTTGAACAAAATAAAGCACAGGACAAATTAGCAAAATAAAGCTTTCAGATTTCGCAGTCACCAAAGGTATATCACTACTTTTTACTTTTGACAGTTTTCAAAAAATAAAACAAATTTGTAAAACCATGATTTCGGGTCGATGCCAATGCTCCTCGCACATGTTTTCTGCAAATCCGTCCATGTTTTTTTTTTAAAGTGTTTACATGTAGGTGCACCAAACATTTAGAGACCCCTCTAATTTTGCCCCTCTTATCAAACGGCACCAAAGGCAAAACATTTGATGTCGGGTCTAAAATCATATTTCAAAAAGTCATGCAGTTTCATTTAATGGTGGCAAAGATATAAGCCATCCAAAAACTGCACTTCACCGATCCTATAATTTAGAAATATGCGTTGATGAATTTGAGCCCTAGTCAAGTTCGCAAACATCCCAGCAATTTCCCTGAACATCTGATGTGGATTTATCCCACCGAATCCTCATCACCCCTCACCTCCCCAGCAATTGTTTCATTAGTTTGACAAGTGTAATGTGTTTTTTCAAGTGGTTCTCCTCCATGTCCACAGTTCGCAAATCCAACACGGTGTCAATTTCAAAGGTTTTGATGCACGTTTTTAATTGCCCAATCAACAGGCGCATATGATGCAACATCTTGATTGGCCCAGAGGCGCCTGCGTACACCAAATCAGGAAGAGTATTGAGGGCGGGATGCAGATATCACTTATTTTTCTTACCTTTCTTTTGCCATTTAAAAAATATCTACTGGATGGATTTACACCAAATTTGTAAAAGCATGCTTTCGGGAGCAAGCCACCACTCCTTTCACAATTTTGGTGCAAATCTGTTCAGTGGTTTGGGCTGTAGGCATGAGCAAAACATCTTTCAATTATATCGATGAGGATTTCAAATGCTTGGGACCACCCATATAACACTGCCCCTCCTTGATGAACCTTCACCAAACATTGCAAAATCATTCACAGTTGTTTGTAAGTCATTTTCCAATGTTGGTAAGGTTTCAAATAAAATCGAAATATCCCAAAAATTCACCAGTAATGGTAAGCTACGCAACCATAACCCATGCCACCATCATGCACGGCTAAGACTTATTGCAAGGACATCAAAGATGACATCACAAATTGCATCATTGATGACATCACTGATGACACACATCAGGGCTGGTAGTTTTTGTTCAGTGACAATGATAATTTACATTTTATGAAGGTGCTGTATATCTAGACATTAACCTTATCATATGTTCTTAAGGTACTTCCCTTAGTGTTGGGCTTGAGCTCATGGTGCAACAATAATAATATATAATAATACATATAAAAATAATAATAATAATGTGGCAATAAGCAGGCCCCAAACAGACATTCATTTTTATACATAATGATAAACTCTAATATTATTGTAATTTTCTGGTCATGGTGCTTCTTTCCTCCTTACTAGAGTTTCCATTTATGTGCTCATTATATGTACCACCACTGATTCCACAACTATAATGGTGCTCCAAAATTGATCTCCCTCCCGCTGGTCAGAGCTTGCTGTAAACTGCACATATCCCTTGATGTAATACTTATAGATTTTTTGACACTACATGGCGGGCTGTCTTAATCTCCATCCCGCAAAATTGACACAGGCACTTATCCCGGGGTATCTTTTTCCACCTCCTTGTGTAATCCAATGTAGGTAATACATTCATATGTAATAAACTTGTGGATTGCTTTCAGACAATGTTTTGCCAAGTAACTACTAGGATGATGCCCAATGAACGCCTGGTAGTAATATTCTGAATACATTGCTTTGACTGTTAGTAGGTCCAAGTTATTACAAACCTCTAACATTTGGTTCTCTTCTTTAGTACTGCAATCGAATTTGGGAGGACCAACAGTTCTTCAAGTGGTAAGTTAATTAAAGCCAAAAGTGCGAGTGAAGAATTCCTTAACCCTTTTAAACATGTATTTTTACAGTCTGCTCTATCGAAGCGGGCCAGTTGGTAATATAGAGTATCAGGTGCTCCACGGATTGTTCAGTCATGATATACAGTTGATAACGTTGTATCATTCAGTTCATTTTAAGCAATTGTACACCCAATCCACACCTAAGTGCTTGCACCGGCACTGATTGAGGGACTTCTAAAATGTATCTAAGTATTTTCTCCTCTAATTTATCCATCCATGTTATACATTTCTTCAGATAGTACAGCCTATCCATACAATGTCGCTGGTACAGTGCTCTTACTGTGCAAAGCCCTTCGGCCTTCGATATTGTTCCCACCTTTCAGCTGCATTAACATTGTATACATAAGCAATTTTGTTATGATCTTTGAACTCACAATATTGCAATAAAGTTCCTTCGATGGAGAATTACATATTGAAAAATCTAATGAGGTATATTTATCTACCACTTGGTATATTTATCTAAAACACTTGTATAAGAGAGCAATATACATAAAATATCTTTTCATTTCATTTTTCACTTCCAAGGAACTGTCATTCAAGAGCCATTTGTATTTTTTTTATCATAATCTTTGTTTTTCCCGTATTGATTTTAAGATTGTTTGGCTGTGAATAATTAGCAAGAGAGGGAATAGATCATCATAGGCCAATGCTGTTCTATCTGAGTGGATGGGATGGTGTCATCATCATAACTGAGCCAAGGCATCTTAATTGCACCTAATTTGGGCAGAACATTTCTAATGCATGATAATGTCTCTCCCATGTCGCTCACATATAAGTTACACAACAAGGGTGCCAATACGCATGGTTGCCTAAAACCGGCGTTCATTGGCATAACGAGATCACCACTCCCTCTTGGCTCAGGCAAATTGCCACACTATTCTTTGAGTATAGGAGCATGATAAAATATAGTAGCAAACAGCCCATGAGTGTGGTGGGATAATGTGTCAAATGCCCTACTGTAATCAATAAAGCACAAAAGAAGTGTATCATCACGAGCTCTTTTAAACTCTGAGATCAAATATTGCATAGCACTAATGTTATGAAAAGTATCGAAACCTTTTCTAAATCCTGATAGAAGAGGGCATAGTTACCCTATTTTTGCAGACCATTTGACGCTTTTGAAGTATGTTGGCAAATATATTCTGGCTCGCGTCGATCATTGCCAATCAGCGATAGTTAGCCGGTTCTGCTTTAACAAATCAAAATAACCCTCCTCGAACTTCAGGGAATCTTGCCTTGGTTCAAGATCTTCTCAAATAACTGCTCTGATATGTGTGCCCAAAAGAGCAGTTTGTTTTTAAATACTGTATTTGATCATTAATTTCTTTGTAGCTTTTTAATAGATTTAATACATGTTTAATAGGTGTAATAATTATGAGAAGGTCCTCCCATGTGAATCCCTCACTAAATTCAGGTGATGGTGAATATGTATGCTCTGTCTCATGAAGAGGCGATATATCATATAACCTTTTCCTAATGGCTAAATGTCACTCTGTCTCATCAATCAAACTTAATTTGATTAATAAAGACATATTTAGGAACCTTCGCATCATCCCCCAGAATGTTTGATCATCTTTTTTCCTAATAAGGGTATACAGGGCAAGCCAGTTTGCAGAGTTAAGTGGGCACTTACATATTCTAAACCAGTTTGTTTACCTGGTCGAGACAGTGCTCTAAAGCTGCTTTTGTTTTTATTCAGTGAGATAAATATCCTTGTCAATTGCTCTGAGGTGTGTATGCAAAGTGCTTGTATATCAGCATCATAGACGTTGTCATGATGTGAAATGAAATTGAAATGCTTAGGAATAAGCTTTATTATAGTATCCAGCCATCGCATAAATAGTAACAAGCCCCATTTTTTCGCCTGTGGTCACCCAATACTGGCACGTCTAAATGGGACAATCATCCCAACTCTAATTCTAACACCCTCTCTGGAAGTGACACTAAACGCTGCATCCTGAGCTCAGCCGCAAAAGAATTGTCTCTGCCCAAGCTTGCAATTAAGTACCTCAACTCGATTGGTAGCACGGCACTGCTGACCAGGCATGCAAACGACTAGTCACATGGAATGCCTCGGCACACAGTGCTCCCATAATTGAGGCACCCTTATGTAATGTTGTGAAAATCACACAATGTTTTGTCCGAAATACTGCACAACTTGCTGATCCATATGTTACTGTAGGCCTTGTTCCCACCAACACTGCTCCCCTATCTAATGCTGTGAATACTATAAAAGGTGATGCCTGAAATGCTTTGCAACATGCTGCTCCTAATGCTACTACTGGCCATGTTCCCGCCATTGTTGCTCCATTATGTGTTGCTTCAAATACCATACAATGCGTTGCCCGAAATATTGCACAGCATGCTGATCCATATGTTACTGTAGGCCATGTTCCCAGTAACGCTGCTCCACTATGTAATGCTGTGAATACTATACAAAGTGAAGCCTGAAATGCTTTGCAACATGCTGCTCCTAATGCTGCTACTTGCCATGTTCCCAGCCAGGGCTGTTCCCCTATGTTATTATTTGAATACCTTAAAAGGTATCACTCAAAATGTTTTACAACATGTTTGACCACTGCCATGCTCCTACTAGCGATGCTTTACTAGGCGAACAAATCAATGGCACCCTATGTCCCAAACCAAATAACTCCAAAACCTTGCCGTCCACCTGTCTTGCTGTTAACCAGGCGGGGAGTGAAATAAGTAAGCCACTGACATGCACGACTCCCGCCTCTGCCATGTAAAACCAGGAGGGTGTAGAAACGGCCTGTGCACCCCCAAACCGGTATGACGGCAGTGCTGCCTCAAGACCAGCCCTAACGGTACTTAAACTATCCTTGATAAACGCCTGCTCCTGACCAGCCCATGCATTGGACATCCATTACCTCCTGACCACAGGTAACCTAGACCACCTTCATAATCACTGAAACATGGTTCCACCCCACGTCTGGGCCTTCCTTCGCACTGGCCGTTCCAGAAGGCTACAACCTGCATAGGAAGGCCATATCAGACATCAGGGGAGGAGGAGTAGCTATCATAACTAATGACCAGCTCTGCCACACCCCACTGGACAGCTCCATTATGAACTGTGACCTACTCTAGCTATCAGCTTCCCCCACTACCTCTATCACATTCCACATTATGTACTGGCCCCTGGGCCCTATTCTTAAATTCGAAGAAGACCTCCTCCTTCAAAGATAACTCTTGCTACCCAGTATACCTGCACACCACACAACACAACCAGGAAAGCTGATTGGCTGATCCAGAACTGTCTGTGGTCTCCACAGTCCCCTTTCAAGGTCAGGCATCCTTAAAAGGCCCAAGGCCTTGTGTGCTGTCCGCAGACACAATAGTACATGGCAGCCCTTTTTACTTTTATGTTTCTAACAATCCCTCATTGGCTGCTTTCAAACAGTGACACATCCATCCACCAATCAAAACCAAAACCTCTACATGTAACCCTGTCATCTCAGTTCACCGCTTCAGATGTAGTCTTGAACTGCATCAGACTGTAGAACTGTCCAAGATTTCTATTTGCATATTCAACACTATCTGCACCTAACAATACATAGTACATGTATGCTTCTCAATAAGCATATTGGGCCTCATTACAACCCAGGCATTAAGGGTTTAACGGCGCCGTTGGCGCCGTTAACCCTTAACGCCTGATTACCATTTTAACGCCTGCTTTTAGCAGGCGTTAAAATGCAAGGCGCTAACCCGCCTTGGTGCTAATTACGGCACCGTAATTTACGGTGCCGTAATTAGCGCCTTCCCCACTCCCATTATGCCCTATGGGGCAAAAATGGGAATGAGGAAGGGTAAATGGGGAATGGGCATTTACCGCCCCACTCACCTTGGAATGGGGCGGTAAATCCGCCATCCACCATGGTGTAAACAGAGTTTACACCATGGTGGTAAAGTAGGGAACTTACCGCCTGGGTTGTAATGAGGCCCATCTTTTTTAACGACTCTATCAAATGCCATGTATTCCAGCATTCAGCATCGGGTCACATCACGTGGAAGCTACTTACAATGCTGTGCATCCTACTATTTTCTCTGCATTTTTCTCTGCATTCTTGGAACTGTAGTCCAGGTTTTCTCATGGAAAAAGTGCAACTACAACTCCCAGAATGGAAAAAAACAAGACTTGATAAGCACTTCAATATTGGAATGGATCATGTGGGCAAGTATGCATGCACTGCCACTGCCACATATTAAACTTCCACACACTAAGTGCCAAAAAATGTTACACACAGTGCTGCTTTATAAGCACATATGCTTTTTTTTTTGTTTTAAATCACATTTTATTGGTTTTATAGCATACAACCACTGGTCTTTCCGAGGCCAGAATTTAAAACAACAACACTTAATAATAATAATAACGTTGGATGGAAAACACACTCAGATGGATCACATACCGTATACAATATATAATATACAATATACAGTGTAATAGTATCTTGTTATGTAGCAGGTTTTCGGTAGCAATGTCCATATCCCTTATCCTATGGTGTTATGGTATTAAAAGTTCAGGAGTTCACACCGTGTCTTCCCAGCGTCGCTTATCTGCTTTTTTTTAGGGCAACCTCTGGCCCTGTAAACCCTCCTTTCTATTGCAATGCAAATTTGTACGTCCGTAATCCACTGGTTTACATGCGGCGATTCCACTGCCCCCCATAGCCGTGCTATGTTTCTTTTGATTATCGATGATGTAGTCATGAGGCAGAGCTTTTCGTATTTTGATATATCTTTCTCACTGTACTCCTAGTAACAACAGTTTGGGATCTCTGGGAATCGTCTGGTTCAGGACCCTTGATAAGACATTGCAACATTGCTGCCAGTAATGGCTGATTACTGGGCACTCCCATAGTATGTGAAAGAAAGTTCCTTCTTCTCCCCAGCAGAGTAGACAGTCAGGTTCAGCTATTTTACCCCAGTCGTATAGGCTGCCCTCGGGTAGTAGATTCTGTGTAGTATCTTCAGTTGTACTAGGCTTAGTCTGGATGATATGGTGACTTCACAAGGGTACATTAGGATCTGGACTCAGTCCTCGGACACGATATCTCCCACTTCAGTTAACCATTTTGACTTTAATCGTACCAGTTCCGGTGTGGCAAAGGAGGTGATAACAATGTACATAACTGTGGTGACGTTAGCCTGAATATGCTCTATAACTATGTTCCGTTCCAATGGGGTACAGTCTGATATGATGAGTGTAGTGGTATCTCTCTGTCTCCGGGATGTTGAAGGTCAGGATTAGTTCATTAAAGGGTCTGATAGTTCCTTCTACTATAATGTCTCTCACTTTTTCTATGCCATGTCTCGTCCATGCTGGCCATTTCGGTAGTTTAGTTACTTCGGGGAGATTCCTATTATTCCATAGTGGTTGTAGTGGAGTGACTTTGTCCCCCCAGCCTATAACGGTATGTGACTCTGTCCAGATACGGGGCGTTTGCGATGACATGCCTCGACGGGATGATCTGGGTGTTGCAGCATATAACTCTATGGGGGGTGATGCTCTCACATGTGGTAATGTTGATTCGATGTGTAGTGCCTCAATTATTACCGACATCTGGTTGGCCCAGTAGTATGTCTGTAGCCTCGTTAGACCAATGCCTCCTTCCCATATTGTCCTTTGTAATGTTTGGAGGGCTATTCTCGGGTGCCCGCCGCCCCACAGGAGTTGCCTGAGTACATGATCTATTTCCTGGAACGTCTTTGTTGGTATGTGCAATGGAGCATTCTGTAGTATGTACAAGTAGCAGGGACGTGTTAACATTTTAAACAGTGCAGCCCGCCCTAAGAGGGTCAGGGGTAAAGACATCCAGTGCTGCACATCTCTTGTGAATCATTCTGTGATGGGTCGTAGGTTATTGGATGTATAGTCATTAAGGTTTCTTGTGATCCGGACGCCCAGATATAGAAAGTCTTCATGGGCAACTCTATATGGGTCGGACTCAGGGGTCTCAGCACCTAGTTGGTTTAGTGCAAATAGTATGGACTTGGACCAATTCACCTTCAAGCCACTAAAGGCTCCTTATTTTTGTAGCAGCTGTGTTACCACTGGGCACGCTGTTTTGGGGTCCCGCAGGTATATCAGTAGGTCTTCTGCATATAGTGAGACTCTGTCTTCCCTCCCTGGCCCTCTGGGGATGCCTTTCCAAGTGCATGTGTCTCTCAGCCACTGGGCCAACAGCTCCATGGCCATTGCGAAGAGGAGGGCTGATAGTGGGCAGCCTTGCTGTGTCTCCTTCCCCAGGGCAAAAGATTATGATGTCCAGCCATTTACCCTGACTTTGGCCATCGGTGCATTGTACAGCAGTGGATACAGGATAAAAATTGTTCGCCGATCCACATCTTACGCATGATCGCCCAGAGTGCCTCCCAATAGACTGAGTCAAATGCCTTCTCATAATCCATTGCGAGTACTCCCAGGGGGTTGTTCAGGGTCTGGGTGCGTTCAATGGATAGGTGTAGTCTTCGTATGTTGATTCTTGCAGATCTACCGGGCATGAAGCCACATTGATCTGGGTGTATTAAGGATGTTATGACTTGTTGTAGATTGTTGCTAACAGTTTCGCCAATATTTTCGTCTCGCTGTTAATTAGAGATATTGGTCTGTATGAGCTACATTTATCTGGAGGTTTGTCTGCTTTAGGTATTACAATTATTGTTGCCTTCCTTAAATCTGCTGGTAGCCTCCCCTTGGCTTGGGCCTGTTGGTACATTTTGAGTAGATGCAGGGCCAGCTCATTCCTACCTATCATTTTCCAGGTTTCTATGGGAAAGCCATTCGGTCCAGGTGTCTTCCCGGATTGGAGCTGCATCATGGCTGCTATTATCTCATCTTCTGTGATTTCCATTTCTAACCCAGCAACTTGTTCAGCGTTTAGAGAGGGAAGGGTGATCTCTTCCAATATGGAGACTTCAGGGGGAGCTTCAGATGCCCTGTATAGCCTTTCGTAATATTTGGCAAACTCCTCTGCGATATCTGCGTCTTTTAGTCGCGGTTCAGCATTTAGGGGTGTGATCGCTCTTACTTGATTGTGTCCCTCATCTCTACACTCAAGCCACGCTAGCATCTTCCCGGCTTTATTGCCTGTTTCATAAATTCTGGCTCTCATTGCCGCGTGCGCCTGTTTGGCATTGTCCAATGCAATGTTTTGTAACTTTTTTTGAGCCAGGATCAAAGCTCTGTTTCTGTCGGGACTATCCTGAATTAGGTGTGTCTCCTCTGCCAGTTTAACATTTAGCTCTGCCTCTCTTACTGATTCCAGGTGTGCTTTCCTTTGTGCCACAGTCTAGGAGATGATCTCTCCGCGAATCAAAGGTTTGTAGGCTTCCCATGGGGCAATAGGGGAGTCTACCGTTCCCTCATTTAGCTTGAAGTATGTTGTGCTGGTGTTTTGTAGACGTTCTATCAATTCTGGGGAGCCTAGATGGTAATTATTCAGTCTCCATACCGGTGGCGGGGTTGGTTTATACGTCGTGATTGACATGAGTAGGGGGGAGTGATCCGAGATGCCTCTTGGGAGGTACTCTGCCTGTGTTGCCGTGTGTATTATTAGTGCTGGTATAAAGAAGTAGTCTAGGCACGACAGTGATGCGTGTACCCCAGAGTGATAGGAGTATTCTTTTTACTCAGGATGTAGGTCCCGCCACACATCCCTAATACCAAAAGCTTCGACAAATGTGGCTAGGTTAGTTTGGCGATTAGGGTCCCAACTGCGTAGGTGTGTGCGATCTTGTATGTTGTCCATTACATCGTTGAAGTCTCCCCCCAGGATTAAGATATCTGAAGTGTCATTAATCATCAAAGGCGTGATGTCTTCTATTAACGTGGCTTGCAGTGTGGGTGGGGCGAAGATCGCCAATAGGGAGATTGTTTTGTTCCAGAGCGTACCTGTGACATACGTGAATCTGCCCCAGTGTCTTGTGTTGCATTTGTAAGGGTAAAAGGAAGCCTTTTGTGTATCAGTATTATTACTCCTCTGGCTCCCATCGTGATGCAATCTATCTTTTGCTCCATAGAGGCACGCGATTCTGCTATAGCCGCCATAATGTCTTTTAATGATATTGTGCTCTGTGCTTCCGCCATGATGTCTGGTTGACCTTGCTCTGACTGGCTATTTGTTGCCGGCATTGTAAATTGAACTTTCCTGCTTTGGGAGATTAGTTTTCTGGGTTTGTCCTTGCCCATGTTGGGCATCGGTGGTGAGATGCTTCCGACTGGACGGGCGCGCTGTTTTGGTATTAAGGCCGGCTTGCATGATATCTCTTTTGCGCCTTTCTGGGTCGGTGGTTTCCTCGAGGAAGTGCGGATGGCAGGATGTGCAAGTGTTCCTTCTGGTTAGGGCCGTGCGGTCACTTGTCTCCTTGTTTTGTTCTAGTGTATCAGGAGTAGCATGGATTGCGAGGGTAGTGCCTGGGCCCCCTTTCAGTGTTCCAGTGCCTTTTGGCTTGGTGCCATGGTCTTTTCTCCACCTTTTCTAACTGGATCGTCGGGTGGGCTATTCTCACCCGGTGTAACTGCAGTGTAATTGCTATGGGGAGTACTCGGATCCCTATGGCAGATATTGTTTTGTAATTTCAGCTTCACCAGGCAATTGCCAGATGCCTAGGCTGGCTGATATATATGCCCCCACCACAAGATGTCCGTGCTGTTTGCAATACAGGCCCGCACAGGCACGGATCCCAGCCACACGTACCCACAGGCTGCAGTCTCAGAGAGGTCTATGGCACTCCTCAGGATAGTTTATAATGGGCTTCAGCAATGGGGCATGAGTCATGCACCTACCGGGTCGCTCCACTCTGTGTTTGTGGTTCTGCATGCCATCTGCGCTCCCTCTCCTGCAGGCCCTTTGTAAGCAAGGGGGATGGGGGTGCGCCCCTCCAAGGTGCGTCTGCTAGCTCGCGATTTTCGCCGGGTCCACTCTTCACCGCCAAACCTGTGGGTCCACAGGTAAGGGGCTTTTGCAGGTGCGGGGAATGTCTGGGTGTCACCCTGGTCTTCTGCGTCTGTCTCAAATTACTGTTGTCTTGGCGGCAACGCAGTGCACAGGATTCTGCACCCCAGTGGGATCAGAAGTCCTGCTTCTTCCAGCAGATGTTATGGGTTGGTTCGCCTTGTATGTGCGGGTGGGTTGTATGCCCGCTCTCCATAGTGCTCAGCGGGTTCCCGTCTGGTTCGCTCTGCTGGCCGGAGGTGCTCCACGGCCGGTGTGGTTGCTACTGTCCTGTTGGTTTTTTCACCCCACCATGCGTGGCTGGCTATTCACACGTTCATTCGTTCACTGATCGCAGGCCCACATCGGTACAACAATACTTTACCCAGTTGCGTCCTTACGGGCGCTGCCATTTTGTCCATGTTTTCCCGCAGCCACGTAGTTTGCTTTTCTCAGCTCCGAACTCACCCAGGAGCTTACGATTTGGGTCAGAATTTTGTCTGGTTGTGCCCGATGTGTTTATCTTCTGGAAAATATATGTTTTCTTCAGGATTGCCTCTCGTAGCAAGCTGTTTCCACAGGATATTTGCTGCGGCTGCAAGATCTGCAGAGGCTCACGTCCTCGTAGCTCTGCTGCTGGCCCGCATATGCATTTTTTAACTTTCATGAAAATGCTCCTAAATAAAGCCTTTTCCATTTTTCATTCGAAATAAATGTCACACTTTCCAACCTCACTAATTACATCCCTTATACAGCCAGCCTTCTCCACCTGCTCACACATATCTGTACTATTCCAAAGTATCTACATACAACACTTCACCTTACATAAAAAATACTCTTCTTTCGAGTGACAGAAGTGTACTAAAGGAGTAGTGCAACTGTGACTCCGGCTGGGGCAGAGTAGGAAGGAAGGGAACAACGTGCAATGCCTTTTCCAAGAGTTGACGTCATGCTGGTCGACAGCCAATGGAGTTGAAACAGATTTCAGTTTCACTGTTACTGATATCTTGTGGTA
The DNA here is from genome assembly GCF_040938575.1 of Ambystoma mexicanum. Classification (NCBI taxonomy): domain Eukaryota; kingdom Metazoa; phylum Chordata; class Amphibia; order Caudata; family Ambystomatidae; genus Ambystoma; species Ambystoma mexicanum. Next base: position 1,502,124,248 of record NC_090937.1, on the reverse strand, counting down.
AAATTGAAAAGTGTGCCTTAACTTCACAAAGAACAGTTCCAGAATAATGAAAATGATTTCCAAAAGTAGCAAAGCTGTTAACAGTAACAAATGAAAGTAAAGTAACACCATTCCTGACCCTTCCAGCTCATTTCACCCACTGATTCTTTCCTAAACTCTTTTATAATACATTAAACACTGCTGCAACAACAATCTGCCATTAAATTACAATTAGGTCACAGTTTTGATATTCATTAAAAACACAGCAACACATTCCAAATACATTGCACCACAAACACAACAATTCATTTATTAAAATCAGCAGCACAAAAATGGCCAGATATACACCCTTTTTTCACACCCATTTTTGCCCTGTTCCTTCTAATGTCCCAAACAGCACTACTCAAAATCAAATTGTTCTAACAACCTAGTTAGCATACATTATTGCACTACCTTTTTTTTCCTGACGCCTCCTCCTACCTTCATAAATAACAACCTCTCTTTTTAAAAGTACTTCACCATTACCACATACCCAGTAACACCCTTCACATCCTACACAGTTAACATCCTACAAAGTAAGTACATTAATATAGTATGTATATCACTCTAATTGTAACAATGTACCTTCACTCTATATGACCTTAGAGTATTCTTTTCGAATCAACAACATGTATTACACTGTTACTCATTATGTTGCAACATTCACACACTTTCTAGTTCCCATCTAAACACCACCATTACAACCACCTCTGTTTCCTTCAAAACATCTTAACGTGGTGTGATTGAATAAGTGATGACAACATAACGTCATCACTTATTCAATCACACCACACCACCACTCCTTTACTCACTGACTCAAGCCCATCACATCTGTATAGACTCTTACTCTAGAACCTTCCCATCCACACCTATCATCCCACTACACAATCACACTGTACCCTATTAATCTCTACAATCACACCCACACACTGATGCACAATACATGCATATACATTCCACAACTTCCAAACAAAAACGTTCTTTTTTTCCTACCGATAGAACAGAATGCCAAACAAAAAACAACTCTGTAGAAAACAAAAAATAGAGCATATACGAATAAAATCAAGCCATATAGTCATCCACCTCTAAAACTATTTATAGAAAACATGAACAGCTATTAACCTCAATCAAAAAGCAAAACCAGCCAACAGTAACAGAAAGTAAGCCCCTCTTGCAAAAATGAAAAGTACAAAAAAAATGTACAAACAAAAGCAGACCGACTAATGAACCTAACAGTATATCTAGCAATGTGAAAGTAGCCACAGTAAAGTATTCACATTTTTTATTTTACAAAAATATTTCCACAGCTAAAAAGTCACAATCTACCCTTAAAAACAACTGCAAAATACTAATCTGTGAAGCTCTAACTAGAAAGAAGGTTGTTTAATATTGTTTTTTTTATATTTGATTTTAAACAGAAAAAAACCACTAATTAAATTAATTAATACATTACAAAATGTACATTTATACATGCACAATGTCAATATAGATACCTTTTCAAACTTCTGTGAAGGTGAATGAATTCACACAAGAAGCAAATAACCATATTTCAATAAAAATGCTCATAAACAAGAACAAAACACCAATTTCCATAGACAGTAATGGCTGATGGTATGAAATGGTAGGAGACAACATTATGGAAAAAGGTTCCCTTATAGAAACAAACTTTCAACCAAATGTTCCTTTCACCCAAACAAACTGTCCACTGTACACATGGAATATGTAATGTACGCCAACAATCGTTCAAATCTTTATGACAATTCCTCAATCACTATGTGAACCTAAAAGACAAAAGTAGAATTTAAACTGGACTGTGAGGACATTCATTCACCTGTATTTCCGGGACAGCTTGCATAAGCACCTGCCACCACATCAAAATTATAGCAATACACCATTCTGCTATACAGAATCTTGAAGTCCTGCTCTAGAACGCCAACATTTAAATAACATTCTCCTACATGGAACAGCCAAATAGCTACTTCAAGAAATAGAGCATATATGAAGTAAATATTTTTGAAGTGAAGTTCACTTAGAAAAATCCGAGGGCGAAAGCCTCACAAAGACCAACATCCGAACAAACAAAAACAAAAAAGAAATAGCTATGTTTAAAAAAATATCTGCTGAAATACCAGACCAAGTATATGTCGGTTGTCGCAGAACCTTTTATTAAAAAAGAGCACAAAAATAGTAGATATGGCCTACACAGTACAGGCCAATCAGGAATCCCAATGGTTCCAATGAGCTTTATATCTAACAACAGAAAAATAAATACAAATTAAATGAACCCTCAATATTTTTCACGTACTGCAATACAAGGCTTGAAAATAACCAAATGCCATCATATGCTAAAATCTCATCATTTTCAAAAGCTTTCCAACAGTTTAACTTGTATGAGAGCATTATAATCCAAACAGTACACCCATTTGAAGCAATAATATGCCATTAACCGAAAACGGTCAAATTGCCTCCATCTCAGTTACTAAAAGGCATTTTTAGCAAAGTAGTATATTTGCCATTAGATCTTAAAGAAAATGTAGAAACTCAAGAACTTAAATGGCCAATAGTCAATCATTGATTGTACTAGTTAATGGTGTACCAAAAAAAGACAAAATATGTGGCAGGAAATATGCCAAAAAACTAGTTGACAAGCCCTACAATTTCTCAAAGAAAACAATTAATACTACAAAAATATAAACTTAAGAGAAATCACCGAAATATTTCAAGATCCTCCACCGACTGGCTGATTTGAACGTGTAGATTAAGTTACTGCAGCCAACATTTTAGACCAGTATACAATTCACCCACTACACTCCAAAGACTCCATAGAAGATTCATTAGTAACATATAAAATGCGTCAAGGCATAGGATCCCCAATGAACATATGGGAGAAAAGTGTAGAAGCATGTTCTTTTCCTCTACTCTTTCCGACAGGAAAAGTAGAAAGATATGATGAAAGATTGATACAAATTACTGCATCAAAATATCTCTCTTTTTGGATGTTTTCTGAAGGATCGAGATTCAGACAAAATGTTGAATTTATTTTGTACCTCCTGTTCGAAAGTGAACTAGCAACTCTATGTTATGGAGTTGTACAAACATTAAAAACAGGCTTTAATTGTTAAAACATGTCTGCATGGAACAAAATAATACTGGTTCTGACATCACGCTGATGTATGTTGTATGCTAAGGAACATAGGCCCATCCACATGGTTTGTTAATTTAAGTTGTGCAGAATACGCATTGGATGACTTGCACGACTTGTTACATACGGCAAACGAAGTTAAAGCGGGATTAGATATACAAAACCCAGTAGAACCCTGCTAATGTATCAAGGTACCTTTAACATTTCTGCATTGTCATGCTGCTTGTCATCTGCAATACAAACTACCCTTCCAATCGGAGAACCCAAGCACAAGTTGATTGATTTTAATTCGTCTATCCCATGCCTGGAATGTTCCAGATGTCCGTGGACTATCACACTGTCCGCAGACTATGCAGGCTGCAAAATTGCAGTGATATTTTCATTTTCTTTCATTTCTTTACTTTGAAAAGTGAATCCTAAAGGAACTATTTTTGTGTTTATAGTTTTTATATTTTTTGGGCTTTTTTTATTTTTTGGGGAGAAGCAAGGTACGGTGTGGAAGGAAGGGAGGCAAGGGGCATCAACCACAGAGACCAAGGGACAGGTGGACAGGTGGACAGTGAAAGATGCTGGGCGGGCCTTAAATTTAATATAGGTGGCAGTGTTTCTTGTGCTCCTTGACCGCAGCCACGAAAGCACTATGAAACTTCTCCCCCCTGCAGATCGGTGTGCTGCAGTGCAAACATAGTACTGCAACCCTTGAAAGTTATGGGTAAACAGCATACTGTATGGCCTGCGAGGTGGCTATGCCCCAGAGGAGTACTCTGTGTGGTGGCAGAAGCAGTTGAGAAAGATGGCGTAGAGCTTGTCACCCTGCTTCTCCCTGAGAAAGTAACAGCCTTTCTCAGAGCACATGCGTGGTTGGATCTGCTGTGGTGGCACATGGCGGTGGTCCCAGAGGACTACAGTCCAGGTGTTCCATGTATGTGGCACTCAGTGCATAACACCTTGGCTGCCCGAGCCTTCAGGACTCACCCAATGGTGGTGAAAAACCACCACATCGGTGACACATTTCCTCTTCCACATCTTACTCTTCTACATCTCCTTGCTCCTTTTCCCCTGCCCAGGCCCTCCAGGTTGTTATGGTTTTTGTGGTGGTGGCCAAGGAGGCGGAATGGCCATGATTAAAGCCATAGATGCAGGTTTCAGTATGCTGCAAAGCAGGTGCTGTGTGCTGGGGCTCTCTCCTGGTCTGCCAGATTGAGAATGACTAAAAGTAATGGATGGGTCCCTTCAGAGAAACTGTCCATGGAACATGCAACTGTTCGCTGACTATTGAGTAGAAAATAGGCCTTGGGAAGTTGCAAAAAGTTGACAGATCAACTAAGAATAGGTCTAGGAGTTCTGAAAGGGTAAACTTTCAACTTGAAACATCCTAGATTAACCAAAAATGCAGTTTTAAAATGTCCATGCTGATGGACACCATCCACCGACACTCTGCTTGGGTGTAGTCACATGATGACGTGCCTGAACATCCACATAGGAGATGGCTGTGCACGGAAAGCATTGAGTGGCAGATCACCGTGTGCATACTTCCATTCAGGACTGAGCGGGTGACTGCAGGCACCATATTGAGGTATTGAGCCCCTCTGTGGGCCGTTGCATTTTTTAAAGGCTTGTGTTCTCCTTTCTCTTTGTCATGTGCTCCCTGGTCTCTCTCCCCTTCGGTGTTGCTTGCAGGATTGTCCCCTCCCTCCCTCCTGCCTCCCACCCCTCCCAGCGGGTGAGGTATTGAGCCCCTCCGTGGGCCGTTGCATTTTTTAAAGGCTTGTGTTCTTCTTTCTCCTCGTTGTGTGCCCCCTTGGCCCCTCTCCCCTTCCGTGTTGCTTGCAGGATTGTCACCTCCCACCCCTCCCAGTCCTCCCTGATTGGTTGTTTGTTTGTGCTGGGCCAATCTAGGTAGCTTAGCATTTCACCGCACTTGCCACTTCCATCCAGGGCTGAGCGGGTGACTGCAGGTACCATATTGAGGTATTGAGCCCCTCTGTTGACCGTTGCATTCTTTAAAGGCTTGTGTTCTCCGTTATCCTCATCGTGTGCCCCCTTGGCCTCTCTCCCCTTCCGTGTTGCTTGCAGGATTGTCACCTCCCACCGCCTTCCTGATTGGTTGTTTGTTCGAGTCGGACCAATCTAGGTAGCCTAGCAGTTCACCGTGCTCGACACTTCCATCCAGATCTGAGCAGGTGACTGCAGGCACCACATTGAGGTATTTAGCCCCTCAGTGGGCAGTTGCATTTTTTAAAGGCTTGTGTTCTCCTTTCTCTTCGTAGTGTGACCCCCTGGCCACTCTCCCCTTCTGTGTTGCTTGCAGGATTGTCCCCTCCCTCACATCTCCCACCACTGCCAGCCCTCCCTGATTGGCTGGTTCACATCACCCCTCCCTATTACAGGTGCTACCAGGGAAGCCGCTGCCCGGCAGCCCCACGGCTAAGGGTGGCTCCCACGGTTGCGGCTCTTGGGGTGTCTGCAGGTGTCTGCAGAGGATATCAGTTGCCAGTTAGTCTCCCTGCTCAGTCCCACTAGCCTCCCTGGGCCCCACCACGGCTGTGCTGACCCTTGTGTTGCTATAATACGCACTGTCTTGCATTTAAATATTTTTTGTGCAATGAAAAACTAGGCCTTTGTTCTCCCATTCAGGATTCTCAAACTTAGATGGCCCTTCCACTTGTTGCTGTAATACGCACTGTCTCTGTATTTAGTAATTTTTGTGTGGTGGAAAAACTAGGCCTTTTTTCTCCCATTCAGGATTTTCAAACTTAGGTGGCCTCTCCACTTGTTGCTGTAATACGCACTGTCACTGTATTTAATCATTTTTGCGCTGTGGAAAATGTAGTTCTTTTTCTCCCATTCAGGATTCTTAGGTGGATTCTCCACATGTTGTTGTAATACACACTGGGCCTCATTACCCGGCAGGCAGTAATGGATGACCGGCACCGGTAAGGGCACCGGTGGGGGTAATCCTTACCGCCGTACTTCGAGGTCGCTTAGCGGGTCCCTTCATTAACGCAAGGTCTGACCTGGTGTTAAGGACGGGACCTGTTAAGGGACTTCAGAGCTAATAACAGTACCACAAATTGCGGTACCGTTATTAGCTACTTCCCCATTCCCATTGAGACCTATGGGGGCGTTGTGGAAAAAAACAAGGCCTTTTTTTTTCCTCCCTTTCAGGATTCTCAAAATTAGGTGGTTTCTCACCAGTTCTAAAGTTAGCATTGTGAGCTTTTTAACCCTGTGAATCTGTCCTATTGCGCAACTTGATTGCCACTCGCTATCTTGTCTGCCTATTCTCGCCAGTTTTCCCCCTCTCCCACCTACTCTATGGTGCTCTCTGTCTTTCCTATCTTTTCTAACTGCTTCTCTATCGACTATCCTGCTCTCCTCACTAAATCTGGTAGGAAGAAGTTTAAAAAGTACATCCTTGTCTCCAACCCAGGCCTCCCTATTGCTGACACCTACACCAGTGCCTCCTCCAAGGAAACTCTCACTGACATCCTCTTTCCCGTGCCCTCACCTGACCTATGGACCCTTCATATGGTCTCTGTGCTCTCTCCTTTCTCCTCTTCTCCCATTAATGGTGGCACCTGTTGGGATGTCCTCCTGGCCTCCTTCCACTCATCTAAGGTCATCAATAATGTCCACTCTAATGGGACCCTCTTGGAACAAGGCCCTCAGGCCAACCTTCACCTCTTTGATAGATGCGTCCCGCACCTAATCAACTTCCTTTCTTCTCCTGCTGTCCCCCCTCCCCTTTTTTTGGCTACCTTGCCTTCCCCCTCCCTCTCTGCCCCTCTAGGGCTCCTTCTACACCACCTCAGGGCGTACATCTGTTCTGCACCCCTCCCCGGAAGTCTTTCAAGGATGGCAACCTTCTCCACATTGCCACTCTTAACTCTCGCTCTGCTGTCAAACATTCCTCTGATATCTGCCGCCTTCTTGAAGAACTTGACCTTGATGTCCTCGGTCTCACTGAGACATGGTTCACGGCCAGCTCTGTCACCAGCTTCAACACACTCCTACCTGACGGCTACAAGATCCTCTCTGTTCCCAGGCCCAACCGATCCGTTGCGGGTGTAGCCCTTATCTTGCCTGAGTTGATTCCTGCCTCTGTCCTTCCCCTTACTGTGGCAACTATCTATCAGCCACCTGGTCAGATTTCTTCCTTCCTCTCTTAGTGGGCGGACCTCTCCTCCTCTCTCCTGGCCTCAACCACTCAACTCCTCCTTCTTGGAGACTTCAACATCCACCTGGTTGCCTCCTATCCCCCCTCTGGACTCTTTTGCAACCTCTGAGACTCTCACTCACCATTCTCCCCTCTGGCTTGACTCCTTCTGCAGGGCACACTCCCAATGTTCTGATCTCCTCTGACCTTCCCCTCTCCGCCCCTCTCTCCACCCCTCTCTCCAGGAGTGATCATGTTCTCCTATCTTCTCACCTCTCCCCCCTACCCTTCAGGTCAAGCCACCTCCATCACTGTCACCCACCTTCTCAGTCATCCAACCCATGAAGCGTGTGTCAATTGAGGTTTTCGCCACCACCTTCTCACCCCCTCCACCGCCCCTTGCCTGACTCCCACCCTGACACAGCCTTCTCCATGCTCCACTCATCCATATCAGATACTCTTGATATCCTTGACCCTGTCATAAAAATCCGCCTGAAGCCCAAAGCCAAGTGTAACTCCTGGGATGACTCAGACCTCGTCACCCTTAAATGCAAGTGCAGGGTGGCCGAGAGGAAATGGCATGCTTCATGTTCATCCTCTAACAAACTGGCCTGCCGCCTGCTTCATATGCAATACCGACTCTCTGTCCTCTCCAAGAAGAGAGCCCATATCCAAGCCCACATCTCTACGGCATCTAACAACTCAGCTGAGCTCTTTAAAATCTGCAAGGAACTAGCCTATCCTGCCACAGTCTCTACCTCTCCAGTACCTTCCCAGGCCCTCTGCACGGCACTGGCTTCTCACTTCATTTCAAAAACCCAGGACATCCTGTCCTCACTCTCCTCCTATCGCCACCCTCCCTCCATTCCCTGCTCTTCCTCTGGCCCTTCTCCATGCACCTCCCCTCCCTCCTTCTCTGCCTTTCCCCTTTTCTCTGTGACAAGCTTTTCCCCTTTTCTCTGCTGACAAGGTTTCTAGAGAAGTCCAATCTATGAAAGTCTTGTCGAAACAGGCTCACCCCTGTTCCTCCAAAACTATCAAGGACCACATCGACACCCTGGCTCCTGCCCTGGCTGATTTCTGTTATCACTCCTTCGCCACTGGAGTCTTCCCATCCCCCCTGAAGCACTCCCTGGTACACCCTCTTCTTAAGAAACCCTCTGCAGACCCCCCCTGCCCGGCTAACTATCACCCATTCTCCATCACTCCCTTCCTAGGCAAGCTCCTGGAGAAACTGGCCATCTCCCAGCTCAATCTCCACACTGAATCTGTGGGTTGTCTTCATGACCATCAGTCTTGATTCAGAGCTGGCAGAAGCACGGAAACTGCCCTCCTGGACATCCGTGAAGACCTGCTCTCCAACCTTGACTCCAACACCTTGTGTGTCATCTTGCTTGATCCCCCTTCTGCCTTTGATACTGTCAACCATGCCTTCCTGCTCAACCGTCTCCATGATAACCTTGGTATCACTGGTCAGGCTCTGGCGTGGCTGACCTCTTTCCTCTCCGACTGACACTCTCAGGTCCAACTTGGGTCATTCCTCTCTTATATCTTTCTCTCTACCTTTGGTGTCCCCCATGGATCTAACATCTCTCCCTGGCTGTTCAACCAATACCTGGCACTCCTTGCTCACTGCATCACCGCTCTCTGCCCCAATTTTCAGTGCCCAGCTCATTTTCAGGCTACCCTCTGCCTCCTCATCACCTTTCCTCATCTCGGACTGTCTGTCTGCTATCCAGGAGTGGTGTGCCGCCAATGACTTCTGCCTTAATGGCAGTAAGACCAAGCTTTTACTTATTAGTACACCCACTCCCTCCTTCCCTGCAGCTCTCTGGATGGCCTCTTTGTCCCTCTTCCTGCTCCCACCTGCAAGGCAAAAAACCTTGGGGTCATCTTTGACTCCACACTCTCCTTCTCTCCTCAAATCTCTGAGGTCTCTAAGAAGTCACACTACCAGCTACACCTCCTCAGGGGTATTCTTCCTGTCCTCTCCTTCCCCCAGAAGCTCACCATCTCCAGAGCCCTGGTTCTCTCTAAGCTGGACTATTGTAACAGCCTCTATCTAAATCTTCCTGCCTCTACTCTCCGCCCTCTTCAACTTATCCAGAACAGGACTGCGACACTTGTCCTTGGCCTCAAGCCCAAGGATCGTATCTCTCCAGGACTGAAATCTCTGCACTAGCTCTCAGTGGCTGTGAGGATTAAGTTCAAAACCCTCTGCATTGCCCACAAGGCCTTCTGGGACTTGAGGCTGCAATACCTTCAACTCTCTCTTCCCAAATATCTCGCTTACCCTCCTCAAACTCCCTCAGGGTCAGTCGCTTCTCTCTTGGTGGTAGATCTCTCTCTTCGGCAGGGGCCTCCCTCTGGAACAGCATTCCCGCCTTCCTGAAACTTGAGGAGAACCATCTCCGGTTCCGGAAGCACCTCAAAACCCTCCTCTTTGCTTCTGCCTTCTCTCCCCCTATCCCCTGAATTCCTGGCTGAAACTGCACTTGCTACCTGCCCACCCTTTATAATCTCGGGCCGAGGCCCTGCCAATTACACACCTACACTGCCTCCCTGGCAAACCCTGCACCTGGGGACTGTTATTCTGTATCCCTACAGCTCCCATTACAGCACTTATGTCTGCTCTTACCTTGCACTTGCCACCATCTGGCCGTTTTATTTATCTTATTATTCTACTATCCCATGTACTACACTTTCCCTCCTCCCTTCCCCCACGCAATTTTCCCTTTCCCCTTCCCATGCACTTGCGCGATCTGAATGACACCTGGCCTATTAAGATCGTTGTCTGTTTTACCCCTGTTTCCCCCTCCCTTGACTCATCGCGCCTCGAAACACTTGTGTATAGGCGCCTTATAAATGCTATATCATATCATATCATATCATGCACATGGATGCGCTGTCCGTGGACTAATTAATAGATCTTCATGGGAGAAAGGACATGTATGGACACAGCACTACATCTGCGCACACAGATCTGCGCACACCCCGTAATGTGAACTGACACCCTGGACAGTCTTATAATCAGCAGACTATTAATTAGGGTTTTAAAATAAAATTATGACAGAACAATATACAACATAATACATAAATGTATTTATGAAAGTGATGAGGTATCAGAATGGAAAACATAAATGGGATCATTTGGAATTTCTATACCATCCTCTTCAGGGGAGGGAGGGAGTGAAGTTTCATCAAGCATCTTTCATTTATATTTTGGGAATTTGATGGGATTGATTGCTGGGGGTAAGGAGGACAGGTACAAGAAGGACAGTGATACTACATATTTCTAATAACATGATTTTTGACATAATAAGAATGTTCCTTAAGGTAATTAATAAGTTCATCTAATTTTGCAGACAAGATCATGATTTCATTATGTACAGTTGGGGATAGAGATTGTCTTTGTGATTCTTGGGATTCTCCATAATTACATTGGGGTGTGGTTTCTTCATGTAAAGAATGTACTATAAGCAAAGAAGAAATTAGTATTTCACTGAGCTCTGTATAAATTACAGTGGTTGGTTATATTGAACGTATTGTTTACCATTGGAGATGTTATCATCACTCATTTCTTCTTTTACAAAGTTTTCTTCCCACCAATCAAGTGTGTTTGCCATTTCTGTTAAAATCAAGTAAGAGTTATTTTTGCTCATAAGAAATGTTTATGTAATGAATGGAAATAATAGAGAAATAAATACAGTTTATTTACTATTTGGAAAGAGGTTGTTTTGGTATGAGCACCTGGTGCATGTAAGTCTGCATGAAAAGTTGTACTGAAGTGATAATATGGTGTCTACAGTTATTGTTTGTTGTGCATTCCATTATTCTGTGTGCTAAATGAATAAATAATGTGTACATTTTCAAATGATTATTTGCACAAAAAGATATATTTGGGTGTAGTAAATATAAGTAATATTGTATGTATATGTGTTTGTTGGTTGAAGTGTACAATATTTTGTGTTGTACCCTGTGCTTCTGGGCTTTGTGAATTTTACCTGATATCTGCAGACTGTCGGTCTGTCGTGGACTTTAAAGCTGCTACATTGGGGGTGAGGAACTTGTGACAAATTATGGATGCACTGGTAAAATCTGATGAAATTCAGTGAACAAACTTTGTTAAAGTGACACTACGGTTAAGTTACACTAATGGAATTCAGTGAAAAAATGCTGTTAAAGTGACGTTATGGTAACAAGCAAACCTGAAAAACCCCAGAAATGTGGCAGTTATGGTAAGCTAAGCACCATAACTCACGCCACCACTGTGCACTGCTAACACCCAGGACATGAAAGATGACATCACAAATGTCAATGATAATATCACATATAACATTTTTTTTAATGAACAGTCCCTACAAGAAGTTGTGTTTACAATGTTGGTAGCAAGATGTCAGAGGTGATAGGGAGAACTCTCATTGACTACTTAATGTATTAAAAAATTCACTCATCTAAACAAAACATTATATTGGAGTGTTGTTGTTAATACAGGAATAAAATAATACTGCATATAGGCAATGGGTGTAGCATGCTCAATAGAAGTACAGTATTTTGCAATATGTAATTCTCAGCTTTTTATTTTTATATGTATTTTACTATGTACATCTCGGCTTTACAACAGGAAGCCTTGTAAGGTCAGGACTCCCCCGCTAACACCACTCGCTGCAGGAGCAGTGTGCTTCAGCTTGTTCCAGCAAAGTTAAGCCCTTTGGGCTATTTTAAGGGCTGATCCTCTGTTTAAAAATGTCATGAAAATTCAAACAGAGTGCTTGCACGCACCATTTTTACTGAGGTGCTGTTTTCTACTATATCTGTGCTGTGCACATGTTGGCGCATTTATTCCTGGAGTCCAAACCCCCAATGCCTATGCTTCTGAGGAGCAAGCACCTATCCCTAGACTGCTCACCTCTGATTGCCTGCCACATCATCCAAGAGCCAATCGCGGGCCCCTACAGCCAAGGCCCGAACAAAGGTTCCTGTCTGTGCCTGACAGGACCTGGCTGGGCATTGTGGGCACCCTCTACTTTTCTCCAACCATCAATATGCAACATGAGGCTGGGCACCTGATCCCAGAGGCCTTTGGCTATGGGACCTTGCCCTCAGCCATCACGTAAGTGTGGACTGTTGCTCCACTGCTTTCATCATCCTCCGGACTCTGCCTGTGCCACACCTGACAATATTTCTAATCTATCTCAGAAGGCATCTCTTTTTCCAAGCACATGGCCATTACACTTTTCTTCGTTCCTGGGCTTACGTTTCCACTGCCCTACCTCTGCACTGTTGTGCTGTTACCTGCTCACCAAAAATGTAATTTAGCTGCATCCACATCCTACATGTTATTGATGCTATTTTAAAAATTGAATTTAGAAGTGTGCACATCTTGCCTGTTTTGATGCAGTTTTAAAAATCGAATGTAGCTGTCTGCACATCCTGCATTGGGTTTGCTGCTGTTTCTAAAAATTGAATTTAGCTGTATGCACATCCTGCAATGGTTTTACTCTGGTTTTAAAAATCGTATTTAGCTGTATTCACATCCTGCTTTAGTTTTGCTGATGTTTTAAACATCAAATCTAGGTGTGGGTACATCCTGCACTGATCTTGATGATATTCTAAAAATCAAATTGAGGTGCGTGCACATCCTGCTTTTCATGGGAATGTGCTGATTTGTCACCCCTTGTGCCCTTGTCACCCTCTTCATTTCCCATTGTTGTCTGCACTTGCTCCCTCCTTGCCTAACGTATCCTATGTACCACAATTGCTCTGCCTGGTTAGGTGTACTACACTGTGTGCCCCTCACTATGGTGCTTTCTATCTCCCCCATCTTCTCTAACTGCTTCTCCATTTCCTCTCACTAAGTCTGGCAGGAAGAAACTCAAGAAGAACATACTGGCCTCCAACCCAGGAATTACTATTGTGGACACCTACGTCAGTGCTTCAGCCAAAGAGACTCTCACTGACATCCTTGTTGTCATTCCTTCTCCCGACCTATGGACTCTCCATATGGATGCTCTCTCCATTCTCTTCCTCACACATACATGGTGGCACCCATTGGGAGGCCCTTCTTACCTCCTTTTCCATCTCCAGGTCATCATAAATGTATATCGAAATGGTACCATCCTGGGAAAAAGGCCTCAACCCAACCTCTTACTTTTTGATAAGCTCCTTCCTTGTCTCATCAACTTTCCTCTTTCCTCCTTATGGACTCCCTTGCCACCTGCTTCTATGGCCACCCAGGCTCCCTTGTCAACTATGCCCACCTTAGCTACCTTGCCTCCGACCTACCTCACCACCTCCCGCACAACTCCCCCCTTGTCGCTTTCAACCCAACAGGCTCCTTAACATGCTCACACTACACTGACAATCTTGTCAGCGTTTTTCTCCCTGCTGCCCTGGCCACCCATTGCCACTGCATCTGGAGCTCACTTTCGTCTTGTGGTCCCCCCCACACTGGCTCACTTCAAATCTCCCACTAACGTGGCTCCCTTGCCTGCACTGTCCTCACTGACACCATTGTCATCCTTGCCTCCTCTACCTCCTTTTACCTCTATCTCTCAGGCACTCTTTCCACTTACGGGGGGGGTTCTGTCCCCTGCACCCCCCTTATTAGTCCTTCAAAAGTGGCAAAATGCTCTATTTTGCCACATTAAGCCATTGCTCTGCTGTTAAGCACTCCTCTGACTTCTGCCACCTCCTTGAACTGCTGGACCTTGACATTCTTGCTCTTACTGAGACATGGTTTAAGGACATCTCTGTCACAAGTTTTGACACACTTCTTTCTCCACGAAGCCTACAAGGTCCTCTCCATACCCAGGCCCAACAGGCTTCATTTAATGATTCAACAAGCTTCATTGAGGGTTACAATTCAACATTTTTCCAGAATCCTTGTGAGTGGCCGTGTTGGCAACCCACAAGTCAGCAGCATTTACTAGCTTCTTGGGATCAATCTCTTTTGAGTCAGCCAAGTGCTGTCTCAGCTCAGGAGAGCAGGCCTCAAAAATAGATTCCAACACAAATAGATTTCTCATTCCTTCAAAGGAGTTCACTCTGTAACCCTTAGCCCAACCATCTAAGCTTTTCAAACATTCACACACCCAGGTAGCCCAATGGGTACCTTCAGTCTTTCTGAGGGTCCTAAACTTCTTAAGGTACTCAGAAGGAGTTTTCCAAAATCTAGCTATCAAAGCGTGCTTCACATTTTCATACTCCAATCTTTCAAGTTTCCCAACTCCATTACAGCCTCAGGTGCAACCTGGGGGAGCCTAGACAAAACCAAGGAATCAACTGATTTCCTGTGAAACCCTGAATCCCATAGTTATATTCAAAAGCACCCAACCAATCCAAAATATCAAGTTTCATATCATACATACTCACTGCTTCTTTAGGCATGTGGGGTGTCTTTGGCTTTGAAGACCTAGAACACTCTGGGATAAAAAACATTTTCAAGAGACAATGGGCCTCATTACGAGCATGCCGGTAGCCGTGCCTTTATGGCAGGCACGGCTACCGCCATGCTCGCTACCAGCACCGCCTCCTGCGATTGGGCAATAACCTGCCAATTACGAGATGAAGGGACCGGTAATTGCCCATTTGTGGGAGGCGGTAAGGCCGGGCTCCCGATCCCCATTATGCCCCATAGGGCACAATGGGGGTGGTTAGCATGGTTGCACCGGCACCGTTGGTAACGGGTGCCGGTGAAATCACAAGTTCTGCTCGCGGGTGCCTCACAGCCTGCCAGGTAAAACCTGGTGGGCTGTCAGGAACCCGCGAGCAGAATTCGTAATGTGGCGATGTGGTATGAACAGTGCCTTAATTGCACCGTTCATACCGTGGCTGCCACTATTGTAATGAGGACCAATTTCTTCATTTCAAAAGCATGTTGCATTTCCATTTCCCTTAGTTTGATGGCCTGATATTTGGTTTCAGCTGGATTTGTAATCTTTTGAACTCTAACTCAAATCTCATTTTCTCAAGAGACACACATTTTGGACTCAGTGATGGACTTTGTGGGGTCCCTGTGGATACAGGTTGAGGCATAATGGCCTGTTGAGGTAAAGAGGGCCTCTCTTCCTGAGACTCCTCAGAATCTTCTGACTCTTCAATAATATTAGAGTTAGACTATGAATTATCATCCCCATTATCATTTTCCACATTTCCTGTGTAAGTAGGTGTGACAGGCCTACTACCCAGACTTTGATTATTCAACAATCTTGCTATTAGTTCATTTTTCTTTCCTTTAACAGGGAGATTCTTGATGTTACACATTTCTTTCAGTTGCTATACTGTTAAAATGATCAGGGCTTCCTGTCTGAAGTTATCCAAATCTGGCATTTTACAATTGCTTTTCTAGTGGAGCTTAGACTTGTGAAGGTTTTTAGTTGAACAAAATCAAAGTAAACTCTTATTGTATCCTCACTGTCTGCCACCAGTGTTAGGCAAGATTGTATGCAGTACCCTTTGTATGCATTACAACAACCCTGACCTGCTGGCAATAGGAACCCAACCTTTGGTATAAGTCTGTACTACACAGGTGGTTAGCATATTGAGCAGCCAGGCTTATCTCAAGAGGGGTCAATGTGAGCTGCAGGGGAGTTACACAGAGATTCACAGCGACACATATTCAATTAAACACTTACACACAAGGTTTCTTGAATAAACAATTACGTATTTATTTATCAGTCAGTTAGAATAAGCCTTCTTCAGAAGGGAGCAATATAAAAGCAACACACAAATACACTCCACACCTACACCCTCTTAGTTCCTAAATCAGGAAAGACCATTTTGGGATTGCCCACAGTCACAACCTACACCCTCAGGTGACTTCAATAGCTAGGGGGCTGGGGACATTAATGTCTTACTGTTGCATTCAGAACATAATTAGAAATTGGTCAAAGGAAAAGCTTATTAGAAAAAGCAAGAGATCACAAATATTCTTAAGCAAGCACATACTTGGGTATTCCCTGAGCAGAGTCATTCAGTGTAATAGGCTAAGCCAAAGTCAATGGGCAAACATCTTATATGGGCTGAAACACTTCTGGTAGGTAAGTAAGAAAGGTCTTTGCACAATGTTTTGCAAGTCATTGAAGAAAAGAAGAATCAATGTAGGGCCACAAGCTGTTTAGGCTTGTGGGTAAAGAAGTTGTAAGCAACTCTACAACAAGATGTAAGTTATCTCAGACTTTACAGTAGCTTTGAATTGAAGAAAAAGTGCAGCAGATGACTTCTGTTCCTGTGCTGCTTTGCAGATCTCACTGTCCTGGGCCTTAGTCGTGGAGACAAGAGGGAGGACATCTAAGGACTCCTGCACTGCAATGGAACGGCAACCAGCAATCTTCAAACAAGTGTCACTTCAGTGTTTCAGCTCCTCCCGACTACCGCAAATAGCAAAACTGTAGTTTCTGACTGTCAATATAGACTTTCCTTGCTTCTGGGGTCTCACACTCTGTTGAGGGGGCTCAGGCTCGGTCAGTCCTGCTTCCTGGGAGTCCAGAGGATCTTCCTGGAGCTATTGGCCAACTTAAAAGCAACTCACACAATCTGGTGTTCCTCTGTCTGGCGTTTCGGTTTCCAGCAGCAACTCTGTGGAAATGCAACCAGCTCCAAGAGAATGTCCAGGTGGCTTACTTTGGAGTTGATTGGTCCCATCAACTAAAAGGGAGAAGTCGTCCTTGCAGGGGATTCTCTGTTGATACACATTTGGAGTTTCAGCATAGCAGCAGGGCTTCACCGGGCAAACCAACGGTCCAGGAGTTGCAGAAGGCATCTTCTTCAAGTTCTTCTTTGGTTCCTTCATCCAGTGGTTGACTCTGCCTTCCAAGCCAAAATCCTTGCCTTTTATTCAGTTCTCTCCCATTCATTCCAGCTAAGCTATCAGTCACCCAGCAGGGTATCTATCCTTGCCTGACAGTCAGCCGGCCAATCACTACAGAGTGCATTTGGGTATCCTAGGAGACTAAGCACAGGGAGTTTTGGGGAGCTCCCTCACTTCCTGCCCCCACCAGACACCCTGGAGCCAGAGGCAGGCTTCACTCATGAATCCCACAAAAGACCAAGTGAACAAAAGGACCAAACCTGGTTTTGCGTGCAGAGTAAATCTCAAGAAGGACCTTTCCACAAAGAAATGGCAAAAAAAGAAGACCGGGGGCATTTTGACAAAAATGGCACCCATGGTTGATTTACTGCAGCTGCGAATGCAGCCCGCGGTAAATGCACATCACATTAGTTAAAGGTAAGCCACTGCCACCAGCAATTCAGTGAGAAAAGGCTAAGATTAAAATGTTACATGAGAAGCTAGACAAAGGGGATACTAAGCAACTCCTCCAGCACCCTATTGTAAGATAGTGTGTGCTGAATCTAGAAAAGTTACAAATGTAAGTAAAGTCAATTTCACTTTACTACTCTGACAAACAGTAGTTTATCTCAAAGAAGGTATTTAAACATTTCAGAAATCTGAAAGACTTCCCTGTGCCACTGCACTGAAGATGCTGTGTGACTCAATGTAAACGATGATGCCTATGGAGTTTGTCAGGCTCCATAACCAAAAGAAACACAGAGTACAAATATCACATTAAGATACATGAGAGAGTGAGAAAAAGGGTCTCACTCTCTCCAGGTTAAGAAATCAAGTCCTCAAAATCCAGCAAAGTTGCTGGTGGTCTCTAAGGTGGAGGGAATTAGCACATTTCTGAGAATTCTCCCTAACATCCCCACACTATGTTGTTTCTCAGAAAGCAGCATTTGAGAGTTGAACTTGTTGCACTCTGCAAGAGTAAACATCAAAGACACAAACAATGTGCCTCATTAGGACCCAGGCGGTAAGGGGTTTACGGCGGCGTAAACAGCGCCGACCCTTACCGCCTGATTCCGAGGTCCCTTAGCGCCATTGCGGATTTAACACCTGCTTTTAGCAGGTGTTAAAATCCATGGCGCTAAGGGACCATGTCGTTAATTACGCCACCGTAATTTACGGTGGCGTAATTAACGCCTTCCCCACTCCCATTATGCCCTATGGGGCAAAAATGGGAATGGGGAAGGGTAAATGGGGATTGGGGACTTACCGCCCCGCCAACCTCGGAATGGGGCGGTAAGTCCGCCAACCACCATGGCGTAAACGTAGTTTACGCCATGGTGGTAAAGGTACGACCCAGGCGGTAACTTACCGCCTGGGTCGTAATGAGGCCCAATATGTCTATTTCCCGACAAGTCCACATGACATGAGACACAGTGCAATCTGCATGAAACACGTTTGAAATCAGTCTTCCCTTTAAGACTGATTTCACATTCTCCTCAAGAATACCTATACACATCTTATTAAGCATTTGTGCATACTCTAAGTCTGCAGATTGCCTCATGTTAATGGTAAGTTCCTGGAATTCAAAAAAATTCCAAAGGTAAAAAAAGATCAATACTATAGGTTTTTGACTATCCATAGATTACAGCATCTTGAAAACTGCTTCAGCTGTCACAGAAGTTAATTGTAACAAGTCTCCATGTGTACCTCCAAACAAATCGTCATAGTTAGTCTTCGAAACCTCTTGCATCCTCCAGTGAATAAAAGCTAGCATCAAGTTAGATGCCATGCTTACTTCATCTACAATCAAGCTATTTCATTTATTTAGAACTTTTCTAACTTCTTGTGTTGCACTTGATATACGTCTTTGATATGATTTTTTCCATGCTCCACTGGTAGCATCAACAGTCAATGTAAGGTAACACCTTGTACATTGACTGCTGCTAATGGAGCCGTTACAATACATGACAGAGAGCAATCAGTTACAATTTGTATCATAGCTCTTAATGCAGAATTAAAAAAGATGTACCTGTTCCTGCTTGTCCAATAACATACATCAATAGAGGTTTGTATTGGACACTTTCATCCATGATTGTCATCTGTAAACCATTTAAGAATCTGTCTTTGATTAAATAATACACTTCTTTTCGCTCTTAATAAGTTTACTATTTCATCATAATTTACATCTGCAATGATTGCTTGTTGCATTGCACTTTCTACTTCTTTCATGGCTCACCAAGCACATTTTGACTTCCTGGTGCAGAATCTTGACTGCCATCATGGGTCTCTTTGGCTAATTCAGCTGCCAAAAGTTCTTCTTGATGTAGTTCTTTTTCCAGTAACTCCAAGTAATGCTCACATCTGGAAACCTATGACTCTTCTAAAGTTTAAAAACTTCCAAGCAAATGTATGCTTTGCATGCCATGGGAATCACAACTGCAAAAAGACACAAATTAAATAATTCCTTTTGCTCTGCAGTTTGGCAAGACAGTTTCATGTTGTCACTCTTTGCTGCAATATTTTTCGATATGAGTAGTGCTACTTCATTTTAACAAAGATCCTGCAACTCAAGAGATTGATTTGGATAATATGTACCAATAAAGTTGGTTTTCCAAATCTCTGTACTGTTTCAACTAACTGCTGAATTTCACTGAGCGACTTCAGTACCCAATTTCTAGTAGTAGCTGGGGCAA
Source organism: Ambystoma mexicanum (assembly GCF_040938575.1). Taxonomy (NCBI): domain Eukaryota; kingdom Metazoa; phylum Chordata; class Amphibia; order Caudata; family Ambystomatidae; genus Ambystoma; species Ambystoma mexicanum. The sequence goes on along the minus strand of NC_090937.1, from coordinate 1,502,104,446 downwards.
GACTTAACCAAAGTACTGTAATTCTACATCCATTCAATGGCAAACTAGTTATCCTATCTGCAGCATTGTAGCTTCCACTCTCTCTATGTGAGACCATCTTCAGACCAAAGCTTAGAAGTTTCTGACTAAGGCTTTATCTGCTGAAAAGTCTGCCCATACTTCAGCTGCATTGCTCTATTCAGCTTTTGTCTGTGAAATTAAGATGCAAGTTCAACGCGGTATCAAGGAACGTACTTATCAGCTGCAAGAGTAACACAGTAAAATGGGGACTCATTCTGATACTTGTGAAATAAAACCAATAATAAAACTCATCCATAAATACAGGAGTACAGTTAAGTTTCATCAAACATAGTGATAGGACGAAACATGGTAAATAGGCGTTAAGAGCTTGTTTTTGCAACAAACGTGTATTAACCGTTTATGTGTGCATAAAGCTGCTCTGGATGTTGATTTAGTGCAGAGTTTGCAATCCCAGGCCAGTACCGAAAGAAGTATACAGTGGTTGTCATTTTTTGAGGTCATAGATTAGAGCTTGCAGGTTTCCACTAACAAGTAATGAACGCATGACCATTTTATAATTCAAAAATCCCTTGTAAAATATAATTTTCGAATGTAGCCAAACATAACCTCAGTGGTTTCAAATTGACCCGTAGTACATTTTCTCTGGAAAAAGGTTAGAGTGTCACTGATATGCAACATTTGTGTCACAGTACGTCCGTGGTTCAAGGCTCTGATGGTGACATGTTGGTAAGCGCTTTTCAAATGAACAGAGATGAGGCGACCAGGGCAGATGATTAAAGATCCTCTGGTTGTCTCAAATATTTCAATGAATTAACGTTACGCTGTGGGAATTAGGGGAAGATTGTGATGTTAAATATTGTAATTGAGGGTGGTGTGTGAAGGCTCGTGGACCCAATTATTGGACATAATGTATGATTTTCTAAAAGAGTCACAGTGCAAACACAATCAGCTTTGTGTGGGGAGATGTGTTCATGTTGCACAATCACAAATGCCAATTACTTTGCATTGTAAAGAATTTCTAGATTTAGGGGTGTTTCTTTGACAGCACATTTTCATGCAGTTCTGTTCTGCAATCTTTTCGAATAAAGTCCCAGCTATGCCTGGGCCCTGACTAATATTGTGTTACTTCTTACACCAGAGTACCCCCCTTTTTGACTATTTTTGTAATTTATTGTTGAGTTTCAAGGCGGCCCCAGGCACATCTGTAACATAATGAGCAACAATTGCTGTATCATCAGCAATATAGTGTACATCAGTATTTGCATTGCAAAGCTGAGCAATGACAGGATTGTGTTAATTAATGCATTGGCATTCCTTATCTCTTTTTAAATGATAGATATTTCTCAGTGATTTGCTAGTAGCATGGCGTCCAACAGACACGTGTTTCTATCACAACAAAAATGTTTCTATTGCACCAAGAAACACTTGTGTGCATGCGTGTTAAGAATGACATATCATATCAAATCATGACATCAAACTATTTGCTCAACTAACTGTTGTCAAATACCTTGGAAAGCCAAAAGTGTAATACTTGTCTTTCATGTGTATTTTTTTCTGACAGTACTTTCCATATGAGTGGATTTGACATCTGTCTACCTTGTTCTGTAGATCATGATTCACATGCTGAGCAGAAATGGAACAAATATTATATGTATCCATAAACTCCATCACACAGCCATCACATTCTTTACCAAACCAAGGAGCACTTTTAATCCACAACAGCATATGTACATGTGGAGCCCCACGAGTCTGGTACTCTGCCCTCCAAAAGAAATGTTTAACAGTGCCCAGTGGACCATTTTCTTTATTACATATAAAGTGTAACATGGCTAAAATTCTGTGATGAAAGAACCACAATACACCTACAGGGTCCATGGGACACAATTCTCCTGGTGTCATGTGTTCTATGTCTTCTTTCTGTGGATTACTTTCATGAATCCACTGTGTCAGATCATCCCAACCATACTCAGCGCAGCACAAACTGTTTTGGAGGGCCCAGGTTTCTGATCATGCATCTAAGTGCCTACTTTACCAATAATCCTTGGTTCCTCTCACTGTGGCAAGAATATTGGTAAATTGGTAATATTAGTAAGTTTACCCTCTAAAACTTCAATTTTTTCTTTCACCTGTTGCAGCATCTCGCATGCAGAAAGATGTTTAAATCTAGTTCCAATCTGAAGTGTATGAGCAACAGCATAACATAAAGTTGAACAAGCACTGTCATACAATAAGTGCAAACTATATTCAATATTGGTGTGCAATTGGAAATTTTCAGAATACATTCTGTACAACGTTATTCTAAAGAAGAAATTGTAACCTTCTAATCATCCACTCTGCTTCCTGTTCTAGTAGGAAAAATATATTTATATGACAAGCTTCTAATGTCTTTTTCCCAATCATTGATTGGTGCACTTTCTGTTGCTTTCATTTGGTACAATTCTAAACTGTTGCTTATGACCTCACGTGAGTGTAGAGGATGAATAGTGTAAGGTTCATACAAACTATTCTCTTCTGCAACAGATAGATGTTGGAACTGACCTTCACTGGTTTTGTTTGTTGACTCAACATCAAGCGTATGCACGTCTGCTCCAGTCAGACTGCCTTTGTATGAATATATCATTGTGGTCCAATAGAAAAGCCAATGGGCCTCATTACGAATGTGGCAGTAAGGCAACAACGGCACCGGTAGTGCTACCGGCACCATTGTCACCATACCACCACATTACGAGTTCTGCTTGCGGGTGCCGCTCTGAACGCCAAGAAAGACCATTCACGGTTGCCGGTGCCGGTAGCGAGTTTGCAGTAGACGTGCCCCTTTTAAGGTCACGGCTATCGCCAAACTCGTAATGAGGCCCAATGTGTTTTTCACCTTTCTTTTTTTTTAATTGTTTTTATTTTATTATAGTGCGTTATTGGATGACTTGCATCCTGTTGCACTCACATAGTCAAAACCAATACATAACAGAATTTAAAATACATTCATGTAATTAAAAACCTACAATTCATACAAAAGTCCTCCATGAGGGACTATCTTAAAATGACTTAAAAACTATTCCCATCAACTTTCATTATCATTTTGCTAGCCATGTCCCACACATGCAATGCTGCAGAACTTAGTACTGAAGACTTGGGTTCAAATAGATAACTCCAAAAAGTGTCAGAGTTCGGGTTGCTATATTATTCATATTTTTCATATGACTGCTTGTAAACTGCTCCTAGATATTCACATTGTGTTAGAAAATGGTTCTCACACAGAGTCTGCAAAGCCTTTGCAATCACTAAATACCATGACATGCACCCGTGTTTTCCAACACCTTGATTGTTTGAAGCCTAACTGACAGGATGAACCTAGTCATTGTCGGGTTTCGCTCCCTTATCAGGTATAACCTGGGACTGTTTCTATCAAAGGATTGCCTGACATACTAGCCACTTTTCTTTAATGTACCAAGATGGTTTAGTGCAGAGTCTATGTCATCCATCCTTGCTTTATCAGGAATGTTGGCCAGATTAAATTCTAACCATTTTTTCGGAGTTGTGTTATCCAAATCTTATCCATACAATGTATTACTCTAGAATCTAATTCCCTAAACCAATGACTGGTCTCATACCTGTTTGCATGTTGTTTAGTGAGCGAAAGTAAACTATCTGTGCCTGCTAGGTCAAACTTTATTTTGGCCCATAAATTAAAGGAGGCTACTGACCATTGCATGCTCAGCTAAGAGAGCCCCAGCCCTAGTCTAATAGCCTGGACTGGAGTACCAGGGGGTAGACTTAACATTTAATGCAAGATCGTTCTTTCTAGTTTCACAATTACCTCAACCCTTTTCATGGGAAAGACCTCCAGGGCCTACATAATTGTGGGAACAATTGATTTGTTATATGCTAGAAGTTTTGCTTCAAGACATTTAACCCCTTCCATGTTGATTGATTTCCTAAGAGCTAACCATTTCCCCCAAGCTTTTTGGGTCACTTCTTCTAAGATCGAAACCGCTGTAAACTTTGCCATTATGGTAATTCCCAGATAGTGATAGCTATTGGTGGTTTCTAGTCTTTCTCCCCTAATCACCAATTACTATTGGTACAATTATACTTCAAGCATTTAATGAATGAGAGGATGGTATTTTAGGGCAAAGCGGTGTTTTGATTGGCATGGTGTGTGTCGAATAGTTGGAGTGTGGCTGGCTGATTGTTTGTGGTGAGATGTGTGCATCTCTGATGAGGTGCCTGTGTGTTGATGGGATGAGGTTTATCTGTTGGCTTGTTGTGTATGAAAGTCTTTAGGTGTGGGTGTGATAGTCGTATTGGGTTATGACGTGTAGGCGTTTCATATGGGTGTTTGATGTTGGTGCCTGAGAGGATGAATAGATGTTTGATAGAGTAGGTGGGCATGTCTTTTGTTTGAATGGCAGTCTAATGGCTTTGTGGTGGTCTTGGACTTGTCTATTGAACATTCTTTGGGGTAAGGTGGGCTGATGCGGTGCAATCTGTCTAATGCATTAGGTGTCAGATGGGTGCTTGGAGGGAGGGCCATTTGGTGGTGTCTGAGAGATTCTGATTGGTAACAATATCTCATACAGTAGGAGTGATGATGACTGGTGGGGTGTAGGAGTGTGCATTATTTGCAGGCATGCCACCAGAGAAGACAACGTGCATGCCATATATCGGATTTCAGCAAAAAAGCATCAGCAATAATGTTCACTATTGAAGAGAATGTAAAATTTATGCATCCCATGTGCTGACTTTGTCAATATTGGTCGGTCTAACTTGTTCTTGTATTGTACATATTTGTTTTATTGTATATGAGAGGCTGAAAAGGATAGGTCAGTGTTTGGGAAAGTGTGTATGTTGGATTTGGGAGCTGGACTCTTAGCAGTTGAGAGAGGTATCTCTAGGTTTTAAATGAGGTGTGGATATTTGGGGCTGCATGGATCTGTAATGGGATGTGTGGCAGCCAGACAAGGTGTGTTGCCATCTGATGGGGTCTGTGTTTGTGTGATGGGATTGAGGGTGACCAAAGAGATGTGTAGGTGTATTCCTGGTGTCTTGGGTTGGCAAGGGCAGTGCCTGGGGTACTGCTAGGGTTAAATATTTGGTACTATGCTATTTGATACAGAACTATAGTATCTGGTGCAGAGGTAGTGAGGATTTCTGATGTGGCCATAGGAAGGGCATTTGATGGGGGTGTTGATTTTGTCTGTTGGGGGAGGTTGTGATGTTGTTTGATAAGGAGGTGCTGGGTGTTGGATGGGGTACTAGTGGAGGTATCTGTTGTACTATGGTTTTTGTTTGTCTGAACTGGAAGTCTAGCTTTTGTGTTATATGTCAGGATCGACATCCTATCTCATATCATCTTTAATAATAAGAGTGTGTCTAACTGTTTGTTGTGTGTGTGTGTGTGTGTGTGTGAGGTGAGTAACAATGCAAGGTTGCTGGGAGCTTAAATCCACTCATATTTCTCCTGGATGGTAAAACAAGTTGAAGGTGGTTGAAATCTTCAAAGCAAGAAAAATAATTCTGACATCTATGTAACCGTTCAAACTATCAGCACCTCTTTAATATGCAATAAAATCTTTAAGTGATCACCCCCCTTGTCATTTCTGAACTCCACAGTCATCCGCCTGTACATGCCCCAGCTCTTTTTCACAATTTCAGTCCCTTCAACAAGCCTCTGTTGTGTGTGTGTCTGTGCAAGGCATAAAATAACTAATGTCGCAAAGCATTTGCTATGCAACACTGTAGGTTTACTAATTAACTTGGCACCCGTGTAGAAAAGCTAGCTATTTAATATACCCTGTTCAATGAAAGCACAGCTCGCCCTGCATTCCCCTTACCTTCAGGGCTTTCTTCAAATTATTTCCTCTGTTTACAGCAAGTTTAAAGGGGCTAATGTAGAGAGAGTGCAGCAGTAATCCTCTCCTCTATGCTTGAGTGCCAAAGGCTTCTGTGGGAGGCTAGATTTTTGTTTTCTTTTTCAAATAATTGCAAACCAGAAGTAAGCGGGATGGTACTTTTAAGTTAACTATAATCTGTCTGGCAAAGACAGTATGTGTTGGCTTTATATTTATTTTTTAAAGATTGTCTTGCAATTCCATTCCTAAACGTTTAAGTTGTTACATAATGCATAATTACAGTATTGCTACTGTAAAACACTACATTGTCTCCATGCTTTACAGTAAAGTGTAGCTTGGTGTATCTAAATCACAGTGGCAACTATATTTAATTGTGTTGTGTAAGATGCATCATACTGACTAGTGAACACTTGAAAATGTACATTATCACATGGCCAAATACATTTGATGACAAACCTGGTTCTGTAAACTGATCGTTGCATGCATCTTGCAACTGGTGCTCATCCCAGGAGAAAATCCCATACTACTTGACATTAAATCGGATCACCGCAAACTACAATATTCCACTTTGTTTGCCTAGTTCTCTGTCTGGTAGGCATCCACGCTACTTAGTGTTGTAATTTTTCTCTTAGATAATGAATACACAAAGCTAAGGTTTACACAACGTAGTGATCAGAAGATCCATCGAGTCTAAACATCCACAGATCTACTGCACTGCCATACACTGTAGTTAGCCTACACAGCTTGCTTTGCTCTATGATTCATTATGATCGCATTATATATTAGCATATGTGGGAGAGACATAGCCAAACTGTTTTCAGAGCCTTTTTATCATACCTATTTGTGTCCATTCATGCAGCTAACCTTTTACATTTTACAGACACTCATCCAGTGCTTATAAAGTCTTTTTTCCCACTCCCATAGTTGAGTAGATTTTATGAAGGGCAAGTCCAATTTGCAGGAGATGTTTGAAACTTTTATTTAACATTTACTTTAAAAGCTTTCAACGAGAGGTTAGAGGAAAAGCATTTAGTTTTACATTTATTTATTTATTTTATTTATTTATTTGCATTTATAAAGCGCACAGAACTGCCCTGTGCCACATCCATTTACTTTGCTTGCAGTAAATTGCAGTCAAATAAATGTTTCCCCGTGCATGGCTGCTGTCCTCGGGTGGCAGCAGTGTCCCAAACATAAAGTAGATGTGTTGTGCACCATTTTCCAGAAAGCTCATTTAAATTTGACGTCATAGGTTGCCATGGGTTGAGTGCATTTCTCTTAGGTCGAGTAGGCAAACTAAGATGCTCGACCTGCAGGTCTAGTGGAATTTTAAAGCATTTGCAATGACTGACTCATCTCAATAATATTTTACTGAAGTGACACACAAAACTTCTCTAGTGTTGCTTATTTTATGTCTTGCGTACACATAACTTCTGGTGACATTTAACATATTAGTAAAACATTGCTAATCAAATGGGTTTGTTTGCTAATCAAGAACATTTTTATTAGCAAACTGTGCTAATCAATTTTGGAAAACTAATGTATGCCTTCAGTGTGCCCCATGTTACGCTCACCTTGTATCCACGGGGACACCACTCAGCCCTGGTTGGTTGTCGAAACCTTCTCCCGATTTCCGGATGGTGTCTTCGGAGGAAGTCTAGCCTGAAAACACAGGAGGGCTGGGTTCAAGACTGACCAACTCAGGTAAAGTATCCTCCCCAAACCCCTTTGGCTTCAGCCCTTAGGCCCGCTCCTCACCTTGTTGTGTTATTAGGCTTGCTCTCCATCCTGCTTTCTTAGTAGGGGGGCGTAGTCTTCAGTGGGCGTGGGCGACCGAGTTACTTCACTGGTGCGTGCCCGTTCTTGCTCATGTCTTCAAGGTAGGTCTTATTTTTGTATAGCGCTGTTTGTTCTTGCCTGCCTTTCTTTTGTGATTAATAATGTCCTTTCTTTCGCCCTAGGTGTGCAGGAGATTCGGCGTGGCATGCTGGTTGGTTTGAGCACCGCCGGCAAATGATGGCGCGTGATGTGCGCTGCAATGAGGTACGTAATGCGCTATGCACTGCGCTGCCTTGTCTTGCCTTTGCTAACCTGTTTCTCCTCTTTTCCTTACAGGTCGCGCTGTCCTTCTCCAGTAGGTGTGGAACTCTGGAACAATGCCGGCCGGGAGGTGACAAGCCAGGTAAGCTTCTTGTGATTTTGTGGCTATACCATGATGGTATAGTTCTCTTTAAGCATGTGGATGTGTTTTGTATGGTGTGAATGTGTTTGGGCTTATGATATGAGAGTTGAGGGTATTTGATTTGTGGTTATGCCAGTGTCTGACATGTGTGCTAATGACTTTATGTGTGTTATGTGTCTAATTATGTGGGAGCTGGTATGGTATGTAAACATGAGTTAGGAAGATGTGTCTGAGTGAAGTGTATTTGACTGCAGGTAGATCCATGTCTAAAGTACGGAGGACCTGAGGGGACAGGAGGGGACAGGAGCAAGGTTGACCTGGTGGCTGGGATGTTATAAATTAATAGGAAATATCCTCCAAGCTGCTCACATATGTTATCAGTGAACAGAGAAAGACAGTCTGCTGTCTTATTTTGAGGATGGTATGTGTGTGAAGTGCCTAGAACCCCTTGCTCGAAGTTTAAGTAATGTCTCTTTGTTTTCCCGGATGTTTCCATTGCAGTTGATATCTTTGTCTCTCATGTGGGGTCTAACGCTTCAAATGAGATGTTTTGTTGAAGGATCATTGCAGAACCTCTTAACTGTCAAAGCCTGAAATAGTTGCTATCCAGAGCCAAGTAAACTAGACCCTACTTTATTTTGTGTTTTTTTATGACTACTGCGTTTGATCTTTTTCCTGCCTAAGCTAAATTCTACAGGCCATTCCAATATTTTGATAGAGGATTGAGGTGCTTAGACAATCATACAGTCGTTTTTTCTCTTTATTTATACTCAACCAACTTTAAAATATCCATTTTATAATACTGTCAAAGATGTGTTTGATTTTACTTTGGTTATATTGGAAGCCACCTACTAACTCAGTGATAATCTGAGTGTTGTGGGCATCATTGTGGAATTCCCAGTGCACAACTTGTGGGGGTGTTTGCCAGGGCCGAGCCCTGGCACTTATTTGTGAGTCCCGGCACTTATTGTCTCAGACTCGTATTGATTATGAAGTGATGATAGCCAGATCATCCATCAACCCCAATGAGCAGGAGCGAGCTGTAGTTTAACCCGAAATGTGTTGACACTGTGGGGAGCAGCTGTGAGTGATGGCAGTAATGGTGGGGGAACTGTCCGCCCGCAGTGTCCCAAGTGTGCTAGAAAATATATTGTACCCTGGCATTTATATTTTTACAAATTAAGAACTTGCAATTCCATACCTGATTCTGTTTTTGGCCGGGAGGGGCAGGAACTGGGTGGGAATGGCCATAGGGATTAGCATGGCCATGTGCAGTCAATGGGTGAGCAAATAATAAAACAACACTGATAAGCTATGTGCCCCTCCTCATATGACATTTCTTCCTAGCTGTACTCTAATGCAATCCGTTCGGTTTATAGGTGTTGTTGCCAACTAATAGCTTAAAATAAAAACTGATGTGCATAGAGTGGGGAAGTGAACAGGAGGGTGTGGGCATGAGAGTAACAAGGCATTTAGCAGAGGGCACACAAGACTCTCTCAAATGCATCTCAAAACAGATGGATATGACATTTGTTATTAAAACAGAGGAATTTTGATGCACTTTGTGGAAGGAGTACAACAGTGTGCGGGTGCTACTTGAAAACACATGGCAGTTCTGGGGTGAGGTCATTCAGGGGTTTCATCCATGCCTCCAAGCCACTCACCTTTGTCCTGTCTTTCTCCCCACAGTGAACAAAACATCCCCCTATCGCAGTCCAAAATTGGAGCACCCTGGGCAGGAGCCACTTCCAGCACCCTTTTGTTGACCTCGGAAAGACCCTCCCTGGACCAGGGTTCCAAGAAAAGTCAGGTAAGAGAGCTGAGTGTCACTATTGCATGGGTGCAGTGCTGTGGGCACACTTTGTGGAAGTTGTAAGAATGACTTGACCTTCAACCTTGCAGTGGTGCTTGGGTGTTGGTGGTCTAAGGGTGTTGAGTTTGGTGATCTATGCGGTTGTTCATATGGTCTTAACTTAGCCAGCAACAATGTTAATGACAGTCTCTTTCCAGATCAAAGCACATTCATGTAATTCTTGCCTTTATTAATGCTATTCTATGCCTACCCCCTTGTTGCTTGCAATGCAAATCCGGGTTAGTGCTTCTCTGTTGGGGAAGTTTTGTCCAGTATGTCATTAAATGTCCTCACATTTCTGTTGCTTTTAGAAATGCGCTGCCCTATCCATGTATCGTTTGGGCCTAAGCATGACCATTGGTGGATGAATGTGGGTCTCTGCAGGTATAATTTATGTATCTGTCTACTTAAGTGGAAGGGGCATATGCTTATGTCGAGGCATATGGTTGCAAGTAGGTGTCTATTGAGATGTATTCAAGAAGGCATGAGTGTATGAGTGAGTGTTTTTTTGTGATTGTCTTCAAGCTAGAATGAATATGTGCTCTCTTGATCTCTGCTCTTCCTTCCCAGGTGGTGACTGCTGATGTTGCTGTCAACATACTTGTCTTGCTCCCACTATTGTAAACGTGTTTGCTGTACCTAAGTGTGGTGCAAGTACCCCAGACATGGACTGGTATTGTCATCTTTGAAATGATGATTGCTTATTATGCTAACAGGGCACAACAGGTTCACTCACCAGTAGACATTAGCTATGATATTTGACTTTTTGGAAGTACAACATGATGTGCTGTGTGAATTTATACCATTGAGGTGGCAATTGACTTTTTTAAGGCTGGGTAGTAGGTTGCAACCCAGATTTTGGCAACCTGTTACTGAATAAAGCGGTTGGACCCGAGGTGCTTCTGGGAATACCCATGCTGTATTCTACATGCTAAAGGTTGTGAGATATTTCTATGTTTATTGTATTATGTGCCTAGGTCCTATAATACCTTAAGATAATCCTGGCTTATTACATGTGTCAAGGCTGCTCCTCTCACTCCACTCACACTCACTACTGGATTGGTCTAAAAGCATCAGTTTATTGGACTGTGACTATTTTATAGGGTACAGTTGTTTGATGGCTGGGGTCAATCAGTGTATATACACTTTGCATACAATAACACATATGATGTTACTTTTGGGATACCAGCCCCAGAAAGTGTATGTTGTTTTTTTTTCACTCGGTTATGAAAGCTATAGTTTCCCAAGGGAACCTCAAACACACCCCCATGTCCACTGCCTTCCATCAACTGTATACTTGACACGTTGTAAAATGGTTGTGCCTCCACCAACTATACTTCTCCAAGCTAGATATGCCAAATTTAAACAGGTACTGGAAGGCATAAAATTGCCAAGTGATAAGTGGCCTGTAGCTGGGTATAATGTAAGGTCATTGAAGATTTGGAGATGAGTCCGTTGGTTAGGGAGAAGTGAGGGTTTGGGAATAGTGCGGACTCCATCTTGTGCCGTTGTGACTCGTTGGACTATTACCCCGCTGAGACGTGGAAACTGAACAACTGAAATCAGCTGTAGTTGGTCGGGGATTGTGCCTCTTTTGTATAACTGACTTCTTTCTCTCTATATGTTTTTGGAACTAAATTACAGAGAATGGTGCAGATGTCTACGCACACTACAAGATCAATGTGCAGGCAAGTGTTGAAGATTATTGAAATCAACTCCCAGGTAAGTCTGTAACTAGATGGGTATACCTATGCTGTTGGCACCATGTGATGACTTTTGAAGCAGCATGCCTGAGACAAATCTCAGGTTTCTCTCTTCCCTGTAAAATGATAATTTAGTCCAAGGCTGGCCAGTAGATTAGGCCCATGCAATTTGCATCTATCGAACCAGCCCATTGGAATTCCTGAAGGACAGTGAGTTCTCTCTGCTTGCGCTACCCTAGCTGGTTGATGGCAAAATCTCTGCAGTCATATTTTTCCTGCAGGTGACCTGGGTATTGTCTTCTCTACATACAACACCATAGACCAGGGCTCAGTGAGTTCTCTCCCATTCCCCTGGCCAGCTAGTTGATGGCAAAATTGATGCAGCCATATTTCTCTTGCAGGTTGACCCGGGCATCGTCTTCTCTACATCCAGCACCATAGACCAGGGCTAGTCACAGGATTAGGCCCAGGCAGTTTGCATCTTTCCAACCCGCCCATCAGAGTGCCTGGCTGGGCACTGAGTTTTCCCCCTTTGTGCTCCCATGGGCAGCTGGTTGATGGCAAAACTCTGCAGCTGTATTTCTCATGCAGGTGAACCCGGGCATCGTCTTCTCTACATCCAACACCATAGACCAGGGATCGCCACTAGATTAGGTCCATGGAGTTTGCATCTATCCATCCCGCCCATCGGAATGCCTGGCTGGGCACTGAGTTCTCCCCGCCCTGTGCTCCCCTGGGCAGATAGTTGATGGAAAAATCTCTGCAGCTGTATTTCTCTTGCAGGTGGACATGGGCATTGACTTCTCTACATCCAGCACAGGAGAGCAGGACTTGTCACTAGATTAGGCCCAAGCAGTTTGCGTCTATCCAACCCGCCCATTGGAGTGCCTGGCTGGGCACTGAGTTCACCCTTTTGCGCTCCCCTGGGCAGCTAATTGATGGCATAATTGTTGCAGCCGTATTTCTTTTGCAGGTGGACCCGGTCATCATCTTCTCTACATATAGCACTGTAGACCAGGGCTCGTCACTAGATTAGGCCCATGCAGTTTGTGTTCATCCAACCCGCCCATTGGAGTGCCTGGCTGGGCACCGAGTTCTCCCCCATGCTCTCTCATGGACAGCTGATTGATGGAAAAATCTCTGCAGCTGTGTTTCTCTTGCAGGTCGACCGGGGCATCGTCTTCTCTACATCCAAAACCATAGACCAGGGATCGCCATTAGATTATGTCCATGGAGTTTGCATCTATCCATCCTGCCCATCGGAATGCCTGGCTGGGCACTGAGTTCTCCCCGCCCTGTGCTCCCCTGGGAAGCTAGTTGATGGCAAAATCTCTGAAGCTGTATTTCTCTTGCAGGTGACATGGGCATCAACTTCTCTACATCCACAGCATCGGAGAGCTGGGCTTGTCACTAGATTCGGCCCATGCAGTTATGTCTATCAAAACACGCCCCTCAGAGTGCCTGGCTGGGCACTGCGTTCTCCCCCGTGCGCTCCCCAGGAAAGCTAGTTGATGGCAAAATTGCTGCAGCAGTATTTTTCTTGCAGGTGGACCCGGTCATCGGCTTCTCTACATCCAGCACTGTAGACCAGGTTTTGTCACTAGATGAGGCCCATGCAGTTTGCGTCTATCCAACCTGCCCATCGGAGTGCTAGCTGGGTAATGAGTTCTCCCCCATGCTCTCCCATGGGCATCTGGTTGATGGCAAAATCTCTGCAGCCATATTTCTCTTGTAGGTGGAAACGGGCATCGACTTCTCTACATCCAGCACCATAGATCAGGACTCACCACTAGATTAGGTCGATGCAGTTTGCATCTATCCATCCCGCCCATCGGAGCTCCTTAAATTGCAGTGAGTTGTCCCCCATTGTGCTCCCCCGGCAGCTGGTTGAAGCAAAATCTCTGCAGCCGGCTTTTCTCTTGCAGGCGGACAAGGGCATCATCTTCTTTACATTCAACATTGTAGAGCAGGGCTCACCAGTAGATTAGGCCCATGCAGTTTGCATCTATCCATCCATCCCATTGGAGTGCCTTACAGTACGGAGCAGTGAGTTCTCCCCCTTACGCTCCCCTGGGCAGCTGGTTGATGGCAAAATCTTTGCAGCCATACTTCTCTTGCAGGTGGACCCGGGCATCATCTTTTTTTACACCCAGCACCACAGACCAGGGCTTGTCACTAGATTAGGCCCATGCAGTTTGAGTCTATCCAACCTGCCCATTGGAGCGCCTTATGGGGCAGTGAATTCTCCCCGCCCTGTGCTCCCCTTGGCAACTGGTTGACGGCAGAATCTCTGCAGCCATAGTTTCTCTTGCAGGTGGACCTGGCATCATCTTCTCTACATCCAAGACCGTAGACCAGGGCTAAGCACTAGATTAGGCCCATGCAGTTTGCGTCTATACAACCCGCTCATCGGAGCGCCTGATGGGGTAGTGAGTTCTCCAGCCTTGCGCTCCCACAGGCAGCTGGTTGAAGGAAGCATCTCTGCAGCTGTCTTTTCTCTTGCAGGTGAACCCTCTACATCAGACACCATAGACCACGGCTCACCGCTAGACTAGGCCGAAGTTGTTTTTAAATGAATGCATTTCTCAATATGTCAGTTAACTACCCAGTAATGTTAGTGTGATTTTCAACCTCTATGTTTCAATTCTAATAACTAACATTTGGATACATTTTGATCATCTATTATAATGTCTTTTATTACATACTTGTTGTTTACTGCCTTGCAGTACTTTCGTTTCAAATAAAACATTTCACAAGATTAAAAAGTATGCTATCAAGAATATCCTACCTTTTTCCAAGGACCATCCAATATTATTATCATTATTATTATTATTATTATAAAACTGTGTAAAGCACAAATCTAAGACCCAAGGGTGTCTAGACGCTGACATATCTGAAAGATGTAGCACTCTAGATCATGAATCAGCTGTGTAAAGCAAGTAAAAACCACTCTGTTTGTAGAAGGATATGCTCTGCTCCAAAAAGGGATTAAAGGTGACCTCACCAGTCTTGATGGTCCAAAAGTCGACCAATGGGGCATTTAGCAGTCAAGAAAACCTTTGGTGGTTCTTGATGGTTCAACAACATGCATTACAAAATATATGGGGGCAAAGGTAAGGTTGACAGGGAATGCCCTTATTGAAGCAATTTATAACACGAAAGGTATGGACAATTACCAACTGTATTCCAATTTAAGTGAAAAACCAGAGTCTAGTCTATTTTCCAAAGTCAGGTAAACAACATGTTCGTCGGAATAAAACCACCGTGGTTGAGGGCAAAATTAGTTGCTACTGAGGGAGGGAACTACTGTGGGTTTTAACACCCACAGGGGCAAGGCTGTGTGGGAAGACAGAAAAGGATAGAATGAGATTCCAAATATTCCTTCCTAGTCAGCTATTCTGTCCCTGTGTAGCGCTGCTGGACCGCCTACAAAAACAGGGGATAGAATAAGAAGAAAAACTAGCTTCTTCTAAATGTAATACACCATTCAGCCTTGCAGCAAAAGTTCCCTACAACTACTCTCTCCCCCTATGTGTTTGCATGTGGAGAGACAAATACCAGATCTAAAAACAGTGTTATTGCGATGGGGAGCAACAACATCCTATGGGTTTTATACAAATTTATTTACCCAAGGATTGTTAGTCACAACTCATCCACTGTGATTTTTAAAACAAGGAAAATCACAAGGTCAGGTTGAAATCACTCTGAGCTAGTGTTTAGAACAACAACAAAAAAGACAACAATTACAACATTCTCCACTCCGCCTTCTTCTAGAACCTCCTATTGATCTAGCGAGTGGAGGATGGTAAAAAATTGCTCATAAATAGAAAGTGAATGTGGTATCTATCTTATGTAGCAATTACTGTCTACCGGTTTCAGCGGCTCATGTTTATTAAGGTCGCTTTCTTCAGGACAGTCTTTTTCTATGTGTTTAACACCACCGGGGAAGAGAGATGAGTGCTATGCCCCATGTGTAATTTCTGGTATGGAAAGTGGATAGTAAATACTTTACCACCTCCTTCCTATGGCATGGCTGGACCAGACAGGTGACCTGTGTAAGAAAACAAGAACATATTCACTACACGTGTCTCCATAGGTTGTTCACTGCCAATCAATGGCTTTAAGGATTAGCAATTTTTTAGTGCCAATCCTGATCTAAAACACACTACGCAGGGCGTGATATGGGTTACCTCTTTAGCAAAGTTCGGAGTCAAAGGATAAACAGAAACCACTTGTGACACCCAGGGGACCCCCGACTGCCACAGGCTAGCTAGAGTATTAAATAGCCTGTTGCACGGCCCAAACCACTCTTTCATGAGTATGCTCCTGAGCTGTGCTGTCTATTGTTAGCCTGGTCCTATACATTGGCACTGACCTAGGTATGGGTCTCTTCATGTGCCTCGGATGGGTTCACAGGTAGCGAACACTTGGTCTCACCATGGATCAACTTTGTTGTGGTATTCCTGGATCAAAAACAAACAATACAAGCAGTGTTTAGATTCAGCTGTTCGCAATGGAGGGCCGTAGCTAAAGGGCACTTCAAGGTGCATTTAGTGCTGACAAATGTCTATTTGAACTCAGACCACGTAGCCGGCAGCGCTACTAGCTATTTAGCCCACTAAGCGCTTGTGAAGTCTCTTACCGTACTCCGATATCAGCTCCAGTCCGAAAGTGCCCTCTCTCTACCACGTACACCAGCCAAGCTATTGGAGGACCAATAGATAGCCCATCCAAAATCACGTGCCGTGCGTATAACGCGTCGCGTGTGCAGCGCGTGTTGCCCACGGCACCCTCTGCCCGGAAGTCAGGCATCTGACAGGACTCAATTTGCGGACACGGGCGGCCGTTGCTACCATCCATTGTTGAGCTCATTGCTATGGCGACGTGGCCCAACAGGTTTGTAATAAAGGGACGCTAGTGAGCCGCGTGCCTGATGCAAGTTAGCACTCGATGATACGGTGTCATTGAGCGCTGTCTCTGAACGGCCTCAATAGTCAAAATGGCCAAGATCTATGCTCTCGTCTCATCTATGAGCGCTGTTGTTGTGAAGGCTCATATCGAACAGGCATTCTCTCGCAGTGCCAGCGTAAAGTATGCTCTGAGAAAGACACTTGAAAAGTGGGAAGGGGGAACGTCCCTGGATGCTCAGCTGTTCATAGCCAATGTTTGCCATACAATACTCTCATTGAGTCCCACCTTGTCTAATTTTAGACCGAATATCCATCTTTGCTCTCTCTTAAGGAGCAAACAGGGTCATATCTCCACCGTCTTGGGCAAGTGACTTTCTCTATGATGGTCCATGTCATTTCATTTGCTTCATGTCTTTGTGCTTTGAAGTGCTCGACTAGAGGGACATTTTCCCTCTCAGTTCGTATATATGACATATGCTCTTGTATGCGCTTTTTGACTGATCTCGTGGTCATCCCTATGTATTTTTTGGTGCACGGACAGGTGATCATATATATCGCGTTGGAGGTGTTACAATTGGTTAGAGATTGTTGTTGCCATGGAGTGGCTAGGCACAATTCCAATGTTTGGGATTTTTTCATCAGGGCACACACATTGCATTGTCCGCAGGGTGTGTGTCCACAAGGTGGTGTGGTACCCCAGAGTGTCGTCTTTCTCGTGGGATCCTGAGGTGGTGTGTATGAATGAATTAGAGTGTCTTGTATGTTCTTCCTCTTTTTGATGGCAAACCGTGGTGTGGGCAAATTAACGGGCCCCATGTTTAGAAGTGGCCAGAGTTTAATAATTTCTCTTTTAATTTGGTTCACTTTGTTGGAATAACTGAACACTGCAGTGATGGTGTTTTCACCTGCTGGGCGTGTTTGTTGCTGTAAAGTAATGGCCCGTGGAATATTTCTCGCTCTTTTGCGGGCCATTTTGATTGTCTTTTTAGGGTAACCCCTCTCCACCAGTTTGTCTGCCAAAATCTTGGCTTGGGAATCATATTCTTGGACGGTTGAACAGTTACGCCTGTAACTCAAAAACTGTCCGAATGGGAGATTTTCCCGTAGGCTTTGTGGGTGGAAGCTTCTGTAGTCCAATAGGGCATTTCGGTCTTCAGGTTTACTGAAAACTGTGGTCGAAAGATACCCTCCATCAGATTTGATTTCTACATCCAAGAAATGGATCTCTTGTTTGGAAATGCTGTGGGTGAATTTTAGAAAGGGTTTACGGGAATTTAGCCAATCCAAGAACAGTAAAAAAAAATTAAGTTTCTGACCCTGTATAAATAGCCAAGATATCATCAATGTATATTGTCCATAGAGATATCTGTGATCGAAAGCAGTTTGTTGCTGTGTAAATGTGTTGTTCTTCGAATTCTGCCACATAAAGGTTGGCCAGGGAAGGGGCAAATGTAGCACCCATCGCGGTCCCTGAGCATTGTTGATAGAATGTTTCGTTGTATAAAAAGAAATTCTGTGTTAGGGCCAACTCGGCCAATTGCATGATGAAATCTATTGTCACAGCCGGTGGGATCTCAAGTTCTCGAAGTACTTTCTCCACTATTTCTAGTGTTGCTGTCTGTGGTATGGTTGTGTAGAGTGCCTCAATGTCTAGTGTCACCATAAATTGAGTAGTAGGATCAAAGGAGACTTCTTGTAGCATATTCAGGACACACATGGTGTCTTTCAGATACGACCGCATTTTTGGAATTTCAGGTTTGAGAAAGAAGTCAACGAACTGCGAGAGGGGTTCCAAGATGGATTCAATTCCAGCTACAATGGGCCTGCCCGGGGGAGGTGATATGCCCTTGTGCACCTTAGGCAAGGCGTATAAAACTGGTAGTTTCGGAAATCTTGGGGTGAGAAAGGCTGCCTCTTTTGTGCTGATGTATTCCTCGCACGCTGCTTGTTCCACTATATTAGCGATCGTGTGTCGCAGGGTCTGTGTAGGATCCCCTCTCATGATTTTGTAGTGGTTGGGGTTATCCAATAGTTTAACTACCATTGCATCATAATCTCCTGAGTTCATGATGACTATAGCACCTCCTTTATCGGCTTGTTTGATGGTCAATGCAAAGTTGTTTTTTAGGCCTTGTAGTGCTTGTTGTTCCTGTCTCGAGAGGTTTTGGAAACATGGTTTATCTTCTTTTTCAAGTTCCTCTAACTTTTTGAAAATGGCTTTTTCAAAAACCATTGACTCTGCGGATGGGGTAGGGGGATAATAGGTCGACTTGGGGAGTAGACCAGTGGTGTCTTGTTTTCTTGTGCTCTCAGGGTGTTGGTCAAGTTCTCCAAAGTGTTGCCGTAACCGAATATTTCTCATTAGTCTTGCAACTTCAATTCTGGTCTGAAAAGCATCATGGCGCATGGTAGGAACAAAACTCAGTCCCTTTTGGAGGACTCTTGTTTCTGCATCACTGAGATTGTGCTCTGACAGGTTCATGAATAATAGTGTGTTAATGTGGCTGTAGGCCCCTGCTCCTGGTTACTACCGGGGAACCCTGTATTTGGCCCCTGTTGCGTCCGACTCCTCTTTGGCCGCGGTATAAAAAAGCCTTAGAGTTGTCGTTTTGTCCTCTCTGGTTGGTGTTGACAAATTGGACTCGCCTATCTCTTGATTGGTCACGTTGCCTAGGGCCTTGTTCTCCCGAGGTTCCTGGTCTGCTATCCTCGTCCGAGCTTCCGCTCAAAAAACTCCATTGCTCTGGTGTATTACGTTTCCTGTAATTGTTGCGTCTGGGCTGCCACCCCCGCTTATTGGTATAGCTAGCCTGTTGTACTGCTGCTCCTTGCGGTTCATCACAATAGCTGTCTACAGTGTATGGATATGTTTTTTCGTGCGTAAATGATGTTATGTCTTTTTTCAATTTATTGATCTTTTTATTCAAATTCAGATATTTGAATACTTTAATCAGTGAGTTCAGCTCGTCGAGCTTTTTCTTGAAATTGTCCAGAACTTCCGTTAATTTAAGTTGGTGAATTTTGAGTTAAATTTCGTTCATAAGTTGGATTGAGACGGTCTTGGCTGTGTTAATTATGAGTATACGCCAGTCTCTGGTGAACTGGTGCATTTATTTGCAATGAAGCTCCAGTCTTTTCTGAACTGTATCTGGTCTAAGAAAATTCTGTGTAGTGGTTGAATTGTTCAAGACAGGCAATGGTGTCGAGCAGGGGTTGAATAGGAGCTTGCTGCATTTCAAGGGTGATGCTTGAAGAAGCGTGGATCATAAGGGTCCCAAGGGTCGGTATGGCAGTTGAGTCGACTGCCACGATGCTGGTGACTGGATGCTTGGTACTTGCTAGATCGGTTTGATGAATCGTTCGAGCGACTGCAGATCATTAGGTCTACCAGTGTCAGTTTGACAGCTGATTCAATGACAAATAGCCTGAAGAGTGCATGCACAGTCAGTTCAAGCAGTTTTATGAAGCATTCAAGGGTTGGTGCGTGATGATTCAGCAGAGTTGTTTCAACTGGTAATGAAGAAGCAGTTCAAAATAGTGGGTGCAATGAGCTTCCTGTTCAAGCTAGAGCATTAACATTCTCAACTAGCATGGTTAGGACAGGGGCAAACATAAAGTTCAGCAGTTTTAAGAGGGGGTGAGTGCCAATATCAGCTCTGAAGGGTCCTGGTGGATCAATGTAGTCGAACCGCCTCAAATAATGGTTGAAATCAGTTCAATGGAGAAAAAACGGGAATCCTGGATTCATTGACTCTCGAATGCGATGAGACCCAATCCAGTGACTCAAGGATAGGTGCTCTGCCCTTGTTACCCCCACACACAAGGAAGGCAGGCCCACAGCTGCAGGTGTCCCTCACCATGGAGAGATACTGGGTATCGTTGTGGCTAGCAGAGATGCAGATCTTGTGCCTGCAGCTGATCATCCCCAATTGTCCCTGTGGTTCATTAGGGGATATAGCTCACCTTTTCATTTCCCCAACAGAGGTCCAATTAATTTTGTTTTTTATTCAATCAAGAAAGGAGTGTGAGACCCATTTTCTTTTAAAGTCAAAAGCCACAGGCCTTTTGATATCACACCCAAAAGTGTTTTGTGCTTAAGGAAGGGGAGGGGCCAGAAAATAAAAATAGAGGCAACGGGAAAGAAGATGGTGGAAGCATCCTCCAGCTATAATGTACTCCCTCTGACTACACTAACCCTGTCCCTACCCATCTCAATAGGATCACATTCCCATTTGTTGTGCAGCACACTGATACAAGACTAAGCCTTTTGTGAATGAGCATGCCTGTTGATATCTTGGCCCAGGATAGCTTCCTGTGGAGTGGCTCTGGGTAGTGTGTTACCTGCCCTCTCACAAAGGAACAAAGATAGCCAACCCACAAGGCTGTAGTCTTACTAGAAGAAGCATAAACAGGCTATCTTGGGAGAATGCACAATGCCCTGCCACATCTGAACTGGGCTCCTAGGGCTGCTACATGTGTGCTATCAAATTGATGTACCATGGATAACTAGGAGAGATGTTGCCCATATACCTTAAACTCAGGTTTGGCTTATACGTTATGTGCCACCATGGAAACATAGTCAAACTAACGCCTTTTTTGGAACAGTGGTGTATTTCTTAAATACAGCACCTGCACTGCAGAGACTTGGCTGTCACTGCAGCTCTCAAGTGGACACTTCTGACCCTGCTCAGTGCCACTGGAGAAAAGGTTCTGCAGAACAGGCCACCTATGCATCAGGGCTGCATGTACACTATGATTTGTGTTATCGAGTTCAGGAAAGGAGAATATTATTGGCTTCTGTTCTCATACCATGTAGCAGAGGTCTGAAACAAGTTACTCGCCAGGTGTTTTGAACTGTGCTCATTTGGCCCCTCATCATTTGCTATGCTGGCTAGTGCTGATGGACGTTGTAGTCCAAAACATCTGGAGTGCCAAGGTTTGCACACCCATGCCATCTAGTTAAGTAAAGTAACTGCTATCGGGCAAGTGCACTTTGTTTTCTATCTCTTATTATTGGAGTACAACATTGACTATTAGCTACAAAATCATATGTAATATCTAAGTCCTTAAATCCTTGGGAAATAAAAGGTTGGCAATGCAATACCTCAAGTCCAGGGCTAGCCCCATTGTATTTTCGTTACTCCAAAATTGCTCAGTGTACCCCTGCATTGAAATGTTCCAAGTGACTCTCAAGATATTTGATTTTCATAGACATTTGACACATTGCCCGCTCTTTATCCAACAGCTGGTAATACTGCCTAACACAATGGGCCTCATTACGACCCTGCCGGTCCGGACAGAACGGTGGTGGTAAATCCGCCACCACTGTTCTTTCTGGACCGGCTGATTAAGAGTTCTTCAGGCGGGAGGTGTCACTCCCGCCAGGTCTGACCTGGCGGGTTTAACACCACCCGCCTGCAGGCGGACATGGAAACACTGACACCATTACAGCATGGTGCCGGTGTTTCCACTTCCCCATTCCCATGGAGTCCTATGGGACTCCATGGGAATGGGGATTAACAGAATTCCGCCTCCGGAATTACTGGGTCAGTGGGGTTGTAATGCCCCGGTGATTCCGGCAATCACTGAAGCGGAATGGTAATACGAGTCCGGCGGTAACCTGCTGGAATTTCCGGCACGGTTACCGCCGGACTCGTAATGAGGCCCAATTACTGTTACCATATAAAATCACAGTAATTTACTGGTTGGTTAAGATACTTGCCATTATGAAGTTACGTAGGACTTCGGTGGCTTGTAGCGATAAACGCACGTGTGCTAATTCCTTTGTGAAGGCAATACCTGCAACAAAAAGCAATTGTGAGTTACACAACATTGCATAGGCTTTAAATAGTCTGCACTAACAAAAAAGCGTAATGCGGTGTGTGAAACGGTGCTCCATGAAACATCAACGTATATTGTTGAGTTGAATCATTTCTAAATCACCTGTTTAGAACTTTCTACATGATGTGCACTAGACTGAACTTGGATGTACGCTCAGCGTAGACGTGAAAGTGGGTGCCCGACATCAGGATGCAAGTCCCCAAGTACCCCGCAATAAAACCTCTCAGTTCTGCTTTGGGAACGTAGGATCATACAGATGGATACAGCGGGTAAGCTATCATCTCTCCCATTCTCTCCTTTGTACTGTTGTTTTTGTCTGCACAAATTGATTATTGATTTCTGCAAAATGCACTGGACGGGAAAATGTCTAACCTGTAAAAAAAGGTGCTTTCAATTTCTTTGTTCTTTCTGTCTCATGGTGCACTTTTAGAGTCCCATCATTTCTCAAAAATGGACACGAAATGACAAATAAAACGTGACTCTTAAGCGAAGATTCATCGGCTGTCCCTCTTCGCAAAGCATTGATTTTAAATCTAACCAGGTCGACGTTATTCTGCACCCCGCTTCTTCTTCGAAATATTTCAACCGTGACAGCGCTACCATTTCTGACTGCAAGCGGATTTTTCGGGGAGATGCTACAGGCCTCTCGGGGCGTTGCCAATTTGAAAGCCATTATATGGTGCACAGTCTGCCTCAATCAAACTTCATATCATGGCACCGTAAATACAGTCTCCTTTTATCAACTAAAAAGTCAATTTACCTGAAAAAATGTACACCTACGTAAATAGGATGTAAACAGTTCTGTCAATGGGGGAGGACCCATTCCTAGGGGATGGACACATCATACTGCACCCTGAAATGTTGCTAGCTTTAGTGTGCATCTAATATAAAGTCTGACTATGAAATGATTGCCAGGCTGCGTGCCATGAAACACCGCACACGACACACCAGGATCCATAAAGGTTCATCACCAGACGTTCCCATAGGTGTATAAAGAACTATGATTTGTTTTTGGGTTTTTTTCCCACGTGGTTGCTGTCTACTTACAGATACGTGCATATATGAGTGCCTTGCAGATACTTGAATTAGGATACAAACTTAAAAAAAGAAACGCGCAAGGCCCCATTTTGAGATGTGTGGGTTCCGACAATGTGTAATTCATATTTTATTTATTTATTTATTTATTTATTTCCATTTATAAAGCGCACAAACTGCCCTCGGGCATCGAGGCGCTGTTACAGCATTTTCACTTGGCAGAAGGTTGAGACATAGTTACAATACTTAGGTACAGGACAGTGGTTAGGTACATAAGCTACTTATGTTCAAAGGTTACAGGGGAAACGGTGGTGCAGGTACGGTTTACCTGAATAGTTTGGTTTTCAGTGCCTTTCTGAAAGCCATGCTGGAAGTTTCTGTTCTGAGTTCAAGTGGTAGTGAGTTCCAGGATTTTGGTGCTTTTACCTCGAAACTGGACCCACCATCTTTTTCTGCGTGCGACTTTCTATGAAGGGGGCAGGGCCTGATTTTACTACGTTACCACAGCTTGCGTTCTTTGAAAAGAACAAGTGAACGCTGGGATGTTTTGAAGTGATGTATGCCTCATAAACAGGTGAACAAAACTCACAATCTAGACGTTCAGGAAACTAGTGGATGTACAGAGTGCATCACGTATTAGTTCTGCTGATTGATTTGCACGGTTTGGGTGGGTGGGCACTTGTGCATGGACAGAGAGATCCCAGGATGAGCCATATCAAAAAAACGCACCTCTTTAATCAGTGAAGGGCAGCTTCAAGATGACTAGCACGCAACAGCTAAGATGCAATGCACCACACAAGGAAAGAGCATGTTCCAGTAGGAAAACCGTCTCCAACAAGAAGTGACTACGGGATGTGAATCCGTGGCACAGGGTCACTGGCTGGTATTGGTTAACGAATAAACATGGCTCACGGAGCAATGTTTGCGCTACAGATAATTGCAGCACATGAATTTGGTTATGAACAAGCCCATAAGCCCAGTTGTAAAATAAGACATAGGGTATACAGAGTAAATTTGAGAATTCTAGGTATAAAACAAGATGGACTGCATCAGCAGCATAGGTTCAGTTCCGAAGCAATGTTGTATCACAGACAGATATTCTCACGAATTATGTACAATGGGCCCAATTCAGGGAATTGTTTGCACGGTTCAAAGTGACTTTGCACTGCTGAAACGTGACTTGTCATGGAAGTGTTCAAACTGTATTTTTAGCTGTGCATAGTCTGTACAACGTCATTTTGGACTGCCAAAAAGACTATGCGCTGACTTTGCACGGCGAAAATACACTTTGCACAGTTCCATGAATCAGGGTTTGTCTTGGCAGTGCAAAGTCACTTTTCAGCAGTGCCAAGTCACTTTGAAAAGTACAAAAAAATCCCATGAATTGGGCCCAGAGTGTTTTTAATACCATGTTGTGGCACATGCAAGAATTGGTGCAAAAGTGAAGCTGAACTGCTCCATGAAAAGTTGAGTTTTTATGCCATTGTTGCACTCCCCAAAATGGGTAGGGCAATCGATGTACCCACATCACACAGGCCTCTCTAAAGGACAGCTAGAATATGTACTACAATACGCACTGTAACTGTAAAATGAGATACTTTACTAATGTTCACATGATTCGTGATGCCTACTATTTATTCACAGATACAGATACATTTGCAAACATTCCTGGATTGACACATCGAGCCTTCATTTAAAGGAGTAGCAGGGTTCCAGTGGTGATGCCATCCCTGTGTCAGGCAAGTAGTTGGCTACTTGGTAAGGCTATGCATCCACAATATTTACCATCTCAGGTATTGCATCTGTGTCATGGGGATTTTTCATGCCTCTACTGTTGTCTCCAGTTCACACATAACTATTACATTTCAGTCAAAGTTGTCAGAACACCCGCAGGTAATTCTGGCACAGACCCCGTTTTGGAAGACACCTTGCCAAGCAAAGGAAAACGTAGTGTGGCCTGAACCTCAAGCGCTGCAGGCCTTGCTATTATGGATCCATGGACTGCGCTTCCAGGACCGCTCACAAAGGGGTCCACCCCAGAAATGCCCCCCATCAAAGACTTCAAATGAAGGAGAGGGTGCAGGGTAAGAGTGCAGGCCTGGAGAAAGGAAGAGGAGGGCAAGGTTGCAGGAGCGTCCAGCAGGTGAGTGATTGATGTTGGGGGGGTGGGAGTTGTGGATGGTGCTGGAAGAGCAAGCAGTTGATTTGCCAAATACAACTTAGCTTTAAAATGTATCTCATAGAGCTGGCAATCCTTGATATAACACCCCCCCATTATGAAAATTACAATTGGTCGCAAACATTGCATAAGCATTCACACCTCAAACATTGGCAACAAGAAACAGGCTACATATGATCTATGTCTCGCTAACTTTATTCTCATGAGTGCACAGTCAATATTTTATGTTTATAGGCACCTTGACTACAAAAGAGAGACACAAATAAAAAATAGCCTACCTGATTTTTCTTGCTATTTGTCAATGCACACACGCAACCATTCATATAGACACATCTATATGTCTTATTCTAGACAACAATATACAAGGATTATGCAAGTGGAAATCCTACCTGTCTAATTTTACCTTTTCTGTTTCTTGGTCTGGTTTGTGTTCTCGTTCAGACCCAAAGAAATATGGTGTCCTACAGGGTTCTGTCCTCTTCCCCCCTATGTTTTCCCTTTACACTTCCTCTCTCTCTCTCTCTCTCTCTCTCTCTGAGTTATTTCTAAATCATGGTTTTCGTTTCACTTACATGGGTATGATACTAAAATCGCCCTTTGAAATGATATGATAAGTCATTTATAACGCTCCTGTACACAAGTGGTGCTTTCCTTCTCTTACTTCTATGACTCGCTCCTTTCCACGTTTTCCTTATGTTTGTCCGCAATGCAGCAAGGGATACATTCTCAATCCCTTCATATTAGTCCCTGAAAGACAGAAATACTCTTCTTTCTGTCCTCCTCGTCCGTGCCCCTTCATGTCCCAGCGCTTTCTTTTCCCTGTCCTGCTACTCTTTTCTGACACTGCACTTAATAGTTGGTGTTTTTGTTGATTCTACTCTTTCTTTCTCAAACCATATTAATATCAGCACCCATACTTGTTATTTTCATCTACACAGTCATTCGATGTGTCCCCTCTTGTTGTTTTCAGCTTCAAAAACCCTCTTCGTACCCTGTATGTTCTCATTTATTTTACTGTTCCTCCCTGCGTATCGGTCTTCCCTCCCCACTTTGCTCAGTCTATCATCTATATATTTGTTTTCTTTTTTCTCTTCATTCATTGTCATCCAATTCATCAGCTCCCCTTGTTCTCTCATGGCTTTCATTTGAAGACCATCTTCTCTTCTTGAACTTTTCATTCATTGGGCCTCATTACAAGTTCCCGGACCGGCAAACTATGAGTTGTGCTTGCAGGTGCATTTCTGCCCACCAGGTCGGACCCGCAAGCACAGCATGTCAGATCCACCGGCACCATTATTAACGGTGCCAGTGCATCCGAACTCCCCATTCTCATTCAGCTCTATGTGGCTGAAATGGGAATGAGGAGTGACAATTACCGGCACCCGGAAATGGGCAAATACCTGGACTGGCGAGGCCGAAATGCCCCGGTAATTGCCCATTTGCTGGTGCCGGTAAAATCTGCAAGTTTGGCGGCAGCCCCTGCCGGTTTTACCGGCAAGGCTACCACCAAACCTGTAATGCGGTCCAATTGTCTTCAAATCTCAGAAACATTTTAATAGACATTTAAGGGAGACCACCAGGGGGGTGCAAACAGAATGGAACCTTAGTCCACCATCCCCCTCGCTAGCAGACGATGCCTGGTAAGTAACATCATTCAGAACCAAGTATTGGCGGCAGAGATGTTGGATACGTGACCAGGGGGCACTCAGTAGACACATTCCAAATCCTGTGTGAATTGGAGCAGGGATACAGAAATTACTGAAAGTGGCATGCCAAAGCCTGCTGAGGATCGGGAGAAGAGCAAGCTGTGCACCACATGGAGGCTCCCTGCAGTCACCCAGCCAGCAAAAGTGGCAGCTTTGACCAACATTTAGCTCTGTGATCGAGGCGAGCGGGCCGGGATCAGAGCCGGAAGAGGAGGCATGCTCGCAGATTTAACTTAGGTGGCCAGAGGCCGGCAAAGCCCAGCATGAAGATCCTCTACCTCACTGCAGCACTGACACGGAGAGAGTGCTCGGGGCCTCAGACTCCCATCAACAACTGTGCAGTGCTAGGGACCCCAGGAACTAAGCAGACGGCCTTCTTACCTGCAGCCCGGACCCGAGGCACTGAGCTGAGAGAAGGCCCACAGATCCCTTTACAAAGGCACGCCACACCTGCACGAGTAGAGTGATAGGCACCATCCCAGCCGCATAGGAACCAATAAGGCCTTCAGGAAGGGACCCCTGGAGCAAGCATGCTGGACCCTAACACAGCCAAAACACTACTGGAGAACCACCAAAGCTACTGAAATGTCTCAAACTAACAACTGCCAGGCAATACTAAAGGGGAGAGTCTAGTAAGTACCCCTTTGCCATGTAAGCTGTTCGTTTCTCCCTGGAACTGTGGATTTTGCTTCTGCTACAGTGGACTTGCACGAATCAAGAAAACATTCTATCAGGTGACTGTGACGCGAACATTGCAGCTGTTCCTAGCTACTGTGACGTGGCTTCATTAACGCCTCATTAACTTGTTTTAAAACGTGAGTTTTGAAGCCTGTTTGTTTCTTTCCATTAGAATTGAGTCCGTGACTCCTCCTTGGATTGTGGGGATTGGCTCCCGAACTGCTACCCAAGGTCGTACGCTATTTATCCCATTTTGCACGTGCACAGCGCGTGCGCACACGAGCATGTACTCATAAGTACCGCTTTACCGCTTCGCCGCGGCGTCCGAGCGGCTAAAGCGAGTTACTCTTGGTTTGTGCACAAATCCCATTTTCTGTAACCTTGTTGGGTAAGCATTATTTGTGTTATACGTGTGGCTATCCTTGTAATACACTGCCAACTTTGACAAATTTCATTAGTATTCTTTGACCACCTGTTAAAACACTGCCACTAAATGGCATTTTCTACGAATAATTTAGTATCACAGATGCCTGCATCTAAGTGTAATTTTGCCCCAATCATAAGTGGCCCAACACATCCAGAGGCCGATTCATCGAATTAATGTGCGCTGAAATTTTCACCGCAAGCGTGCGAAAGCGTGCGAATCGCAGTGCCAGTGCGAAAATCGCAGCGAAACCCGCGCACAGCGATTCATGGAAGTCCGTGCGCGTGGAAATCCATGGATGTGCGCTGAAATCCTGTTTGGCGCACGCTGGGGCACACGCCTTCAAACAGCATGCGCTAAGCGCACAGCGAAAGCGTACATAGCGCGGCACACACAACAAAAGTAGGCGTAACACGGGGCGTGACACGCGGAATGGGGAACAAGGCATGAAAATGTGGGCGTCACGGGGGAAGTACAGGAGGCAAGAGCGCGGAACGTCGACACGCTCGCCTACAACACGTATTCATGGAATCGAAAAGGGCAAACCAGCGCACGGGCAAAGACGCGCACAGGCCTAAACACGTCCGCCACACGAAGGCATGCGGTAGCGTCCCTGCGCATGAAAAAAATGTGCGCTAACAAAAAGCATGCACATACAGTTATGATGAATGTCCCATGCTGTGTCCCTCTAGGACAAATAACGTGCAAAGGGGTATGCGACAAACACGGACACCCGCTGTGTGAAAAATAGCGTGTGCGTGTATTTCGGGGGTGTGCAGGAAGTTTCACATGCGATAGGCCTTGGGCGAGCGGGGAATGTGTATTTCTGGGGTTGGCATGAAGTTTCACACGTGATAGGCCTTGGGCGAGCGAGGTACTTGTATAACTGGGGTTCGCGTGAAGTCTCACACACGATTGGGCCTGTGCGAGTGGGGTATGTGTATTTCTGGAATATGCTTGGAGTTCCACACGCGATAGGCCCTGTGCGAGTGGGGTACGTGTATAGCTGGGGTTCGCATGGAGTTTCATATGCGATTGGCCATGTGCGAGTGGGGTACGTGTATTCCTGGGGTTCGCGGGAAGTCTCACATGCGATTTCAGCAGGGTACGTGTATTTCGGGGGTGCCGGGGAGTCCTACACGTGAATTGGCAGTGTGTGTCCTCCCAGGTGTTCCCTCTACACCCTCCACGGTCCCTGCAGGCAGCCCACACCACAGGGGACTACCCTGCACCCCTGGTCATGTCCCGCAGGCAGCCCATCCACCATGGGCATGCCCCCCAGCCAAGCCACATGTCACCTTGTACTATTGATCACCAACGTATGACCCCCTGCACCCCCACCCCCCAGCATTGACAGGCACCTGCCAGCAGGCCCCCACACATGTCCCCCTGCACCCCCACCCCCCAGCAGTCAGGGGCACCTGCCAGCAGGCCCCCACTCATGTCCCACACATGTCCCCCTGCACCCCGACCCCCCAGCAGTCAGGGGCACCTGCCAGCAGGCCCCCACTCATGTCCCCCAGCCCCCCCAGCATTGACAGGCACCTGCCAGCAGGCCCCCACACATGTCCCCCTGCACCCCCACCCCCTCAGCAATGCAGGGCACCTGCCAGCAGGCCCCCACACAAGTCCCCCTGCACCCCCACCCCCCAGCAGTCAGGGGCACCTGCCAGCAGGCCCCCACTCATGTCCCCCAGCCCCCCACCCCCCAGCATTGACAGGTACCTGCCAGCAGGCCCCCACACATGTCCCCCTGCACCCCCATCCCCCAGCAGTGCAATGCACCTGCCAGCAGGCCCCCACTCATGTCCCACTCATGTCCCCAAGCACCCACACCCCCCAGCAGTCAGGGGCACCTGCCAGCAGGCCCCCACTCATGTCCCACACATGTCCCCCTGCACCCCCATCCCCCAGCAGTGAGGGGCACCTGCCAGCAGGCCCCCCCACATGTCCCCCTGCACCCCCACCCCCCATCATTGACAGGCACCTGCCAGCAGGCCCCCACTCATGTCCCCCAGCCCCCCGCTTTCCCCCAGCATTGACAGGCACCTGCCAGCAGGCCCCCACCCATGTCCCCCTGCACCCCCACCCCCCAGCATGGAGGGGCACCAGCCAGCAGGCCCCCACTCATGTCCCCCTTCACCCCCACCCCCCAGCAGTCAGGGGCACCAGACAGCAGGCCCCCACACATGTCCCCCAGCCCTCCCACCCCCCCAGCATTGACAGACACCTGCCAGCAGGCCCCGACACATGTCCCCCAGCACCCCCAACCCCCAGCAGTGCAGGGCACCGGCCAGCAGTCCCCCACTCATGTCCCCCAGCCCCCCCACCCCCCAGAATTGACAGGCACCTGCCTGCAGGCCCCCACTCATGTCCCCCTACACCCCCACCCCCCAGCAGTCAGGGGCACCTGCCAGCAGGCCACCACACATATCCCCCTGCACCCCCACCCCCCAGCAGTCAGGGGCACCTGCCAGCAGGCCCCCACTATTGTCCCACACATGTCCCCCTGCACCCGCACCCCTAGCAGTCAGGGGCACCTGCCGGCAGGTCCCCACTCATGTCCCCCAGCCCCCCCACCCGCCCAGCATTGACAGGCACCTGCCAGAAGGCCCCCAGACATGTCCCCAGCACCACCACACCCCAGCAGTCAGGGGCACCTGCCAGCAGGCCCCCACTCATTTCCCCCTGCACCCCCATCCCCCAGCATCAGGGGCACCTGCCAGCAGGCCCCCTCTCATGTCCCACACATGTCCCCCTGAACCCCTACCCCCCAGCAGTCAGGGGCACCTGCCAGCAGGCACCCACTCATGTCCTCCAGCCCCCCCACCCCCTAGCATTGACAGGCACCTGCCTGCAGGCCCCGACACATGTACACCAGCACCCCAACCCCCCAGCAGTGCAGGGCACCTGCCAGCAGGCCGCCAACACTCATGTCCCATTCATGTCCCCCAGCACCCCCACCCCCAGCAGTCAGGGGCACCTGCCAGCAGGCCCTGACACATGTCCCCCTGCACCCCCACCCTCCAGCAGTCAGGGGCACCTGCCAGTAGGCCCCCACACATGTCCCCCTGCACCCCCACCCCCCAGCAGTCAGGGGCACCTGCCAGCAGGCCCCAACTCATGTCCCACACATGTCCCCTTGCACCCCCAACCCCCAGCAGTGAGGGGCACCTGCCAGTAGGCCCCCGCACATGTCCCCCTGCACCCCCACCCCCCAGCAGTGAGGGGCACCTGCCTGCAAGCCCCCACACATGTCCCCCTGCACCCCCACCCCCCAGCAGTCAGGGGCACCTGCCAGCAGGCCACCACACATATCCCACTGCACCCCCACCCCCCAGCAGTCAGGGGCACCTGCCAGCAGGCCCCCACTATTGTCCCACCCATGTCCCCCTGCACCCGCACCCCCAGCAGTCAGGGGCACCTGCCGACAGGTCCCCACTCATGTCCCACAGCCCCCCCACCCGCCCAGCATTGACAGGCACCTGCCAGAAGGCCCCCAGACATGTCCCCAGCACCACCACACCCCAGCAGTCAGGGGCACCTGCCAGCAGGCCCCCACTCATTTCCCCCTGCACCCCCATCCCCCAGCATCAGGGGCACCTGCCTGCAGGCCCCGACACATGTACACCAGCACCCCAACCCCCCAGCAGTGCAGGGCACCTGCCAGCAGGCCCCCACTCATGTCCCCCAGCCCCCCCACCCCCTAGCATTGACAGGCACCTGCCTGCAGGCCCCGACACATGTACACCAGCACCCCAACCCCCCAGCAGTGCAGGGCACCTGCCAGCAGGCCGCCAACACTCATGTCCCATTCATGTCCCCCAGCACCCCCACCCCCCAGCAGTCAGGGGCTCCTGCCAGCAGGCCCTGACACATGTCCCCCTGCACCCCCACCCTCCAGCAGTCAGGGGCACCTGCCAGTAGGCCCCCACACATGTCCCCCTGCACCCCCACCCCCCAGCAGCCAGGGGCACCTGCCAGCAAGCCCCAACTCATGTCCCACACATGTCCCCTTGCACCACCAACCCCAGCAGTGAGGGGCACCTGCCAGTAGGCCCCCGCACATGTCCCCCTGCACCCCCACCCCCCAGCAGTCAGGGGCACCTGCCAGCAGGCCCCCACTCATGTCCCACACATGTCCCCCTGCAGCCCCACCCCCCAGCAGTCAGTGGTACCTGCCGGCAGGCCCCCACACATGTCCCCCTGAACCCCCACCCCCCAGCAGTCAGGGGTACCTGCCAGCAGGCCCCCACACATGTCCCCCTGCACCCCCACCCCCCAGCAGTGCAAGGCGCCAGCCATCAGGCCCCCACACATGTCCCCCTGCACCCCCACCCCCCAGCAGTCAGGGGCACCTGCCAGCAGGCCCCCACACATGTCCCCCTGCCCCCCACCCCCCCAGCATTGACAGGCACCTGCCAGCAGGCCCCCACACATGTCCCCCTGCACCCCCACCCCCCAGCAGTCAGGGGCACCTGCCAGCAGGCCCCCACTCATGTCCCACACATGTCCCCCTGTATCCCCACCCCCCAGCTGTCAGGGGCACCTGCCAGCAGGTCCCCACTCATGTCCCCCAGCCCCCCCAGCATTGACAGGCACCTGCCAGCATGCCCCCACATATGTCCCCCTGCACCCCCACCTCCCCAGCAATGCAGGGCACCTGCCAGCAGGCCCCCACACATGTCCCCCAGCCCCCCACCCCACAACATTGACAGGCACCTGCCAGCAGGCCCCCACACATGTCCCCCTGCACCCCCATCCCCCAGCAGTGCAATGCACCTGCCAGCAGGCCCCCACTCATGTCCCACTCATGTCCCCGAGCACCCACACCCCCCAGCAGTCAGGGGCACCTGCCAGCAGGCCCCCACCCATGTCCCACACATGTCCCCCTGCACCCCCAACCCCCAGCAGTGAGGGACACCTGCCAGCAGACCCCCACACATGTCCACCTGCACCCCCACCCCCATCATTGACAGGCACCTGCCAGCAGGCCCCCACTCATGTCCCCCAGCCCCCCGCTTCCCCCCAGCATTG